>NW_024058452.1:234783-609591 GCF_016432855.1 Salvelinus namaycush | reverse complement strand
ACAAGAGAGAGAGAGAGCAGAGAGAGAGCAGAAAGAGATCAGAGAGAGAGAGCAGAGAACAGAGAGAGCAGAGCAAAGAGAGAGAGCAGCAGAGAACGAGAGCAGAAAGAGAGAGCAGAGAGAGAGAGCAGAGAAAAGAGCAGCAGAGCAGAGAGAGAGCAGAGAACAGAGAGAGCAGAGAGCGAAGAGGGAGAGAGAGCAGAGTGAGAGAGCAGAGCGAGAGAGTAGAGAGAAGACAGCAGGCGAGAGAGCAGAGAGCATTAGAGAGAGAGGAGGGAGAGACCGGGAGAGCAGGCTGAGAGAGCAGAGAGAGCAGAGAGGGAGAGAGCAGAGAACAGAAAGAGATCAGAGAGAGCAGAGCAAAGAGAGAGAGCAGCAGAGCGAGAACAGAGAGAACAGAGAGAGCAGAGGGAGTGAGAGCAGAGAGGGCAGCGAGAGAGAGCGCAGAGAGAGAGCAGAGAGCAGAAAGAGAGAGAGAGAGAGAAGGGAGAGAGCAGAGAAGAGAGAGGGCAGAGAGCAGAGAGAGCAGAGAGAGAGAACAGAGGGAGTGAGTGAGAGAGCAGAGAACAGAGAGAAGAGATAGCAGAGAGAGCAGAGAAAGAGCAGCAGAGCAGAGCACACAGCGAGAGAGTAGAGAGCAGGCTGAGAGAGGAGAGAGCATTAGAGAGAGAGGGAGAGACCGGAGAGCAGGCTGAGAGAGCAGAGAGAGCAGAGAGTGAGAGAGCAGAGAGAGCAGAGAACAAAAAGAGAGAGATCAGAGAGAGCAGAGAAAAGAGAGAGAGCAGAGAGCAGAGAGAAGAGAGAGCAGAGGGAGTGAGTGAGAGAGCAGAGAACAGAGAGAAGAGAGAGCAGAGAAAAGAGAAAGAGCAGCAGAGCAGAGAGAGAGCAGAGAACAGAGAGAGCAGAGAGCGAAGAGGCAGAGAGAGCAGAGTGAGAGAGCAGAGTGAGAGAGCAGAGTGAGAGAGCAGAGCGAGAGAGCAGAGCGAGAGAGCAGAGCGAGAGAGTAGAGAGCAGGCTGAGAGAGTAGAGAGAAGAGAGCAGGCTGAGAGAGCAGAGAGCATTAGAGAGAGAGGGAGAGACCGGAGAGCAGGCTGAGAGAGCAGAGAGAGCAGAGAGGGAGAGAGCAGAGAACAGAAAGAGATCAGAGAGAGCAGAGCAAAGAGAGAGAGCAGCAGAGCGAGAACAGAGAGAACAGAGAGAGCAGAGGGAGTGAGAGCAGAGAGGGCAGAGAGAGAGAGCGCAGAGAGCAGAAAGAGAGAGAGAGCAGAGAGCAGAAAGAGAGAGAAGGGAGAGAGCAGAGAAGAGGGCAGAGAGCAGAGGGAGAGAGAGAGAGAGCAGAGAGGGAGAGAGTGAGAGAGTAGAAAGCAGGCTGAGAGAGCAGAGAGTGAAAGAGAGAGAAGAGAGAGGACAGAGAGCAGAGAGCAGAAAGAGAGCAGAGAGAGAGCAGAGAGTAGGCTGAGAGTGCAGAGAGAGAGCAGAGAGCAGAGTGAGAGAGCAGAGAACAGAGAGAGAGCGAGCAGAGAGCAGGCTGAGAAAGCAAAGAGAGAGTAGAGAGCAAAGAGAGAGCAGGGAGAGAGATCAGAGAGAGAGCAGAGAGCAGAATGAGAGAGCAGAGAGAGAGAGCAGGAAGATTTGAGAACAGAGCAGAGAGAGAGCAGAGTGAGAGAGAAGAGAGGGAGAGAGAGTGAGAGCAGAGAGTGCTGAGAGCAGAGAGCAGAGAGAGAGCAATAGAGAGCAGAGAAAAGAGAGAACAGCAGAGCAGAAAGCAGAGAGAGAGCAGGCTGGGAGAGAAGAGAGAGCGAGAGAGAGCAGGGAGAGAGAGCAGATAGATAGAGCAGAGAGAAGAGAGAGGGCAGAGAGAGCAGGAAAGCGGAGAGGAGAGAGCAGAGAGAGCAGAGAGCAGCTGAGAAATCAAAGAGATAGTGGAGAGCAGAGAGAGCAGAGAAAGAGAGCAGAGAGAGCAGAGAAACAGCAGAGAAGGAGAAAACAGCAGAGCAGAGAGCGAGAGAGAGCAGGGAGGGATAGAGCAGAGAGAGATAGCAGAGAGAGAGCAGAGAGTGAGAGATAGAGCAGAGAGAGAGAGAGCAGAGAGAGGGCAGAGAGAACAGAGCAGAGAGAAGAGAGAGAGAAGAGAGAGGGCAGAGAACAGAGAGAAGAGAGAGGGCAGAGAGAGAAGAGAGCAGAGAGGGAGAGCAGAGAGTGAGAGATAGAGCAGAGAGAGAGAGCAGAGAGAGGGCAGAGAGAGCAGAGAGCGGGCAGAGAGAGCAGAGAGAGGGCAGAGGGAAAGGGCAGAGAGAGCAGAGAGAGAGCAGAGAGAGAGAGCAAAGATAGACAGCAGAGAGAGCAGAGATAGAGAGAGTAGAGTGAGAGAGAACAGAGAGCAGAGAGTGCTGAGAGAGAAGAGAGAGCAGAGAGCAGAGAAAAAGAGAGAACAGCAGAGAGCAGAGAGTGAGAGAGGGCAGAGAGAGAAGAGAGCAGAGAGGGAGAGCAGAGAGGGCAGAGAGAGAGAGCAGAGAGAACAGCAGAGCAGAGAGAGAACAGAGAGCAGAGGGAGTGAACTCTGTTGCTATAGTGACCCTGCATTACAACACTATGTTGCTATAGTAACCCTGCATCACAACACTCTGTTGTACAATTTGTTTAATTCAATTTCACATATTTAATTGTTTGTATTTCATATTTGTTTCATGTTTCAACCAGTTCGGCAGGTAACGTCAACCTGACAGAGGAAACGTAACATCAAAACCAAACTGTTTTCACATTAACATGCTGTTTCTGTTTCAAGTCTGTTTTATTATGAAAAGTACAATATATCCTTGTATACTGTTAACAAACTATGGAGAGCGTATGTCCATATATAATTATACAAATTTGTAATTCACCATAACAAAGACAAACAAATGATACAATTGGTATCACATTTTAACGGTGTTATTGTCACAATAATAGGAAGACACGCATGTGTGTGTGAGATAGTGTGTCCACGGTGTGTGTGTGGGGTGTGTGTGTTTGTTTCTCCAGTGTGTGTGTGTGTGTGTCATGTGATGTGTGTCCAGTGGTGAGTGTGTGTGGTGTGTCCAGTGTGTGTGTGGTGCCAGTGTGAGTGTGGTTCCAGGTTGGTGTGTGTGTGTGTGGTCCTGTGTGTGTGTCCAGTGTGAGTGTCCAGTGTTGTCTGGTGGTGTCCAGTGAGTGTGTGTGTGTGTCCAGTGGAGTGTGTGTGTTGTGTGTGTGTGTTCCAGTGTGGTGTGTGTGTCCATTGTGTGTGTGTGTGTGTCCAGTGGGATGTGTGTGTGGTGTGTCCAGGTGTGTGTGTGTGTCAGTGTGGTGTGTCCAGTGTGTGTGTGTGTGTCCAGTGTGCGTGTGTCCAGTGTGTGTCGTATTCGTCCAGTGTGTTGTGTGTGTTCGTCCCGTGTTCTGTCAGTGTGGAGTGTGTGTGTGTGTCCAGTTAGTGTGTGGTGCTGGTCATGTGTGTGTTTTGTCAGTGTCCGGTGGTGTGTGTCCAGTGGTGTGTGCTGTGTGTGGTTCCAGAGTGTGTGAGTGTGTGTGTGTATGTCTACTGTGAGTGTGTGAGTGTGTGTGTCTACTGTGAGTGTGTGTGTGTGTGTACAGTGTGTGTGTATCGTCCAGTGTGAGGGTGTTGTGTGGTCCAGTGTGGTATTGTCCAGTGTGTCTGGTGTGTGTCCAGTGTGATGTGTGTGTGTGTCCAGTGGAGGGTGTGTGTCATGTGAGTGGTGTGTGGTGTGTGTCAGTGTGTGTGTTTCTGTCCAGTGTGTCGTTGTGTGTGTGTCCAGTGTGAGTGGTGTTGTGTCCAGTGTGTGAGTGTGTGTGTGTGTGTGTCCAGTGTGCAGTGTGTGTGTTGTCCAGTGTGTGTGTGTGTGTGTCCAAGTGTGAGTGTGTGTGTTGTCCAGTGTGTGTGTATCTGTTCAGTGTGTGTAGTGTGGTGTCCAATGTGAGTGTGTGTGTGTGTGTGTGTCCAGTGTGTTGTTGTGGGGGAGTGTGGTGTGTATCTGTCCGTGTGAGTGTGTGTGTGTCCAGTGTTGTGTGTGTCCAAGTGGTGTGGTGTTCGTCCAGGTTGTGTGTGTGTCCAGTGTGAGGTCGTGGTGTGTGTGTGTCCAGTGTGAGTGTGTGTGTGTGTGTCCAGTGTGAGTGTGTGTGTGATGTCCAGTGTGTGTGTGTGTGTGTGTCCAGTGTGAGTGTGTGTTGTGTGTGTGTGCAGTGTGAGTGTGTGTGCTGTGGTGTGTGTGTCCAGGTGTGTGTCCAGGTGTGGTGATCTGTCCAGTGTGTGTGTGTGTGTCTCAGTGTGGTGTTCAGTGTGAAGTGTGTGTGTGCGTGTGAGTGTTTGTGTGTGTCCAGTGAGTGATGTGTGTGTTGTGTCCAGTGTGTGTGTTGTCCAGTTGTGTGTGTGTGTTCTGGGTGTGTGTCCAGTTGGCGATGTGTCCAGTTTGTAGTGTGTGTCCAGTGGGTGTGTGTGTTGTGTCCTGGGTTTGTGTCCAGTGTGTGTGTCAGTGTTTGTGTGCAGTGGTGTGGTGTGTGTCATGGTGTGTGTATCTGTCCAGTGTGGTGTGTGTGTGTGTGTCCAGATGTGAGTGTGTGTGTGTGTCCAGCGTGAGTGTGTGGGTCCAGTGTGAGTGTCGTGTGTGTGTCCAGTGTGTGGTGTGTGTGTGTCCAGTGTGTGTTGTGTGTGTCAGTGTGAGTGTGTGTGTGTGTCCAGGTGTGTGTGTGTGTCCAGTGTGAGTGTGTGTGTGTGTCCAGTGTGTGTGTGTGTGTCCAGTGTGAGTGTGTGTGTGGTCCAGTGGTGTGTTGTCCGTGTGTGTGTGTCAGGTGTGAGTGTTTGTGTGTGTCCAGTTTGAGGGTGGTGTGTGTGATCCAGTGTGAGTGTGTGTCCAGTGTGTGTGTGTGTTCGTGTTGTGGTGGTGTGTCAGTGTGTGTGTGTGTCAGTGTGTGGTGTGTGTCCAGGTGTGTTTGTGTGTGTGTGTTGTCCAGTGTGTTGTGTGTGTGTCAGCTGTGTGTAGTGTTGTGTGTGTCCAGTGTGTGTGTGTGTGTGTGTCCAGTGTGTGTGTGTGTGTCCAGTGTGGTGTGTGTGTGTCCAGTGTGTGTGTGTGTTGTGTGTCCATGTGTGCGTGTGTGTGTGTTCAGTGTGAGTGTGTGTGTGTGTGTCCAGTGTGTGTGTGTGTGGTGTGTCCAGTGTGAGTGTGTGGTGTGTCCAGTGTGTGTGTGTGTGTGTCCATGTGAGTGTGTGTGTGTGTCCTAGTGGTGGTGTGTGTCCAGTGTGAGTGTGTGTGTGTGTCCAGTGGTGTGTGTGTCAGTTGAGGTGCTGTCCAGTGTGAGTGTGTGTGTGTGTCCAGTGTGACGGTGTGTGTGTGTCCAGTGAGAGTGTGTGTCCAGTGTGTGTGTTGTGTGTTCTTGGGTGTGTGTGTGTCCAGTGTGTGTGTGTGTCCGTGTGTGGTGTGTGTCCAGTGTGTTGTGTGTGGTCTGTTCAGTGTGTCTGTGGTGATGTGTCCAGTGTGTGTGTGTGTGTCCAGTGTGTGTGTGTGTGTCCAGTGTGTGTGTGTGTGTGTGTGTGTGTGTGTCCAGTGTGAGTGTGTGTGTCCAGTGTGTGTGTGTGTGTGTCCAGTGTGAGTGTGTGTGTGTTCAGTGTGTGTGTGTGTGTGTGTGTCCAGTGTGTGTGTGTGTGTGTGTGTGTGTGTCCAGTGTGTGTGTGTCAGGTTATTATTTCAGGGACACTGAGTCACCAGTGTGTGTGTGTTGTGTGTCCAGTGTTTGTGTGTGTCCAGTGTGTGTGTGTGTGTGTCCAGTGTGTGTGTGTGTGTGTCCAGTGTGTGTGTATCTGTCCAGTGTGTGTGTGTGTGTGTGTGTCCAGCGTGAGTGTGTGTGTGTCCAGCGTGAGTGTGTGTGTGTCAGTGTGTGTGTGTGTTTACAGTGTGAGTGTGTGTGTGTGTGTCCAGTGTGTGTGTGTGTGTGTGTCCAGTGTGTGTGTGTGTGTCCAGTGTGAGTGTGTGTGTGTGTGTCCAGTGTGAGTGTGTGTGTGTGTGTCCAGTGTGTGTGTATCTGTCCAGTGTGTGTGTGTGTCCAGTGAGTGTGTGTGTGTGTCCAGTGTTTGTGTGTGTCCAGTGTGTGTGTGTATCTGTCCAGTGTGTGTGTGTGTCCGTGTCCAGTGTGTCTGTGTGTGTGTCCAGTGTGAGTGTGTGTGTGTGTGTGTCCAGTGTGAGTGTGTGTGTGTGTGTGTGTCCAGTGTGTGTGTGTGTCCAGTGTGTGTGTGTGTGTGTCCAGTGTTTGTGTGTGTCCAGTGTGAGTGTGTGTGTGTGTCCAGTGTGAGTGTGTGTGTGTGTGTGTGTCCAGTGTGTGTGTGTGTCCAGTGTGTGTGTGTGTGTGTGTGTGTGTGTGTCCAGGGTGTGTGTATCTGTCCAGTGTGTGTGTGTGTGTGTGTGTGTCCAGTGAGTGTGTGTGTGTGTCCAGTGTTTGTGTGTGTCCAGTGTGTGGGTGTGTGTCCAGTGTGTGTGTATCTGTCCAGTGTGTGTGTGTGTGTGTCCAGTGTGAGTGTGTGTGTGTGTCCAGCGTGAGTGTGTGTGTGTCCAGTGTGAGTGTGTGTGTGTGTCCAGTGTGTGTGTGTGTCCAGTGTGAGTGTGTGTGTGTCCAGTGTGAGTGTGTGTGTGTGTCCAGTGTGTGTGTGTGTGTGTGTGTGTCCAGTGTGAGTGTGTGTGTGTGTCCAGTGTGTGTGTGTGTGTCCAGTGTGAGTGTGTGTGTGTGTCCAGTGTGTGTGTGTCCAGTGTGAGTGTGTGTCCAGTGTGAGTGTGTGTGTGTCCAGTGTGAGGGTGTGTGTGTGTCCAGTGTGAGTGTGTGTCCAGTGTGTGTGTGTGTTCAGTGTGTGTGTGTGTGTCCAGTGTGTGTGTGTGCTCAGTGTGTGTGTGTGTCCAGTGTGTTTGTGTGTGTGTGTCTGTCCAGTGTGTCTGTGTGTGTGTCCAGTGTGTGTCCAGTGTGTGTGTGTCCAGTGTGTGTGTGTGTGTGTCCAGTGTGTGTGTGTGTGTCCAGTGTGTGTGTGTGTGTCCAGTGTGTGTGTGTGTGTGTCCAGTGTGAGTGTGTGTGTGTTCAGTGTGAGTGTGTGTGTGTGTGTCCAGTGTGTGTGTGTGTGTGTGTGTCCAGTGTGAGTGTGTGTGTGTTCAGTGTGTGTGAGTGTGTGTGTGTCCAGTGTGAGTGTGTGTGTGTGTGTCCAGTGTGTGTGTGTGTGTGTGTCCAGTGTGAGTGTGTGTGTGTGTCCAGTGTGTGTGTGTGTCCAGTGTGAGTGTGTGTGTGTGTCCAGTGTGTGTGTGTGTCCAGTGTGAGTGTGTGTCCAGTGTGAGTGTGTGTGTGTGTCCAGTGTGACGGTGTGTGTGTGTCCAGTGAGAGTGTGTGTCCAGTGTGTGTGTGTGTGTTCAGTGTGTGTGTGTGTGTGTGTGTGTGTGTTCAGTGTGTGTGTGTGTCCAGTGTGTTTGTGTGTGTGTGTCTGTCCAGTGTGTCTGTGTGTGTGTCCAGTGTGTGTCCAGTGTGTGTGTGTGTGTGTGTGTGTCCAGTGTGTGTGTGTGTGTCCAGTGTGTGTGTGTGTGTGTGTGTGTCCAGTGTGTGTGTGTGTGTGTGTGTCCAGTGTGTGTGTGTCCAGTGTGAGTGTGTGTGTGTTCAGTGTGTGTGTGTGTGTGTGTGTGTGTGTCCAGTGTGTGTGTGTGTGTGTGTCCAGTGTGTGTGTGTCAGGTTATTATTTCAGGGACACTGAGTCACCAGTGTGTGTGTGTGTGTGTGTCCAGTGTTTGTGTGTGTGTCCAGTGTGTGTGTGTGTGTGTGTGTCCAGTGTGTGTGTGTGTGTGTCCAGTGTGTGTGTATCTGTCCAGTGTGTGTGTGTGTGTGTGTGTGTCCAGCGTGAGTGTGTGTGTGTCCAGCGTGAGTGTGTGTGTGTCAGTGTGAGTGTGTGTGTGTCCAGTGTGAGTGTGTGTGTGTGTGTCCAGTGTGTGTGTGTGTGTGTGTCCAGTGTGTGTGTGTGTGTGTGTGTCCAGTGTGAGTGTGTGTGTGTGTGTCCAGTGTGAGTGTGTGTGTGTGTGTGTGTCCAGTGTGAGTGTGTGTGTGTGTCCAGTGTGTGTGTGTCCAGCGTGAGTGTGTGTGTGTGTCTGTCCAGTGTGTGTGTGTGTGTGTGTCCAGCGTGAGTGTGTGTGTGTGTCTGTCCAGTGTGTGTGTGTGTGTGTCCAGTGTGAGTGTGTGTGTGTGTGTCCAGTGTGAGTGTGTGTGTGTGTCCAGTGTGTGTGTGTCTGTCCAGTGTGTGTGTGTGTGTGTGTCCAGTGTGTCTGTGTCTGTCCAGTGTGTGTGTGTGTGTGTGTCCAGCGTGAGTGTGTGTGTGTGTGTCCAGTGTGAGTGTGTGTTTGTGTCCAGTGTGTGTGTGTCTGTCCAGTGAGTGTGTGTGTGTGTGTGTGTGTCCAGTGTGTGTGTGTCCAGTGTGTGTGTGCGTGTCCAGTGTGTGTGCGTGTCCAGTGTGTGTGTGTGTGTCCAGTGTGTGTCCACTGTGTGTGTGTGTCCAATGTGTGTGTGTGTGCGTCCAATGTGAGTGTGTCCTGTGTGTGTGTCCAGTGTGTCCAGTGTGTGTGTGTGTGTGTGTGTGTGTGTGTGTGTGTGTGTGTGTGTGTGTCAGGTTATTATTTCAGGGACACTGAGTCGCCAACATCATAAACCCCAAACCCTGGATAGAGGGGCTCAGTGAATGTGGAGGTGAATGTGATCAGGTGGGTCAGTGTGTCAGAGGAGGCTCTATAGAAGGACAGAGTGCCGGATGGCCAGTCCAGATACACTCCTACTCTGTGGGAGCTGGAGGAGGGGACGTCTATGGGAGTGGGATTATTATTGTGCCAGGCAGTGTAACTGTTGTCAGAGCAGATCAGACTCCAGGACTTGTCATTGTATCCAAGACAACAGTCCTTAACCCCTCCTCTCCTGCTGATTCCTTTATATGTCACTCCTATATCAGCCCCCATTCCACTCCACTCTGCCTCCCAGTAACAGCGCCCAGTCAGACCCTCTCTACACAGCACCTGTCTACAGTCCTCAAATCTCTCTGGGTGATCAGGATACGGCTGCTCCTCTCTCCTACATGTCACCTTTCTGTTCTCCTCAGACAGAGAGAGGAGTCTGTTTACTGTGTTTAGGTCCAGTGTGAGATCACAGACATCTGATGGATGAAACCAGACACAATATTAGAAATCATCATCATTCACATTAGAATGTTAACTCACTTTTCACTAATTCATTTAATGTAGATGTTTCTAGGTATCAAAAGGAGAAGTTAAGGTAACTTGAGACTTGTTGAATGATCATATGTTATACTGTATGGTAATATAAAACACACTTATTCCCATTAATTACACACACACACACACACACACACACACACACACACACACACACACACACACACATTGTCAAAGCAACTCTTTGTAAACTTTGGTGTCCCTGATTTCTGCTTCTGTAGAACTACAGCTGATATTTAATATGACCAAGTAAGTAATGATGGTGGTCTTTGACTTTGACTTAACTTGAATTAAGACTTATTCTTAGTCATATTCTTCACAGCAGTAAACACTCACATTTTCTAGGCCCAGGTTTCATTGTGTTCTCTCCACCATGTTCCACACTGTAGCGGTAAGCAGAAGAACAGACAGTCATTGAGGGATAAACCTGAACTCTCACACACACACAAACTGGACACACACACACACACACACACACACACACACACACTAAACACACAAACACACACACAACCCGGACCCACACACACAGTAACATACAACAAAGTCAAACATGTCTGATATGAACATTGACATAAACCCTCTACAAACTTGAGTTTCTCCAGTCTGCAGTGTGGATCCTCCAGTCCAGCAGAGAGCAGTCTGACTCCTGAGTCTCCTGGGTGATTGTAGCTCAGGTCCAGCTCTCTCAGGTGTGAGGGGTTTGACCTCAGAGCTGAGACCAGAGAAGCACAGCCTTCCTCTGTGACTAGACAGCCTGACAGCCTGCAAAGAGTCAAATCATATTAAAATCACACTGTTATTCTTTGGTGGTGAAAATAGTGGCAGTAACCTAACCTAACCTCTCACCTTTAACCTCAAATAAAAGGTGACATTCTGTACTGTCACCTAATATGGAACATTGTATCTCATATCCAAAATGCTGGAGCATTGCACCAAATGTAAAACTGTAAGCTTCACTGTCCAAACACATATGGTGTGGACTATGTGTGTCTGGTAAACACATGTGGATCTGATGAACAGTTAGTTGAGTGAACAGCTTTTATTTTTATATTATTTTATTTACATTTTTACTAACATGGCTTTGAGTAAGGCCAGTGTGTCTATGTATGTAGATGACTCAACATGCCACTGGCTTTGAGTAAGGCCAGTGTGTCTATGTATGTGGATGACTCAACAAGTCAGCGACTGAAATGACTGCAACACTTAACCTCTCATAATGTCTGGAACAGAGTGAATGAAATGGAACACATGGAAACCACGTGTTTGATACCATTCCACTTATTCCCCTCCAGCCATTACAAGCCTGTCCTCCACAATTAACAAAGAGCTGCAGTTAGTTTCAGAGTGGGTGGCAAGGAATAAGTTAGCCCTAAATATTTCAAAAACTAAAAGCATTGTATTTGGGACAAATCACTCACTAAAACTTAAACCTCAAATAAATCTTGTAATAAATCATGTGGAAATTGAGCAAGTTGAGGTGACTAAACTGCTTGAAGTAACCCTGGATTGTAACCTGTCATGGTCAAAACATATTGATACAACAGTAGTTAAGATGGGGAGAAGTCTGTCCATAATAAAGCACTGCTCTGCCTTCTTAACAATACTATCAACAAGGCAGGTCCTACAGGCCCTAGTTTCTACCTTTTTAACAACACTATCAACAAGGCAGGTCCTACAGGCCCTAGTTTCTACCTTCTTAACAACACTATCAACAAGGCAGGTCCTACAGGCCCTAGTTTCTACCTTCTTAACAACACTATCAACAAGGCAGGTCCTACAGGCCCTAGTTTCTACCTTCTTAACAACACTATCAACAAGGCAGGTCCTACAGGCCCTAGTTTCTACCTTCTTAACAGCACGATCAACAAGGCAGGTCCTACAGGCCCTAGTTTCTACCTTCTTAACAACACCATCAACAAGGCAGGTCCTACAGGCCCTAGTTTCTACCTTCTTAACAAACTATCAACAAGGCAGGTCCTACAGGCCCTAGTTTCTACCTTCTTAACAACACCATCAACAAGGCAGGTCCTACAGGCCCTAGTTTCTACCTTCTTAACAGCACGATCAACAAGGCAGGTCCTACAGGCCCTAGTTTCTACCTTCTTAACAACACTATCAACAAGGCAGGTCCTACAGACCCTTCTTAACAACACTATCAACAAGGCAGGTCCTACAGGCCCTAGTTTCTACCTTTTTAACAACACTATCAACAAGGCAGGTCCTACAGGCCCTAGTTTCTACCTTCTTAACAACACTATCAACAAGGCAGGTCCTACAGGCCCTAGTTTCTACCTTTTTAACAACACTATCAACAAGGCAGGTCCTACAGGCCCTAGTTTCTACCTTCTTAACAACACTATCAACAAGGCAGGTCCTACAGGCCCTAGTTTTATCGCATCTTGACAACTGTTCAGTCATGTGGTCAGGTGCCACAAAAAAGGATTTAGGAAAGTTGCAATTGTCTCAGAAAAGGGCAGCACAGTTGGCCCTTGGATGTACACAGAGAGCTAACATTAATAATATGCATCTCAATCTCTCCTGGCTGAAAGTGGAGGAGAGATTGACTTCATCACTACCAGTATTTGTAAAATGTGCTGACATTCTGAATGTACCGAGCTGTCTTTTTAAACAACTAGCTCACAGCTCAGACACCCATGTATACGCCACAAGACATGCCACAAGAGGTCTCTTCACAGTCCCCAAGTCCAGAACAGACTATGGGAGGCACACAGGACTACATAGAGCCATGACTACATGGAACTCTATTCCACAGTACTACATAGAGCCATGACTACATGGAACTCTATTCCACAGTACTACATAGAGCCATGACTACATGGAACTCTATTCCACAGTACTACATAGAACCATGACTACATGGAACTCTATTCCACAGTACTACATAGAGCCATGACTACATGGAACTCTATTCCACAGTACTACATAGAGCCATGACTACATGGAACTCTATTCCACAGTACTACATAGAGCCATGATAACATGGAACTCTATTCCACAGTACTACATAGAGCCATGACTACATGGAACTCTATTCCACAGTACTACATAGAGCCATGACTACATGGAACTCTATTCTACAGTACTACATAGAGCCATGACTACATGGAACTCTATTCCACAGTACTACATAGAGCCATGACTACATGGAACTCTATTCCACAGTACTACATAGAGCCATGACTACATGGAACTCTATTCCACAGTACTACATAGAACCATGACTACATGGAACTCTATTCCACAGTACTACATAGAGCCATGACTACATGGAACTCTATTCCACAGTACTACATAGAGGCATGACTACATGGAACTCTATTCCACAGTACTACATAGAGCCATGACTACATGGAACTCTATTCCACAGTACTACATAGAGCCATGACTACATGGAACTCTATTCCACATCAAGTAACTGAAAATTAGATTTAAAAAACAGATAAAAAACACCTTATGGAACAGAGGGGCCTGTAAAGAGATACACACACACACACACACACACACACACACACACACACACACACACACACACACACACACACACACACACACACACACACACACACACACACACACAACAACATACTCACGATAAACATGGATTTAGTACTGTAGATATGTGGTAGGGGCCTGAGGGCACACAGTGTGTTGTGAAGTCTGTGAATGTATTGTAATGTTTTAAGTCTATGAACTGCCTTAATTTTGCTGGACCCCAGGAAGAGTAGCTGCTGCTTTGGCAGGAACTAATGGGGATCTATAATAAATACAATACAATACAAATACTTGTTGACCAACTACAGGAATACTGACCTCAGAGTCTCCAGTTTACAGTGGGGATTCCCCAGTCCAGCAGAGAGCAGCTTCACTCCTGAATCCTTCAGGTCATTGTTACTCAGGTCCAGCTCTCTCAGGTGTGAGGGGTTTGACTCCAGAGCTGAGACCAGAGAAGCACAGCCTTCCTCTGTGACTCCACAGCCTGACAGCCTGACAAAGAGATCATCATGAATTCACAAACACACTGAACAGTTCTCACTTGTTGACCAACTACAGGAATACTGACCTCAGAGTCTCCAGTTTACAGTGGGGATTCTCCAGTCCAGCAGAGACCAGCTTCACTCCTGAATCCTTCAGGTCATTGTTACTCAGGTCCAGCTCTCTCAGGTGTGAGGGGTTTGACCCCAGAGCTGAGACCAGAGAATCACAGCCTTCCTCTGTGACTAGACAGCCTGACAGCCTGCAAAGAGTCAAATCATATTAAAATCACACTGTTATTCTTTGGTGGTGAAAATAGTGGCAGTATATTTATTCAACCTATTTAGATACATCAGCGTCCTGAAACCTGCCATATCTAATCATAAATGGATGTTTCATTATTTGAAATGACAAATTATCAAAGTGTTGCTTGTAGAGAGAAAAATGTATAGTACAAATATGTGAGTAGACTGACCAGACCAGTTTAAAAAGCAGTATCAGTCAAAAGACAGACAGTGAGGTATCAGATTTAGATTGTATTGAGTATACAGTCCATACCATATCTATTTTGACAGTGAAGCTAACATTTTAAATGTGTCTCTATACTCCAACATTTTGGATTTCAGATCAAATGTTTTATATGAGGTGACAGTGACACATTTGCAGTTTGTTTTGGTTGTGTTTTGCCCAATAGAAACTCAATGGTGGATGATGACTGGAGTAATTTTCTTTCTAAGTGAGTAGATACCATGTTTCTAAACACTACTAAATTAATCCTGATGATGCCATGATTAATACAAATCATGAATGAATTATAAATAATAATGAGCGAGAAAGTTACATAGGCTACAACAAAACATACTAACCTCTCACCATTACCAATAACAGAGGATACAACAAAACATGCTAACCTCTCACCATTACAAATAACAGAGGCAACAACAAAACATGCTAACCTCTCACCATTACCAATAACAGAGGCTACAACAAAACATGCTAACCTCTCTCCATTACCAATAACAGAGGCTACAACAAAACATGCTAACCTCTCTCCATTACCAATAACAGAGGCTACAACAAAACATGCTAACCTCTCACCATTACCAACAACAGAGGCTACAACAAAACATGCTAACCTCTCACCATTACCAATAACAGAGGCTACAACAAAACATGCTAACCTCTCACCATTACCAATAACATAGGCTACAACAAAACATGCTAACCTCTCTCCATTACCAAAAACAGAGGCTACAACAAAACATGCTAACCTCTCACCATTACCAATAACAGAGGCTACAACAAAACATGCTAACCTCTCACCATGACCAATAACAGAGGCTACAACAAAACATGCTAACCTCTCACCATGACCAATAACAGAGGCTACAACAAAACATGCTAACCTCTCTCCATTACCAATAACAGAGGCTACAACAAAACATGCTAACCTCTCTCCATTACCAATAACAGAGGCTACAACAAAACATGCTAACCTTTTACATTTTTACTAACGACATGCCACTTTGAGTAAGGCCAGAGTGTCTATGTATGTAGATGACTCAACATGCCACTGGCTTTGAGTAAGGCCAGTGTGTCTATGTATGTAGATGACTCAACATGTCACTGGCTTTGAGTAAGGCCAGTGTGTCTATGTATGTGGATGACTCAACACGTCAGCGACTGAAATGACTGCAACACTTAACCTCTCATAATGTCTGGAACAGAGTGAATGAAATGGAACACATGGAAACCACGTGTTTGATACCATTCCACTTATTCCCCTCCAGCCATTACAAGCCTCTCCTCCACAATTAACAAAGAGCTGCAGTTAGTTTCAGAGTGGGTGGCAAGGAATAAGTTAGCCCTAAATATTTATAAAACTAAAAACATTGTATTTGGGACAAATCACTCACTAAAACTTAAACATCAAATAAATCTTGTACTAAATTATGTGGAAATTGAGCAAGTTGAGGTGACTAAACTGCTTGAAGTAACACTAGATTGTAAACTGTCATGGTCAAAACATATTGATACAACAGTAGCTAAGATGGGGAGAAGTCTGTCCATAATAAAGCACTGCTCTGCCTTCTTAACAACACTATCAACAAGGAAGGTCCTACAGGCCCTAGTTTCTACCTTCTTAACAACACTATTAACAAGGCAGGTCCTACAGGCCCTAGTTTCTACCTTCTTAACAACACTATCAACAAGGCAGGTCCTACAGGCCCTAGTTTCTACCTTCTTAACAACACTATCAACAAGGCAGGTCCTACAGGCCCTAGTTTCTACCTTCTTAACAACACTATCATCAAGGCAGGTCCTACAGGCCCTAGTTTCTACCTTCTTAACAACACTATCAACAAGGCAGGTCCTACAAGCCCTAGTTTCTACCTTCTTAACACCACTATCAACAAGGCAGGTCCTACAGGCCCTAGTTTCTACCTTCTTAACAACACTATCAACAAGGCAGCTCCTACAGGCCCTAGTTTCTACCTTCTTAACAACACTATCAACAAGGCAGGTCCTACAGGCTCTAGTTTCTACCTTCTTAACAACACTATCAACAAGGCAGGTCCTACAGGCTCTAGTTTCTACCTTCTTAACAACACTATCAACAAGGCAGGTCCTACAGGCCCTAGTTTCTACCTTCTTAACAGCACTATCAACAAGGCAGGTCCTACAGGCCCCAGTTTTATCGCATCTTGACTACTGTTCAGTCGTGTGGTCAGGTGCCACAAAAAAGGATTTAGGAAAGTTGCAATTGGCTCAGAACAGGGCAGCACGGTTGGCCCTTGGATGGACACAGAGAGCTAATATTAATAATATGCATCTCAATCTCTCCTGGCTGAAAGTGGAGGAGAGATTGACTTCATCACTACCAGTATTTGTAAAATGTGCTGACATTCTGAATGTACCAAGCTGTCTTTTTAAACAACTAGCTCACAGCTCAGACACCCATGTATACCCCACAAGACATGACACAAGAGGTCACAGTCCCCAAGTCCAGAACAGACTATGGGAGGCGCACAGTACTACATAGAGCCATGACTACATGGAACTCTATTCCACAGTACTACATAGAGCCATGACTACATGGAACTCTATTCCACAGTACTACATAGAGCCATGACTACATGGAACTCTATTCCACAGTACTACATAGAACCATGACTACATGGAACTCTATTCCACAGTACTACATAGAGCCATGACTACATGGAACTCTATTCCACAGTACTACATAGAGCCATGACTAAATGGAAATCTATTACACAGTACTACATAGAACCATGACTACATGGAACTCTATTCCACAGTACTACATAGAGCCATGACTACATGGAACTCTATTCCACAGTACTACATAGAGCCATGACTTCATGGAACTCTATTCCACAGTAATACATAGAGCCATGACTACATGGAACTCTATTCCACAGTACTACATAGAGCCATGACTACATGGAACTCTATTCCACATCAAGTAACTGAAAATTAGATTTAAAAAACAGATAAAAAACACCTTATGGAACAGCGGGGCCTGTAAAGAGATACACACATTGGCACACACACACACACACACACACACACACACACACACACACACACACACACACACACACACACACACACACACACACACACACACACACACACACACGATAAACATGGATTTAGTACTGTAGATATGTGGTAGGGGCCTGAGGGCACACAGTGTGTTGTGAAGTCTGTGAATGTATTGTAATGTTGTAAAAGTCTATGAACTGCCTTAATTTTGCTGGACCCCAGGAAGAGTAGCTGCTGCTTTGGCAGGAACTAATGGGGATCTATAATAAATACAATACAATACAAATACTTGTTGACCAACTACAGGAATACTGACCTCAGAGTCTCCAGTTTACAGTGGGGATTCCCCAGTCCAGCAGAGAGCAGCTTCACTCCTGAATCCTTCAGGTCATTGTTACTCAGATCCAGCTCTCTCAGGTGTGAGGGGTTTGACCTCAGAGCTGAGACCAGAGAAGCACAGCCTTCCTCTGTGACTAGACAGCCTGACAGCCTGCCAAGAGTCAAATCATATTAAAATCACACTGCTATTCTTTGGTGGTGAAAATTGTGGCAGTATATTTTTCAACCTATTTAGATACATCAGTGTCCTGAAACCTGCCATATCTGTTCATAAATGGATGTTTCATTATTAGAAATGACAAATTATCAAAGTATTGCTTGAAGATAGAAACATGTATAGTACAAATATTTGAGTAGACTGACCAGACCAGTTTAAAAAGCAGTATCAGTCAAAAGACAGACAGTGAGGTATCAGATTTAGATTGTATTGAGTATACAGTCCATACCATATCTATTTTGACAGTGAAGCTAACATTTTAAATGTGTCTCTATACTCCAACATTTTGGATTTCAGATCAAATGTTTTATATGAGGTGACATTGACACATTTGCAGTTTGTTTTGGGTTGTGTTTTGCCCAATAGAAACTCAATGGTGGATGATGACTGGAGTCATTTTCTTTCTAAGTGAGTAGATACCATGTTTCTAAACACTACTAAATTAATCCTGATGATGCCATGATTAATACAAATCATGAATGAATTATAAATAATAATGAGCGAGAAAGTTACATAGGCTACAACAAAACATACTAACCTCTCACCATTACCAATAACAGAGGATACAACAAAACATGCTAACCTCTCACCATTACAAATAACAGAGGCAACAACAAAACATGCTAACCTCTCACCATTACCAATAACAGAGGCTACAACAAAACATGCTAACCTCTCTCCATTACCAATAACAGAGGCTACAACAAAACATGCTAACCTCTCTCCATTACCAATAACAGAGGCTACAACAAAACATGCTAACCTCTCACCATTACCAACAACAGAGACTACAACAAAACATACTAACCTCTCACCATTACCAATAACAGAGGCTACAACAAAACATACTAACCTCTCAGCATTACCAATAACAGAGACTACAACAAAACATGCTAACCTCTCACCATTACCAATAACAGAGGCTACAACAAAACATGCTAACCTCTCACCATTACCAATAACATAGGCTACAACAAAACATGCTAACCTCTCTCCATTACCAAAAACAGAGGCTACAACAAAACATGCTAACCTCTCACCATTACCAATAACAGAGGCTACAACAAAACATGCTAACCTCTCACCATGACCAATAACAGAGGCTACAACAAAACATGCTAACCTCTCACCATGACCAATAACAGAGGCTACAACAAAACATGCTAACCTCTCTCCATTACCAATAACAGAGGCTACAACAAAACATGCTAACCTCTCTCCGTTACCAATAACAGAGGCTACAACAAAACATGCTAACCTTTTACATTTTTACTAACGACATGCCACTTTGAGTAAGGCCAGTGTGTCTATGTATGTAGATGACTCAACACGTCAGCGACTGAAATGACTGCAACACTTAACCTCTCATAATGTCTGGAACAGAGTGAATGAAATGGAACACATGGAAACCACGTGTTTGATACCATTCCACTTATTCCCCTCCAGCCATTACAAGCCTGTCCTCCCCAATTAACAAAGAGCTGCAGTTAGTTTCAGAGTGGGTGGCAAGGAATAAGTTAGCCCTAAATATTTATAAAACTAAAAGCATTGTATTTGGGACAAATCACTCACTAAAACTTAAACCTCAAATAAATATTGTACTAAATTATGTGGAAATTGAGCAAGTTGAGGTGACTAAACTGCTTGAAGTAACACTAGATTGTAAACTGTCATGGTCAAAACATATTGATACAACAGTAGCTAAGATGGGGAGAAGTCTGTCCATAATAAAGCACTGCTCTGCCTTCTTAACAACACTATCAACAAGGCAGGTCCTACAGGCCCTAGTTTCTACCTTCTTAACAACACTATTAACAAGGCAGGTCCTACAGGCCCTAGTTTCTACCTTCTTAACAACACTATCAACAAGGCAGGTCCTACAGGCCCTAGTTTCTACCTTCTTAACAACACTATCATCAAGGCAGGTCCTACAGGCCCTAGTTTCTACCTTCTTAACAACACTATCAACAAGGCAGGTCCTACAAGCCCTAGTTTCTACCTTCTTAACACCACTATCAACAAGGCAGGTCCTACAAGCCCTAGTTTCTACCTTCTTAACAACACTATCAACAAGGCAGGTCCTACAGGCCCTAGTTTCTACCTTCTTAACAACACTATCAACAAGGCAGCTCCTACAGGCCCTAGTTTCTACCTTCTTAACAACACTATCAACAAGGCAGGTCCTACAGGCTCTAGTTTCTACCTTCTTAACAACACTATCAACAAGGCAGGTCCTACAGGCTCTAGTTTCTACCTTCTTAACAACACTATCAACAAGGCAGGTCCTACAGGCCCTAGTTTCTACCTTCTTAACAGCACTATCAACAAGGCAGGTCCTACAGGCCCCAGTTTTATCGCATCTTGACAACTGTTCAGTCGTGTGGTCAGGTGCCACAAAAAAGGATTTAGGAAAGTTGCAATTGGCTCAGAACAGGGCAGCACGGTTGGCCCTTGGATGTACACAGAGAGCTAACATTAATAATATGCATCTCAATCTCTCCTGGCTGAAAGTGGAGGAGAGATTGACTTCATCACTACCAGTATTTGTAAAATGTGCTGACATTCTGAATGTACCAAGCTGTCTTTTTAAACAACTAGCTCACAGCTCAGACACCCATGTATACCCCACAAGGCATGACACAAGAGGTCACAGTCCCCAAGTCCAGAACAGACTATGGGAGGCGCACAGTACTACATAGAGCCATGACTACATGGAACTCTATTCCACAGTACTACATAGAGCCATGACTACATGGAACTCTATTCCACATCAAGTAACTGAAAATTAGATTTAAAAAACAGATAAAAAACACCTTATGGAACAGAGGGGCCTGTAAAGAGATACACACACACACACACACACACACACACACACACACACACACACACACACACACACACACACACACACACACACACACACACACACACACACACACACACACACACACACACACACACACACACACGATAAACATGGATTTAGTACTGTAGATATGTGGTAGGGGCCTGAGGGCACACAGTGTGTTGTGAAGTCTGTGAATGTATTGTAATGTTGTAAAAGTCTATGAACTGCCTTAATTTTGCTGGACCCCAGGAAGAGTAGCTGCTGCTTTGGCAGGAACTAATGGGGATCTATAATAAATACAATACAATACAAATACTTGTTGACCAACTACAGGAATACTGACCTCAGAGTCTCCAGTTTACAGTGGGGATTCCCCAGTCCAGCAGAGAGCAGCTTCACTCCTGAATCCTTCAGGTCATTGTTACTCAGATCCAGCTCTCTCAGGTGTGAGGGGTTTGACCTCAGAGCTGAGACCAGAGAAGCACAGCCTTCCTCTGTGACTAGACAGCCTGACAGCCTGCCAAGAGTCAAATCATATTAAAATCACACTGCTATTCTTTGGTGGTGAAAATAGTGGCAGTATATTTTTCAACCTATTTAGATACATCAGTGTCCGGAAACCTGCCATATCTGTTCATAAATGGATGTTTCATTATTAGAAATGACAAATTATCAAAGTATTGCTTGAAGATAGAAACATGTATAGTACAAATATTTGAGTAGACTGACCAGACCAGTTTAAAAAGCAGTATCAGTCAAAAGACAGACAGTGAGGTATCAGATTTAGATTGTATTGAGTATACAGTCCATACCATATCTATTTTGACAGTGAAGCTAACATTTTAAATGTGGCTCTATACTCCAACATTTTGGATTTCAGATCAAATGTTTTATATGAGGTGACATTGACACATTTGCAGTTTGTTTTGGGTTGTGTTTTGCCCAATAGAAACTCAATGGTGGATGATGACTGGAGTCATTTTCTTTCTAAGTGAGTAGATACCATGTTTCTAAACACTACTAAATTAACCCTGATGATGCCTTGATTAATACAAATCATGAATGAATCATGAATAATAATGAGTGAGAAAGTTACAGAGGCTACAACAAAACATGCTAACCTCTCTCCATTACCAATAACAGAGGCGACAACAAAACATGCTAACCTCTCTCCATTACCAATAACAGAGGCTACAACAAAACATGCTAACCTCTCTCCATTACCAATAACAGAGGCTACAACAAAACATGCTAACCTCTCACCATTACCAACAACAGAGGCTACAACAAAACATGCTAACCTCTCACCATGACCAATAACAGAGGCTACAACAAAACATGCTAACCTCTCACCATGACCAATAACAGAGACTACAACAAAACATGCTAACCTCTCACCATTACCAATAACAGAGGCTACAACAAAACATGCTAACCTCTCACCATTACCAATAACAGAGGCTACAACAAAACATGCTAACCTCTCACCATTACCAATAACAGAAGCTACAACAAAACATGCTAACCTCTCTCCATTACCAATAACAGAGGCTACAACAAAACATGCTAACCTTTTACATTTTTACTAACGACATGCCACTTTGAGTAAGGCCAGTGTGTCTATGTATGTAGATGACTCAACACGTCAGCGACTGAAATGACTGCAACACTTAACCTCTCATAATGTCTGGAACAGAGTGAATGAAATGGAACACATGGAAACCACGTGTTTGATACCATTCCACTTATTCCCCCCAGACATTACAAGCCTCTCCTCCACAATTAACAAAGAGCTGCAGTTAGTTTCAGAGTGGGTGGCAAGGAATAAGTTAGCCCTAAATATTTATAAAACTAAAAACATTGTATTTGGGACAAATAACTCACTAAAACTTAAACCTCAAATAAATATTGTAATAAATCATGTGGAAATTTAGCAAGTTGAGATGACTAAACTGCTTGAAGTAACCCTGGATTGTAAACTGTCATGGTCAAAACATATTGATACAACAGTAGCTAAGATGGGGAGAAGTCTGTCCATAATAAAGCACTGCTCTGCATTCTTAACAACACTATCAACAAGGCAGGTCCCACAGGCCCTAGTTTCTACCTTCTTAACAACACTATTAACAAGGCAGGTCCTACAGGCCCTAGTTTCTACCTTCTTAACAACACTATCAACAAGGCAGGTCCTACAGGCCCTAGTTTCTACCTTCTTAACACCACTATCAACAAGGCAGGTCCTACAGGCCCTAGTTTCTACCTTCTTAACAACACTATCAACCAGGCAGGTCCTACAGGCCCTAGTTTCTACCTTCTTAACAACACTATCAACAAGGCAGGTCCTACAGGCCCTAGTTTCTACCTTCTTAACAACACTATCAACAAGGCAGGTCCTACATGCCCTAGTTTCTACCTTCTTAACAACACCATCAACAAGGCAGGTCCTACATGCCCTAGTTTCTACCTTCTTAACAACACTATCAACAAGGCAGGTCCTACAGGCTCTAGTTTCTACCTTCTTAACAACACTATCAACAAGGCAGGTCCTACAGGCCCTAGTTTCTACCTTCTTAACAACACTATCAACAAGGCAGGTCCTACAGGCCCTAGTTTCTACCTTCTTAACAACACTATCAACAAGGCAGGTCCTACAGGCCCTAGTTTCTACCTTCTTAAACAACACTATCAACAAGGCAGGTCCGACAGGCCCTAGTTTCGACCTTATTAACAACACTATCAACAAGGCAGGTCACACACACATCTTGACTACTGTTCAGTCGTGTGGTCAGGTGCCACAAAAAAGGATTTAGGAAAGTTGCAATTGGCTCAGAACAGGGCAGCACGGATGGCCCTTGGATGTACACAGAGAGCTAACATTAATAATATGCATCTCAATCTCTCCTGGCTGAAAGTGGAGGAGAGATTGACTTCATCACTACCAGTATTTCTAAAATGTGCTGACATTCTGAATGTCCCGAGCTGTCCTTTTAAACAACTAGCTCACAGCTCAGACACCCATGTATACCCCACAAGTCATGACACAAGAGGTCTCTTCACAATCCCCAAGTCCAGAACAGACTATGGGAGGCACACAGTACTACATAGAGCCATGGCTACATGGAACTCTATTCCACAGTACTACATAGAGCCATGACTACATGGAACTCTATTCCACAGTACTACATAGAGCCATGACTACATGGAACTCTATTCCACAGTACTACATAGAACCATGACTACATGGAACTCTATTCCACAGTACTACATAGAGCCATGACTACATGGAACTCTATTCCACAGTACTACATAGAGCCATGACTACATGGAACTCTATTCCACATCAAGTAACTGAAAATTAGATTTAAAAAACAGATAAAAAACACCTTATGGAACAGCGGGGCCTGTAAAGAGATACACACATTGGCACACACACACACACACACACACACACACACACACACACACACACACACACACACACACACACAACAACATACTCACGATAAACATGGATTTAGTACTGTAGATATGTGGTAGGGGCCTGAGGGCACACAGTGTGTTGTGAAATCTGTGAATGTATTGTAATGTTTTAAAAGTCTATGAACTGCCTTAATTTTGCTGGACCCCAGGCAGAGTAGCTGCTGCTTTAGCAGGAACTAATGGGGATCTATAATAAATACAATACAATACAAATACTTGTTGGCCAACTACAGGAATACTGACCTCAGAGTCTCCAGTTTACAGTGGGGATTCCCCAGTCCAGCAGAGACCAGCTTCACTCCTGAATCCTTCAGGTCATTGTTACTCAGGTCCAGCTCTCTCAGGTGTGAGGGGTTTGACCTCAGAGCTGAGACCAGAGAAGCACAGCCTTCCTCTGTGACTAGACAGCCTGACAGCCTGCAAAGAGTCAAATCATATTAAAATCACACTGCTATTCTTTGGTGGTGAAAATAGTGGCAGTATATTTTTTCAACATATTCAGATACATCAGTGTCCTGAAACCTGCCATATCTATTCATAAATGGATGTTTCATTATTTGAAATGACAAATTATCAAAGTGTTGCTTGTAGAGAGAAAAATGTGTATTACAAATATTTGATTAGACTGACCAGACCAGTTTAAAAAGCAGTATCAGTCAAAAGACAGACAGTGAGGTATCAGATTTAGATTGTATTGAGTAAACAGTCCACACCATATCTATAATGACAGTGAGGTATCAGATTTAGATTGTATTGAGTATACAGTCCACACCATATCTATAATGACAGTGAGGTATCAGATTTAGATTGTATTGAGTAAACAGTCCACACCATATCTATAATGACAGTGAGGTATCAGATTTAGATTGTATTGAGTATACAGTCCACACCATATCTATTTTGACAGTGAAGCTAACATTTTAAATGTGGCTCTATACTCCAACATTTTGGATTTCAGATCAAATGTTTTATATGAGGTGACATTGACACATTTGCAGTTTGTTTTGGGTTGTGTTTTGCCCAATAGAAACTCAGTGGTGGATGATGACTGGATTAATTTTCTTTCTAAGTGAGTAGATACCATGTTTCTAAACACTACTAAATTAATCCTGATGATGCCATGATTAATACAAATCATGAATGAATCATGAATCATAATGAGTGAGAAAGATACAGAAGCTACAACAAAACATGCTAACCTCTCACCATTAACAATAACAGAGGCTACAACAAAACATGCTAACCTCTCACCATTACCAACAACAGAGGCTACAACAAAACATGCTAACCTCTCACCATTACCAATAACAGAGGCTACAACAAAACATGCTAACCTCTCTCCATTACCAATAACAGAGGATACAACAAAACATGCTAACCTCTCACCATTACCAATAACAGAGCATACAACAAAACATGCTAACCTCTCCATTACCAATAACAGAGGCTAAAACAAAACAAGCTAACCTCTCACCATTACCAATAACAGAGGCTACAATAAAACATGCTAACCTCTCACCATTACCAATAACAGATACTACAACAAAACATGCTAACCTCTCACCATTACCAATAACAGAGGCTACAACAAAACATGCTAACCTCTCACCATTACCAACAACAGAGGCTACAACAAAACATGCTAACCTCTCACCATTACCAATAACAGAGGCTACAACAAAACATGCTAACCTCTCACCATTACCAATAACAGAGGCTACAACAAAACATGCTAACCTCTCACCATTACCAATAACAGAGGCTACAACAAAACATGCTAACCTCTCACCATTACCAATAACAGAGGCTACAACAAAACATGCTAACCTCTCACCATTACCAATAACAGAGGCTACAACAAAACATGCTAACCTCTCACCATTACCAATAACAGAGACTACAACAAAACATGCTAACCTCTCACCATTACCAATAACAGAGGATACAACAAAACATGCTAACCTCTCACCATTACCAATAACAGAGGATACAACAAAACATGCTAACCTCTCACCATTACCAATAACAGAGGATACAACAAAACATAATAACCTCTCACCATTATCAATAACAGAGACTACAACATAACATGCTAACATCTCACCATTACCAATAACAGAGACTACAACAAAACATGCTAACCTCTCACCATTACCAATAACAGAGGCTACAACAAAACATGCTAACCTCTCACCATTACCAATAACAGAGACTACAACAAAACATACTAACCTCTCACCATTACCAATAACAGAGGCTACAACAAAACATGCTAACCTCTCACCATTACCAATAACAGAGGCTACAACAAAACATGCTAACCTCTCACCATTACCAATAACAGAGACTACAACAAAACATGCTAACCTCTCACCATTACCAATAACAGAGGATACAACAAAACATACTAACCTCTCACCATTACCAATAACAGAGACTACAACAAACCATGCTAACATCTCACCATTACCAATAACAGAGGCTACAACAGAACATGCTAACATCTCACCATTACCAATAACAGAGGCTACAACAAAACATGCTAACCTCTCACCATTACCAATAACAGAGACTACAACAAAACATGCTAACATCTCACCATTACCAATAACAGAGGCTACAACAAAACATGCTAAACTCTCACCATTAACAACAAATAAAAGGTGACATTCTGTACTGTCACCTAATATGAAACATTCTATCTCAAATCCAAAATGCTGGAGCATAGCACCAAAATATGGTGTGGACTATGTGTGTCTGGTAAACACATGTGGATCTGGTGAACAGTTATCACTTGTTGACCAACTACAGGAATACTGACCTCAGAGTCTCCAGTTTACAGTGGGGATTCTCCAGTACAGCAGAGAGCAGCTTCACTCCTGAATCCTTCAGGTCATTGTAGCTCAGGTCCAGCTCTCTCAGGTGTGAGGGGTTTGACCCCAGAGCTGAGACCAGAGAAGCACAGCCTTCCTCTGTGACTCTACAGCCTGACAGCCTGCAAAGAGATCATCATGACTTCACAAACACACTGTTAATTTAACACCAGTAGTGAAGAAGGACAATGGCAGATGCATTTGGTTTATTCTCTCTAACAACATATAGATTCATATTCCATCTCCTAGAATTGTATGGTCATAATGTTATACTAATTTGAACATCAATGCATTTATTCAATTTGTTTTTCAATATAATATTATACACATATTATTATGCATATTTTTCTCTAAACTGAATATTTCTTCCTGATGATTAGTTCTTATATGTCATTTTATTTACTCACAGAACAGCTCTGGAGGCTTTGACCACTGGCAGCAGCCTCAGAAGACCTTCCTCTGATCTGGAGTATTTCTTCAGGTCAAACACATCCAGCTCCTTTTCTGAAGTCAGCAACACAAAGACCAGAGCTGACCACTGTGCAGGTGACAGGTAGGGTTTTGAGAGACTTCCTGAGTTCAGGAAGCTTTGGATCTCCTCCACTAGAGAATGGTCATTCAGTTCATTCAGACAGTGGAACAGATTGATGCTCCTCTCTGGAGAGGGATTCTCCCTGATCTTCTCCTTGATGTACTTGACTGTTTCTTCATGGGTCTTTGAGCTGCTTCTTGTCTTTGTCAGTAGACCTTGTAAGTGCTTCTGATTGGACTCCAGTGAGAGGCCCAGAAGGAAGCGGAGGAAAAGGTCCAGGTTTCCCGTCTCACTTTGTAAGGCTTTATCCACAGCATTCTTGTAGACAGTAACTTTATGCTTGTCTCTGAACAGCGCAGAAAGGTTCCTGGACTTTGATTGCGGTTCGGCCATTAGATTCTCTTTGTTGTTGATGAATGAGAGGAACACATATACAGCAGCCAGAAACTCCTGAATGCTCAGATGAACAAAGCAGTACACCTTGTCCTGGTACAGCACACATTCCTCTTTAAAGATCTGTGTGCACAATCCTGAGTACACTGAGGCTTCATTGACATCAATGCAAGCCTCTTTCAGGTCTTTTTCATAGAAAATCAGATTGCCCTTCACAAGCTGTTGAAAAGCCAGTTTTCCCAGTGACAGAATGCTCTTTTTATTCCAGTGTGGACCTGTCTCTTCTTTCCCAAGATACTTTTCATTCTTCTGTTTGGTATGAAACACCACAAGGTGTGTGTACATCTCAGTCAGAGTCTTGGGCATCTCTTCTCTCTTATGTTTCAGCATGTGTTCAAGGACTGTTGCAGAAATCCAACAGAAGACTGGAATGTGGCACATGATGTGGAGGCTCCTTGACGTCTTTATGTGTGAGATGATTCTGCTGGCCAGGTCCTCATCACTGAATCTCTTCCTGAAGTACTCCTCCTTCTGTGGGTCATTGAACCCTCGTACCTCTGTCACCTGGTCAACACACCCTGAAGGAATCTTATTGGCTGCTGCAGGTCGGGTAGTTATCCAGAGGAGAGCAGAGGGAAGCAGATTTCCCTTGATGAGATTTGTCAGCAGAACATCCACTGAGGTTGACTCTGTGACGTCCCAACAGATCTTGTTCTTCTGGAAGTCTAGGGGCAGTCGGCACTCATCCAGACCATCAAAGATGAACAGAACTTTGTACTTGTTGTAGTCGGAGATTCTTGATTGTTTGGTTTCCATTGAGAAGTGATTGAGAAGTTCAATGAAAGTGTGTTTGTCCTCTTTCATCAAATTCAGCTCCCGAAAAGGGAATGAAAATACAAATTGGACATCCTGATTTGCTTTTCCTTCAGCCCAGTCCAGAATGAACTTCTGCACAGAGACTGTTTTTCCAATGCCAGCGACGCCCTTTGTCAGCACAGTTCTGATAAGTTTGTCTTGTCCAGTTAAAGGTGTGAAGATGTCGTTACATTTGATTGCAGTCTCTGGTCTTGCTTGTTTCCTGGTTGTTGTCTCAATCTGTCTCAGCTCATGTTCATTATTGACCTCTCCTGTTCCGCCCTCTGTGATGTAGAGCTCTGTGTAGATCTTATTGAGAAGTGTTGGGTTTCCTTGTTTAGCGATCCCCTCAAATACACATTCAAACTTCTTCTTTAGATTAGATTTGAGTTCACGTTGGCAAATCACAGCAAGCTCATCTGAATGAAGAAATAACAGAGGATATTAATATTACGTCTGTTTTAATGCCTACACTATTGAAGGACTGTTATAAAGTTTTAAATTATAATAATTTATTCTCTTAACTGTCTGCATAAATCTATACATGTTTTAATACTGCGTTAAACACTGGTGTTTATTCTCATAACTGAATGTGTAAATGTTTTCATAATGCATTACAGACTGATGTGACTGATTATATTATTATTGGTATTATTGATGGTATTATTAATGTTGTCTCTCTCTTTCTCTAAATTAATCACCACAACACATCCCTGCTGCTACTTGATGAGGTCACTAGGTGTTGTGTTAAGGCTGCTACAATATCATTGAGTTACACAGCTACTTTAGCTGTACTTTAGCTACAGCTTTTAAATGTTATAAAACAGAATTCAACATGAGGCAGACAGATCTTACATTTCTCCAGTGTGTCAGCAAGCTCCTTCTGGTTCATTTTCCTCAGGACGTGCAGTGTGATCTTCAGAGCCCCCTCTCTGGCACTGCTCTCCTGCTTCTCATCTTCAGCGTCCACCACTTCCTTATCCTGCTTCTGACTCTCAAAGCCTTCTGGGAGTTCTGGACTAAGAATCTTCTTGAACATCTTCAGCTCGTTCTTCACAAATGTCATAATTTTCTCTTCAAGCAACTGAAATAAATAAAGTAAATAACTTAAGCAAGAGACAAAATGCTTTCTCATTAACACATTAATGAATGATTGACAGATAAACTTTACTTGAGGTAAACAAAAACAAATGTACATAACAGGACCACGTACACTGAATATGGAGGCCAGGTCTGTTTGATGACTCTGGGAAGACTGACCACTGAGAATCTCTGACTCTGATCTCTCCTGTTGGTTTTTGTGGACAAAACATGAGATACATCTACTCATCCAGGGAGTACACACACACACACACACACACACACACACACACACACACACACACACACACACACACACACACACACACACACACACACACACACACACACACACACACACACACACACACACACACACACACACACAGACACGGAGGGAATGTTGTGTTTGTTTAATATTGTTTTAGGACTATGAAAATGTACAAAAGGATTAGCCTATGGATTATGAAAACAACAAAAAGAAATGTGAACATGGGAGAGGAGAAATGACTAGAGACAGTGTTGTTTAACTCACTGACCATGACCCATGAGTTCTTCTTACCTTTGTTCAGTAGAAAAGTCTCCCTCTCTAAACTCTATAGGATGACGCATAGACCAGTCACTCTTCATGGACACACAGCTGGGTACAGGGGAGGCTGGTCTCTCCTGCTTGATTGGACTTCAACACAACAGAGACAAACATTACATCTCTCATCTACTCTGAGCTCAGATGGGGAAACATCAGAAGAGTTTCATTCCTAAAAGCTATATATCCATTTTCAGAAATGTTCGTAAATTAGCTTTTATTGTTTAAAGAAGTTATGTTTATGTTAAGTTATTTGCTAAATGAGATGGCAGGTGGGTACCTGCTTCTATAAACCAATGAGATGGCACGTGGGTACCTGCTTCTAAAAACCAATGAGGAGATGGCACGTGGGTACCTGCTTCTATAAACCAATGAGGAGATGGCACATGGGTACCTGCTTCTATAAACCAATGAGGAGATGGCATGTGGGTACCTGCTTCTATAAACCAATGAGGAGATGGCACATGGGTACCTGCTTCTATAAACCAATGAGGAGATGGCACGTGGGTACCTGCTTCTATAAACCAATGAGGAGATGGCACATGGGTACCTGCTTCTATAAACCAATGAGGAGATGGCACATGGGTACCTGCTTCTATAAACCAATGAGGAGATGGCATGTGGGTACCTGCTTCTATAAACCAATGAGGAGATGGCACATGGGTACCTGCTTCTATAAACCAATGAGGAGATGGCACGTGGGTACCTGCTTCTATAAACCAATGAGGAGATGCAGAGCGAACTGCGTCACAAATAGAACTGACTTCAAGGCGCTCGTTGGCGGCGCGAGCAGTGTGTGTCATCGTTGTAGTCAGCCCCGCTAAAAGGCTGGTGTCGTTACTCTGCCTTCTCCGGGGGCATGTTGAGGTAAATTTACTAACCGGGAGGGTTGAATGATGTAATTTATTGGTGGGCTGGAAGACGCACTCTTGTCTTTTCTATTCCGAGGTTGTTTACTCGCAATATCAGATATTAAGATGTTTTTTATAATGAATGTATACTGAGGTTGAGGCTCTGACTAGTGATTATTTACCCGGTGTTCAATACCTGCTATTGAGGCGCCCTGAAAATAATATTCAAAAGATTGGTCCTTGGACACAGAGGGGTTAAACACTAAAGTTACCGTCCATCTAGTGAAGAGAGGAGAACCGGACAGAGGTAGCCAGCATCCGTCAACGAGAGAATAATGTATTGTTAGCTAAGTTAACTAGGATGCTCCTGGTATAGTAGCTAGCTAGCTTACCTAGCTGTACCGACTAGCCTGGCTAGCTAGCTGGTCGTTCTGTACCTCGTCTCGATGAAAATGACGAATGTTAGTAAAACAGTTACTAGAGACAGGAGATCAAGTTGAGACATAGGACGAGATGTATAATTGTATAAAAAGGCAGTTTTATTCAAGTGTAAAAATATCTGACAAAGCGTGCAGCACGGCCCCTTTCTGTCTGACTCATAAGGAATCGTCGGAAGAAGGGCCGCTCTAGACAGTTCATACAGATTATATAGGCAACAAGCAAAGTAGGTTGATCTTGTAGTCTGGCCTTCCGATTGGTCGATCTGGGTCGTGGGTAGTCCTGTCCGGGCCTGATGTCGACATTCCATTGGCTCTTCACACAGTTCTTTGTCTTAGTCTCATCCAAAAGCATCCTGCATGTGCATTTGTTTTCACAGGGCCCTATTCATGGGGGAGGGGAGTGTGTGTGTGTGTCTGCGGTTATTTATAAGGGTACAAAGTAGTGGGGGTATAGTGGGGATGGGTGCATGTTGTGCCAAGTATAGCTTGTGTTGAGAAGTTGTAAAACAAGTTACCAGTATCTATTACAATTTCTTACACGAATCCGGTGAACCACACAATGAAACAAGGATAGAGAGTGAAAAGGATCTGGCTACACTCATACTGTCCCTGACCGTAAAGAAAAAACCAAATTGAACACTGAACTTCGGTGTCTCAACACTGTAGTGAACTCCGTCGTTATTCCCCAAGATCACCTCAGCCAACTCTGCGCGTAACCGGACAATATGCTTGGCGCCACACCGTACGTGGACGCGGACAGTTCTGTACGGGGACGCGGACAGTTCTGTACGGGGACGCGGGCAGTTCCAGAACACGGACATGAGCAGTGCAACACAATCAACTAAACCCAGTCTTTACAGCTGGTTACATTAGTAATATTCATTTTTTATTATTATTTTAAACAAACATTCAAAGTTTTTTATAACAATGTTTTGATATCTGGCTCCATATCGCCAAAGTGTCTCAGAGTAGAAAATTGGTCGTATAAGTGCTGAGAATAAAGACGTTTTACACTTATGGGTATAAATTAAAGCTATGCATGAAGTCTCTAGTTCCACCTAGTCAGCAGATATTTAGGACACCTCGTGAGCTGTCCTAAGTAGTTAAGAGTTAACAGCAGGTGTCTTGATAATACTATAGAATAATGCAGTGAGTCAGTGGTTCCTGAGCCACATGTAATTGCTTTGTAGTAGTTAAAAATAATGTTTTATATTTCTATATGATCAATCTATAAATAATATAGACCTACATGCAACAGTGTGTGTTGTGCTTTTGGCAATGATTTATGTATATTAATTATTTATAACAAGTGATACCATGTATGTCTGCATAGCATTTTGTCTTCATTTTGGCAAATTAACTCATGCTTATTTCTGAAGATTAACTCAGGGTTTCGCCCAGTGGCTAAGGAATTGGAGCTGTGGCAGGAGTTGGAGCTGTGGCCGAAAGGTGACTGGTTTGAATCCCGGGCGCTGGAAAAAACGGGAGGAATTGATCTGACCACTGGAAAGCTGCTGGGTTCACATCCTCAAAACATTCACCTTTTGTTGATCAGAACTCTAGAGGTTCTTCTTCACTGAACCCAAAAATATATATAACTTTTAGTGGTTCCATATATAAAGGAAGTGATAGAAGCCTTTTTGGTTCTATAAGGAACCTTCTTTTCTAAGAGTGTATAATCACGTTGTTAAAAAATAATCCTAAATTGTGCGTGGCTATAAATTGGGCAATTGAAGGCATCTAGGGAGTAATATGTGTTAGATGTAAATGAACTTTGTTGCAACGTTGTAGGCAACATTATTGGCAAGGGACTTGATGCTACTATGCCAAAGATATTTAGAGTTGTTAAACGGGTGTGAAGAGTGTGTTGATATAACGGTAATATTGTCAAAATTCTGCTTGTAACAACGATCAGAATTGGTTAAAAAAATATGCATTCCATTATATTAGGCAATAATAGTAGACAATGTGGTTGTGTCATATGACAATTCTATCAAATGTCAATAATTAAGAGTTTTACATTGCAACGAGTACAGTCAGAGTGCCGCGGAACCCCTGCAGTACCTCCACAGACCCCGGATTGAGAACCCCAGCAGTACCTCCACAGACCCCGGATTGAGAACCCCTGCAGTACCTCCACAGACCCCGGATTGAGAACCCCAGCAGTACCTCCACAGACCCCGGGTTGAGAACCCCTGCAGTACCTCCACAGACCCCGGATTGAGAACCCCTGCAGTACCTCCACAGACCCCGGATTGAGAACCCCTGCAGTACCTCCACAGACCCCGGATTGAGAACCCCTGCAGTACCTCCACAGACCCCGGATTGAGAACCCCTGCAGTACCTCCACAGAACCCAGATTGAGAACCCCTGCAGTACCTCCACAGACCCCGGACTGAGAACCCCTGCAGTACCTCCACAGACCCCGGATTGAGAACCCCTGCAGTACCTCCACAGACCCCGGATTGAGAACCCCTGATTTAGCAGATTCTCTTATCCAGAGTGATTTACAGTAAGTGCATTCATCTTAAGATAGCTATTTATTTTGGAAATAAACTTAATATATTATTCATAAAATTGTTATCTCACCTCTTAGCTTTGGTGTCATGTCCCCCAGAGAGACTCATTTTAGAGGCAGGGCCCCCCTCCTCTCTCTCCCCAGAGAGACTCATTTAACAGCACTGACCCCTAAACAGAGATCCAGCATGTTGGTTGTGGTTAACACAGTGACAACTAAACAGAGATCCAGCATGTTGGTTGTGGTTAACACAGTGACAACTAAACAGATCCAACATGTTGGTTGAGGTTAACACAGTGACAACTAAACAGAGATCCAGCATGTTGGTTGTGGTTAACACAGTGACAACTAAACAGAGATCCAGCATGTTGGTTGTGGTTAACACAGTGACAACTAAACAGAGATCCAGCATGTTGGTTGTGGTTAACACAGTGACAACTAAACAGAGATCCAACATGTTGGTTGTGGTTAACACAGTGACAACTAAACAGAGATCCAACATGTTGGTTGTGGTTAACACAGTGACAACTAAACAGAGATCCAGCATGTTGGTTGTGGTTAACACAGTGACAACTAAACAGAGATCCAACATGTTGGTTGTGGTTAACACAGTGACAACTAAACAGAGATCCAGCATGTTGGTTGTGGTTAACACAGTGACAACTAAACAGAGATCCAACATGTTGGTTAACACAGTGACAACTAAACAGAGATCCAACATGTTGGTTGTGATTAACACAGTGACAACTAAACAGAGATCCAGTATTTTGGTTGTGGTTAACACAGTGACAACTAAACAGAGATCCAGCATGTTAGTTGTGGTTAACACAGTAATTCTTTAATGTCAATTGTTATCATTTATTAATGATCTCTTATGAAACATTTACTAACAGACATATTGAAACAGTCAGGCGATTTAATGCAATCACATGAATATGTAGTTTGAAATGACATCTCCATGGTAACTGTCAATAATAATAATTAGTCACTGTTTGTTAAGGTAGTTATAGACAGTACAGCAACACAAGGCCATGTCTCACAAATATTTGTGTGAATCAAAAGTAGGATATTTATTGTCTTTCAATCTGTTATTTTCTAAATGAATCTGAGAATGTAGACAGAAGGGCTAAAACGGACATGATTGATCTGAGGGGGAAATCATTGATCCATTCAGAAAGTTTATTTGCAACAAGTGAGAGATTTTATATTATGTAAAGTAGACTAGGTTATAATGTATAGTAGTGGGTTGTTAGTGATATGTAGATGTTATATTATGTAAAGTAGACTAGGTTATAATGTATAGTAGTGGGTTGTTAGTGATATGCAGATGTTATATTATGTAAAGTAGACTAGGTTATAATGTATAGTAGTGGGTTGTTAGTGATATGTAGATGTTATATTATGTAAAGTAGGCTAGGTTATAATGTATAGTAGTGGGTAGTTAGTGATATGTTATATTATGTAAAGTAGACTAGGTTATAATGTATAGTAGTGGGTTGTTAGTGATATGTAGATGTTATATTATGTAAAGTAGACTAGGTTATAATGTATAGTAGTGGGTAGTTAGTGATATGTTATATTATGTAAAGTAGACTAGGTTATAATGTATAGTAGTGGGTTGTTAGTGATATGTAGATGTTATATTATGTAAAGTAGACTAGGTTATAATGTATAATAGTGGGTTGTTAGTGATATGTAGATGTTATATTATGTAAAGTAGACTAGGTTATAATGTATAGTAGTGGGTTGTTAGTGATATGTAGATGTTATATTATGTAAAGTAGGCTAGGTTATAATGTATAGTAGTGGGTTGATAGTGATATGTAGATGTTATATTATGTAAAGTAGACTAGGTTATAATGTATAATAGTGGGTTGTTAGTGATATGTAGATGTTATATTATGTAAAGTAGACTAGGTTATAATGTATAGTAGTGGGTTGTTAGTGATATGTAGATGTTATATTATGTAAAGTAGACTAGGTTATAATGTATAGTAGTGGGTTGTTAGTGATATGTAGATGTTATATTATGTAAAGTAGACTAGGTTATAATGTATAGTAGTGGGTAGTTAGTGATATGTTATATTATGTAAAGTAGACTAGGTTATAATGTATAGTAGTGGGTTGTTAGTGATATGTAGATGTTATATTATGTAAAGTAGACTAGGTTATAATGTATAATAGTGGGTTGTTAGTGATATGTAGATGTTATATTATGTAAAGTAGACTAGGTTATAATGTATAGTAGTGGGTTGTTAGTGATATGTAGATGTTATATTATGTAAAGTAGACTAGGTTATAATGTATAGTAGTGGGTTGTTAGTGATATGTAGATGTTATATTATGTAAAGTAGACTAGGTTATAATGTATAGTAGTGGGTTGTTAGTGATATGTAGATGTTATATTATGTAAAGTAGACTAGGTTATAATGTATAGTAGTGGGTTGTTAGTGATATGTAGATGTTATACTATGTAAAGTAGACTAGGTTATAACGTATAATAGTGGGTTGTTAGTGATCTGCACATCGAGGTCTATACCTCGGCTATAGCCTACATATCATAGATGACCAGTCTAAACCTGTTCAGATCAGTTCACATAACGTTATAGTCCTACCAGTAGCAGGACAGAGAATGTACTGTATATAACCTACATATCATAGATGACCAGCCTAAACCTTTCAGAGACCATCAGGTTCATCATCATGATCATAGCTGAAACCTACTCTGACTGTTAAAAGTCTGGCGTTCACAGAACCGTACATTAGTTTGTAACCTAGACATACAGTACGAGAGTCTGCCCGTCTTTCCTGCAAATCAACACATACAGTACACAGTATTTAATGTTACAGAGAAATATGTGTCACAGTTTCAACAGCCATTTTGTAACTGCGTAGGCTACAAACATAATTTTAATTTCATATGAGGAAATCACATAACTTACAGTCACTGGTGCAGCCGCCTGTTTTCTTGCAGATGAAGTAGCTTTCATAGACAACTCATTCAACCAGCCTAAACAACAGTAAATAAAAGATGTCAAATGGTCAAAAGTGAATCCTGATACAGTCATATACATTAGAGAGGTATATATATCCTGATAGAGCCATATACATTAGAGAGAGGTATATATATCCTGATATAGTCATATACATTAGAGAGAGGTATATATATCCTGATAGAGCCATATACATTAGAGAGAGGTAAATATATCCTGATATAGTCATATACATTAGAGAGAGGTACATATATCCTGATAGAGCCATATACATTAGAGAGAGTTATATATATCCTGATAGAGCCATGTACATTAGAGAGAGGTATATATATCCTGATAGAGCCATATACATTAGAGAGAGGTATATATATCCTGATATAGTCATATACATTAGAGAGAGGTATATATATCCTGATATAGTCATATACATTAGAGAGAGGTATATATATCCTGATATAGTCATATTCATTAGAGAGAGGTACATATATCCTGATAGAGCCATATACATTAGAGAGAGGTATATATATCCTGATATAGTCATATACATTAGAGAGAGGTATATATATCCTGATATAGTCATATTTATTAGAGAGAGGTACATATATCCTGATAGAGCCATATACATTAGAGAGAGGTATATATATCCTGATAGAGCCATATACATTAGAGAGAGGTATATATATCCTGATAGAGCCATATACATTAGAGAGAGGTATATATATCCTGATATAGTCATATACATTAGAGAGAGGTATATATATCCTGATAGAGCAATATACATTAGAGAGAGGTATATATATCCTGATATAGTCATATACATTAGAGAGAGGTATATATATCCTGATATAGTCATATACATTAGAGAGAGGTATATATATCCTGATATAGTCATATACATTAGAGAGAGGTATATATATCCTGATAGAGCCATATACATTAGAGAGAGGTATATATATCCTGATAGAGCCATATACATTAGAGAGAGGTATATATATCCTGATATAGTCATATACATTAGAGAGAGGTATATATATCCTGATATAGTCATATTCATTAGAGAGAGGTACATATATCCTGATAGAGCCATATACATTAGAGAGAGGTATATATATCCTGATATAGTCATATACATTAGAGAGAGGTACATATATCCTGATAGAGCCATATACATTAGAGAGAGGTATATATATCCTGATATAGTCATATACATTAGAGAGAGGTATATATATCCTGATATAGTCATATTTATTAGAGAGAGGTACATATATCCTGATAGAGCCATATACATTAGAGAGAGGTATATATATCCTGATAGAGCCATATACATTAGAGAGAGGTATATATATCCTGATAGAGCCATATACATTAGAGAGCGGTATATATATCCTGATATAGTCATATACATTAGAGAGAGGTATATATATCCTGATAGAGCAATATACATTAGAGAGAGGTATATATATCCTGATATAGTCATATACATTAGAGAGAGGTATATATATCCTGATATAGTCATATACATTAGAGAGAGGTATATATATCCTGATATAGTCATATACATTAGAGAGAGGTATATATATCCTGATAGAGCCATATACATTAGAGAGAGGTATATATATCCTGATATAGTCATATACATTAGAGAGAGGTATATATATCCTGATAGAGCAATATACATTAGAGAGAGGTATATATATCCTGATATAGTCATATACATTAGAGAGAGGTATATATATCCTGATATAGTCATATACATTAGAGAGAGGTATATATATCCTGATATAGTCATATACATTAGAGAGAGGTATATATATCCTGATAGAGCCATATACATTAGAGAGAGGTATATATATCCTGATAGAGCCATATACATTAGAGAGAGGTATATATATCCTGATATAGTCATATACATTAGAGAGAGGTATATATATCCTGATATAGTCATATACATTAGAGAGAGGTATATATATCCTGATATAGTCATATACATTAGAGAGAGGTATATATATCCTGATAGAGCCATATACATTAGAGAGAGGTATATATATCCTGATATAGTCATATACATTAGAGAGAGGTATATATATCCTGATATAGTCATATACATTAGAGAGAGGTATATATATCCTGATAGAGCCATATACATTAGAGAGAGGTATATTGCTACAGATGTTGTGTAACGTCCTGACCAGAGTTCTTATGTGTTTTGCTTGTTTAGTGTTGGTCAGGACGTGAGCTGGGTGGGAATTCTATGTTGTGTGTCTAGTTTGTCTGTTTCTGTGTCCAGCCTAATATGGTTCTCAATCAGAGGCAGCTGTCAATCGTTGTCCCTGATTGAGAATCATATATAGGAGGCTTGTTTTGTGTTGGGATTTTGTGGGTGATTGTTTCCTGTCTCTGTGTTTTGTCTGCACCAGATAGGTCTGTCTCGGTTTTCACATTTGTTATTTTGTTACTTGTATTAGTGTTACTGTTATTTCGTCTATTAAACATGTTGAACACTAGCCGCGCTGCATTTTGGTCCTCTCCTTCATCCCAGGAAGAAAACCATGACAGAATCACCCACCAAACCCGGACCAAGCAGCGTGGCAACGGGCAGCAGCGACAGCAGCAGCGGTACCAGGAGGAATGGTCATGGGAGGAAATTATGAACGGTAAAGGACCCTGGGCTAAGGTTGGAAAGGATCGCCTCCCATGGGAACAGGTGGAGACAGCTAGGAGAGCAGAGGCAACCGGAGAGAGGAACTGGCGTTATGAAGGTACGCGGCTCGCACGGAAGCCTGTGAGTCAAGGAAACCCGAGAAGAAATCCCAAACATTTCTTGGGGGGGGGGGGGCTAAAGTGGCAAAGGCAGGTAGGAAACCTGCACCCACTTCCCATGCTTACCGTGGAGAGCGGGAGTACGGGCAGACACCGTGTTATGCGGAAGAGCGCACGGTGTCTCCTGTACGTGTGCATAGCCCGGTGCGGGTTATTCCACCTCCCTGCACTGGGCGGGCTAGATTGAGCATTGAGCCAAGTGCCATGAAGCCGGCTCAACATATCTGGCCTCCAGTACGTCTCCTCGGGCCGGTGTACATGGCACCAGCCTTACGCATGGTGTCCCCGGTTCGCCAACACAGCCCAGTGCGGGTTATTCCACCTCCCCGCACTGGACGGGCTACGGGGAGCATTCAACCAGGTAAGGTTGGGCAGGCTCGGTGCTCAAGGGAGCCAGTACGCCTGCACGGTCCGGTATATCCGGCGCCACCTTCCCGCCCCAGCCCAGTACCACCAGTGCCTACACCACGCACCAGGCTTCCAGTGCGTCTCCAGAGCCCTGTTCCTCCTCCACGCACTCTCCCTGTGGTGCGTGTCTCCAGCCCAGTACCTCCAGTTCCGGCACCACGCACCAAGCCTCCTGTGCGTCTCCAGAGCCCTGTACGCACTGTTCCTTCTCCCCGCACTCGCCCTGAGGTGCGTGCCCTCAGCCCGGTACCACCAGTGCCGGTACCACGCACCAGGCCTATAGTGCGCTTTGAGAGTCCAGTGTGCCCTGTTCCTGCTCCCCGCACTAGCCTTGAGGTGCGTGTCTCCAGTCCGGTACCACCAGTTCTGGCACCACGCACCAGGCCTACTGTGCGCCTCAGCAGGTCAGAGTCGGCCGTCTGCCCAACGCCACCTGCACTGCTCGTCTGCCTAGCGCCGTCTGAGCTGACTGCCTGCCCAGCGCCGTCTGAGCCATCCGTCTGCCCAGCGCCGTCTGAGCCACCCGTCTGCCCAGCGCCGTCTGAGTCATCCGTCTGCCCAGCGCCATCTGAGCCATCCGTCTGCCCAGCGCCATCTGAGCCATCCGTCTGCCCAGCGCCATCTGAGCCATTCGTCTGCCCAGCGTCATCTGAGCCGCCCATCTGTCCCGAGCCATTAGAGCCGCCCGTCTGTCCCGAGCCGTCAGAGCCGTCCGTCAGTCAGTAGCCGCTAGAGCCGTCCGTCAGTCAGGAGCCGCCAGAGCCGCCAGCCAGTCAGGAGCTACCAGAGCCGCCAGCCAGTCAGGAGCTGCCAGAGCCGCCAGCCAGTCAGGAGCTGCCAGAGCCGCCAGTCAGTCATGAGCTGCCCTCCAGTCATGAGCTGCCCTCCAGTCATGAGCTGCCCTCCAGTCATGAGCTGCCTTCCAGTCATGAGCTGCCTTCCAGTCATGAGCTGCCCTCCAGGCATGAGCTGCCCTCCAGTCATGAGCTGCCCTCCAGTCATGAGCTGCCTTCCAGTCATGAGCTGCCTTCCAGTCATGAGCTGCCACTCAGTCCGGAGCTGCCACTCAGTCCGGAGCTGCCACTCAGTCCGGAGCTGCCACTCAGTCCGGAGCTGCCACTAGTCCTGAGCTACCTCTCTGTCCTGAGCTACCTCTCTGTCCAGAGCTGTCTCCTCTATCTAGGGGGGGCCTTGGTGAAGGTTCCTAGACCTTCACCAAGGCTGAAGGTAGAACCCTCTGTGGAAAAGGTTCTTCATGGAACCCAAAAGGGTTCTACCTAGTACCAAAAAGGGTTCTACAAAGGGTTCTACTATGGGGACAGCCAAATAACCCTTTTAGATTCTAGATAGTGTAGGAGCGATCACCCTGGGGCACACAGATGGGCACAGAACGAATTCATCTAATTTATATCAAATACATTTTAAGGAGAGTAGGACTATTATAACACTGTCCACCAAAAATATAATCAACTATATGAATACACATAACAATATCATCAACTATATGAATACACATAACAATATCATCAACTATATGAATACACATAACAATATCATCAACTATATGAATACACATAACAATATCATCAACTATATGAATACACATAACAATATCATCAACTATATGAATACACATAACAATATCATCAACTATATGAATATACATAACAATATCATCAACTATATTAATACACATAACAATCGTTGTCTTACCTTTTATCTCTCAATAGAAACAGAGTCTGAAATTCGGTCGTTGAAAGTTACTTCCTTGTGCTCTGCTCATTTACAAAACAGGTTCTGCCTGTTCTCTCTCCCACTCCCTCTCTCTTTACAGCTCTTACAATGTGCCTTGGAATAAATTCTACAACTGTCTGGAACTCTTTTGGAAGGATGTGACACCATTCTTCCACAAGAAAATCCATAATTTGGTGTTTTGTTGATGGTTGTGTTCTATTGTGTTGAGACCTGGTGACCTGGAGATGGCCGTGGCATATTGTGAAACATCAGCAAGTTCAGCAGTCTTCATCACTGAAGCTCCTGACAAACGTTCCACAACAATCAACAAATGTTAAGCTCTTCCTGAGCAGGGTCACAGTCTCTCCTGGTAGCAGCTCCTCTCTCCCCAGGGGTAGCAGCTCCTCTCTCTCCAGGGGTAGCAGCTCCTCTCTCCCCAGGGGTAGCAGCTCCTCTCTCCCCAGGGGTAGCAGCTCCTCTCTCCCCAGGGGTAGCAGCTCCTCTCTCTCCCCAGGGGTAGCAGCTCCTCTCTCCCCAGGGGTAGCAGCTCCTCTCTCCCCAGGGGTAGCAGCTCCTCTCTCTCCAGGGGTAGCAACTCCTCTCCCCTCAGGGGTAGCAGCTCCTCTCTCCCCAGGGGTAGCAGCTCCTCTCTCCCCAGGGGTAGCAGCTCCTCTCTCCCCAGGGGTAGCAGCTCCTCTCTCCCCAGGGGTAGCAGCTCATCTCTCCCCAGGGGTAGCAGCTCCTCTCTCCCCAGGGGTAGCAGCTCCTCTCTCCCCAGGGGTAGCAGCTCCTCTCTCTCCAGGGGTAGCAGCTCCTCTCTCCCCAGGGGTAGCAGCTCCTCTCTCCCCAGGGGTAGCAGCTCCTCTCTCCCCAGGGGTAGCAGCTCCTCTCTCTCCCAGGGGTAGCAGCTCCTCTCTCCCCAGGGGTAGCAGCTCCTCTCTCTCCCCAGAGGTAGCAGGTCCTCTCTCCCCAGGGGTAGCAGGGTCACAGTCTCTCCTGGTAGCAGCTCCTCTCTCCCCAGGGGTAGCACCTCCTCTCTCTCCCAGGGGTAGCAGTTCCTCTCTCCCCAGGGGTAGCAGCTCCTCTCTCCCCCCAGGGGTAACAGCTCCTCTCTCTCCCAGGGGTAGCAGCTCCTCTCTCCCCAGGGGTAGCAGCTCCTCTCTCTCCCCAGAGGTAGCAGGTCCTCTCTCCCCAGGGGTAGCAGGGTCACAGTCTCTCCTGGTAGCAGCTCCTCTCTCCCCAGGGGTAGCACCTCCTCTCTCTCCCAGGGGTAGCAGTTCCTCTCTCCCCAGGGGTAGCAGCTCCTCTCTCCCCCCAGGGGTAACAGCTCCTCTCTCCCCAGGGGTAGCAGCTCCTCTCTCCCCGGGGGTAGCACCTCCTCTCTCTCCCAAGGGTAGCAGCTCCTCTCTTCCCAGGGGTAGCAACTCCTCTCTCACCCCAGGGGTAGCAGCTCCTCTCTCCCCAGGGGTAGCAACTTTTCTCTCCCCAGGGGTAGCAGCTCCTCTCCCCCCAGGGGTAGAAGCTCCTCTCTCCCCAGGGGTAGCAGCTCCTCTCTCTCCCCAGTGGTAGCAGCCAATCTCTCGCCTAGGATTTGAAGACATTGGTGGCTTAGCCCATAGGCTGTAGCGGGGTCCGGGAAGGAATTTCAACAGCTAAATCCATGATTACATCTGAAGTGTATTGCCAAAAACCACTCCACCACTTCAAACGTAGACTCTGACCTGTCCAATTAGCCACACTGATTAAAGAATCCTACAGTACCTAAACACCCTCTCTCTCTCTCACACACACACACACACACACACACACACACACACACACACACACACACACACACACACACACACACACACACACACACACACACACACACACACACACACATACACACACACACACACACACACACACACACACACACAAACAGTGCAGTTTTTAGAATCCTATTTAGCAGTCTACTGTACACTTCCCTACTCTGCCCGCCTCTGCCTCTCTCCATCACTTTCTCTGTGTCTTGTCTGGTGTCTCTCTCCATCATGTCCTATTCTTCTGTTGCTGTCTCTGTGTCTTGTCTGGTGTCTCTCTCCATCATATCCTATTCTTCAGTCGCTGTCTCTGTGTCTTGTCTGGTGTCTCTCTCCATCATATCCTATTCTTCTGTTGCTGTCTCTGTGTCTTGTCTGGTGTCTCTCTCCATCATATCCTATTCTTCTGTTGCTGTCTCTGTGTCTTGTCTGGTGTCTCACCATCATGTCCTATTCTTCTGTTGCTGTCTCTGTGTCTTGTCTGGTGTCTCTCTCCATCATGTCCTATTCTTCTGTTGCTGTCTCTGTGTCTTGTCTGGTGTCTCTCTCCATCATATCCTATTCTTCTGTTGCTGTCTCTGTGTCTTGTCTGGTGTCTCTCTCCATCATTTCCTATTCTTCTGTTGCTGTCTCTTTGTCTTGTCTGGTGTCTCTCTCCATCATTTCCTATTCTTCTGTTGCTGTCTCTGTGTCTTTTCTGGTGTCTCTCTCCATTACCAGAAAAAATGGTGAGGGTTAGGTCTACTACAATACAACATTCAAAACATGAAAACACAACTACATAACTAGCCTGTTCAACCTCTCTTTCGTATTGTCTGAGATCCCTAAAGACTGGAAAGCTGCCGTGGTCATCCCCCTCTTCAAAGGGGAGACACTCTAGACACTCTAAACTGTTACAGACCGATATCTATCCTACCTTGCCTTTCTAATGTTTTCAAAAGCCAAGTTAACAATCAGATCACCGACCATTTCGAATTCCACCGTACCTTCTCCGCTATGTAATCCGGTTTCCGAGCTGGTCACGGGTGCACCTCAGTCACGCTCAAGGTACTAAACGATATCATAACCGCCATCGATAAAAGACAATACTGTGCAGCCGTATTCATCGACCTGGCCAAGGCTTTCGACTCTGTCAATCACCGCATTCTTATCTGTCACGACTTCCGCCAAAGTCGTTCCCTCTCCTTGTTTGGGCGCCATTCAGCGGTCGACGTCACCGGCTTTCTAGCCACCGCCGATCCACTTTTCATTTTCCATTTGTTCTGTCTTTGTCTCAAACACCTGGCTTCACTCAACCAATTACTTGTTGATTATTTAACCCTCTGTTCCCCATGTTGTGTTTGTGAGTGATTGTTTATTGTAATTCGGTCCGTCTTTGTGGGCTCATAATGTTACTTTGTATATTTGTCTTTTTGAGTAAAGTACGTTGATTACTCAATTCTGCTGTCCTGCGCCTGACTCTCTACACCAGCTACACACAGGACCCTTACATTATCGGAATACTGAATAGCCTTGGTTTCTCAAATGACTGCCCTGCCTAGTTCACCAACAACTTCTCAGATAGAGTTCAGTGTGTAAAATTGTAGGGCCTGTTGTCGTGACCTCTGGCAGTCTCTATCGGGGTGCCACAGGGTTAAATTTTCAGGCCGACTATTTTCTCTGTATTCATCAATGATGTTGCTCTTGTTGCTGGTGATTCTCTGATCCACCTCTACGCGGACGACACCATTCTGTATACTTCTGGCCCTTCTTTGGACACTGTGTTAACTTCTACTTAGTACTCATCCCGGATCCGGGAGCACCCCCATCAGTAAAAAAAGCTGACTAGCATAGCCTAGCATAGCGCCACAAGTAAATACTAGCATCTAAATATCATTAAATCACAAGTCCAAGACACCAGATGAAAGATACAGATCTTGTGAATCCAGCCATCATTTCTGATTTTTAAAATGTTTTACAGGGAAGACACAATATGTAAATCTATTAGCTAACCACGATAGCAAAAGACACAACTTTTTTTTCTCCACCATTTTTTTCCTGCATAGGTAGCTATCACAATTTCGACCAAATAAAGATATAAATAGCCACTAACCAAGAAACAACTTCATCAAATGACAGTCTGATAACATATTTATTGTATAGCATATGTTTTGTTCGAAAAATTTGCATATGTCAGGTATAAATCACAGTTCTACATTGCAGCTGCAATCTGAAATAGCGTCGATGCAGCCAGAATAATTACAGAGACCAACGTCAAATACCTAATTACTCATCATAAATCATTTCTGAAAAATACACTGCGTACAGCAAATGAAAGCCCAACATCTTGTGAATCCAGCCAATATGTCAGATTTTTTAAGTGTTTTACAGCGAAAACACAATATAGCATTATATTAGCTTACCACAATAGCCAGAAACACAACCGCATTTACCAGCAGCAAATGTTAGCGATCGTAACAATCCAGCAAAAGATATATAATTGGACTAACCTTGATAAACTTCATCAGATGACAGTCCTGTAACATCATATTACACAATGCATATAGGTTTTGTTCGAAAATGTGCATATTTAGCAGCACAAATCGTGGTTATACAATGTGATCAGCAGCATCATTTCATGCATTCTGGCCGGCGCCATCTTGGAGAGGCACCTAATCTAATCGATAAATAATCGTAAACTTGACTAAAAATATACAGGTTGGACAGCAAATGAAAGATGCATTAGTTATTAATGCAACCGCTGTGTTAGATTTTTAAAATTAACGTTACTAGACATACAGTGTGCGTTACAGCCAGACCAGTGCCGCAATAATGGCGGACAAATCATTTTACATTTTTCCACATAAATACGGAATAACATCCTAAATAGCTCTTACTTTTGGACGAGCTTCCATCAGAATCTTGGGCAAGTTGTCCTTTGTCCAAAAGAATCGTTGCTCGGTTGTAAAACGTCCTCTTCAACTTTGGAACTAGCAGCTAACAATAGCTATGTGGCGCAGACATGCCCAAATGTTCAAAACGCAATACTAAGGAAATTCCGAAAATCACAACATACTCGCATAAACTGATATAACTCGGTTTAAAATAACTTCGTTATGATGTTTCTAACACCTATATCGAATTAAATCACAGACGGATATATCTTAGGCCTATAACGAGAGCTTTTGAGCATGCCATCCTGAGGTCCTCCTTTGCGTCTTGACGAACGTCGAAAAGAGCGCACCCCCCATGCCATGCCCTTTTATAAGGTCTGAGATCTACGTAGAAACTCCATTCCAATTCTCATTGGTTACTGACATCCAGGGGAAGGCGCGTGCAGTTCATGTCTACCCATAGGATACATACAGAGCTTTAAACTGATCTGAGAACAGAGCCTCGTTTTCAGACCTTCGCAGTTCCTGTCATGAATTTCGCTGCAGAAAGAGTTCTGTTTCACCCACAGACATAATTCAAACGGTTTTAGAAACTAGAGATTGTTTTCTATCCAATAGTAATAATAATATGCATATTGTACGAGCAAGAATTGAGTACGAGGCAGTTTAATTTGGGAACGATAAATGGTAATGTTGAAACAGCACCCCCTATATTGAGAAAAGGTTAACAAACCTCCAGACGAGCTTCAATTACATACAACACTCCTTCCGTGGCATCCAACAGCTCTTAAATGCAAGTTAAACTAAATGCATACTTTTCAACCAATCGCTGCCCGCACCCTCCCACCCATCTAGCATCACTATGGTTCTGATTTAGAATATGTGGACAACTACAAGTACCTAGGTGTCTGGTTAGACTGTAAACTCTCCTTCCAGACTCACATTAAGCATCTCCAATCCAAAATTAAATCTAGAATCATCTTCCTATTTCTCAACAAAACATTCTTCACTCATGCTGCCAAACATACCCTCGTAAAACTGACTATCCTACCGATCCTCGAGTTTGGTGATGTCATCTATAAAATAACCTCCAACACTCAACTCAGCAAATTTGATACAGTCTATCACAGTGCCATCCACCTTGTCACCAAAGCCCCATATACTACCCACCACTGCGACCTGTACACTCTCGTTGGCTGGCCCTCGCTTCATATTTGTCGCCAAACCCACTGGCTCCAGGTCATCTATAAGTCTTTGCTCGGTAAAGCCCCGCCTTATCTCAGCTCACTGGTCACCATAGCAGCACCCACTCGTAGCACGCGCTCCAGCAGGTATATTTCACTGGTCATCCACAAAGCCAATTCCTCTTTGGCCGCCTTTCCTTCCAGTTCTCTGCTGCCAATGACTAGAACGAATTGCAAAAATCTGTCTGGAGACTTATATCTCCCTCACTAACTTTAAGCATCAGCTGTCAGAGCAGTTTACCGATCATTGCACCTGTCATAGCCCATCTGTAAATAGCCCACCCAACTACCTCATCCCATTATTGTTATTTTCTTTCTTCTCCTTTGCACCCCAGTATCTCTACTTGCTTATTCATCTTCTGCACATCTATCACTCCAGTGTTTAATTGCTAAATTGTAATTATTACGCCACTATGACCTATTTATTGCCTTACCTCCTAAATCTTACTTCATTTGCACACACTGTATATAGACTTTTCTCTTGTGTTATTGACTGTATGTTTGTTTATCCCATGTGTAACTCTGTGTTGTTGTTTGTGTCACACTGCTTTGCTATCTTGGCCAGGTCACAGTTGTAAATGACAACTTGTTATGGTTCCATCAAACAGAAAAACAACAAGAAAGCTGGATAAACACATTCAGATTTCTAGATATTTCTCTTTTCTTTTGCGTTTTAGGGGTCATGGGTCAGATCGGTGGTCATGTGCATGGACTAGGTTACCTAAGAGGGCACTTCATGGCTACTGACGTGAGTGCCACGGGGCAGTAGTCATTTAGGCAGGTTACCTTCTCTTTCTTGGGCACCTCCAATAGACTGATACTGAACTTATTGTTCAAGGGGACCACTGCCAGGTCGGGTGACCAGCAGACCTGGGATTCAAGTTGTATTCTTCTTTTTTCCCCAAATACTTTAGCTGTGCTTGATTGTGCCTGGAACAATGGAACCAATTAAACTCTACCTCCATCATCTCCCTTTGTGCTGTTGTCTGTGCCCAATAATGTTTGTACCATGTTGTTGTGCTGCTACCATGTTGTGTTGCTACCATGTTGTTGTTATGTTGTGTTGCTACCATGTCGTTGTTATGTTGTGTTGCTACCATGTTGTTATGTTGTGTTGCTACCATGTTGTTATGTTGTGTTGCTACCATGTTGTTATGTTGTGTTGCTACCATGTCGTTGTTATGTTGTGTTGCTACCATGTTGTTATGTTGTGTTGCTACCATGTTGTTGTTATGTTGTGTTGCTACCATGTCGTTGTTATGTTGTGTTGCTACCATGTCGTTGTTATGTTGTGTTGCTACCATGTTGTTGTTATGTTGTGTTGCTACCATGTTGTTGTTATGTTGTGTTGCTACCATGCTGTGGACTAAATATGCATGGACTAAAAAACAAACTTGAAGCCATTTTTCTCAGATTCACTGTTTGTGTAGATGCTGTTTGTCTTTGTAGGACAGTAGTTCAGGTGGCTGTTTGTGTAGATGCTGTTTGTCTTTGTAGGACAGTAGTTCAGGTGGCTGTTTGTCTTTGTAGGACAGTAGTTCAGGTGGCTGTTTGTGTAGATGCTGTTTGTCTTTGTAGGACAGTAGTTCAGGAGGCTGTTTGTGTAGATGCTGTGTGTCTTTGTAGGACAGTAGTTCAGGTGGCTGTTTGTGTAGATGCTCTTTGTCTTTGTAGGACAGTAGTTCAGGTGGCTGTTTGTCTTTGTAGGACAGTAGTTCAGGTGGCTGTTTGTGTAGATGCTGTTTGTCTCTGTAGGACAGTAGTTCAGGTGGCTGTTTGTCTCTGTAGGGCAGTAGTTCAGGTGGCTGTTTGTGTAGATGCTGTTTGTCTTTGTAGGACAGTAGTTCAGGTGGCTGTTTGTCTTTGTAGGACAGTAGTTCAGGTGGCTGTTTGTGTAGATGCTGTTTGTCTTTGTAGGACAGTAGTTCAGGTGGCTGTTTGTGTAGATGCTGTTTGTCTTTGTAGGACAGTAGTTCAGGTGGCTGTTTGTGTAGATGCTGTTTGTCTTTGTAGGACAGTAGTTCAGGTGGCTGTTTGTCTTTGTAGGACAGTAGTTCAGGTGGCTGTTTGTATAGATGCTGTTTGTCTTTGTAGGACAGTAGTTCAGGTGGCTGTTTGTGTAGACTACTCTTTCTATTTATAGGGCAGTAATTCAGGTGGCTGTTTGCCCTTCGTCTGCCCCTCCTATCGTCATGGTTACACCTTCCTGAAAACAATGACTCCATACTTTGCTGAAACCTGTTCTGCCAGTTCATGTCCTAACTAGAATGTTCCAATGTGGTTACCCAAAAAGATGACAAGATAACTCACACATTCCTCATCCAGGGTGACTGTCAAACAGATATGTGACATTTCTGATTCGTCAATAACATGAGAATGTTTTTCTGCAGTGAGAATGTAATGCAAGTCAAGGTGTCATTGGATGAATGTCAACAAGGTTTATAACCAACATTGTTAAACTAAATGTTGTAATTGAGAAAGAATTGTAACGTTGTATTGTCACATGCAGTGAAAAGTGTTGTTTTACAGGCTCAACCATAGTAGTACGGTTCCCCTAGAGCAAAATAGGGTTAAATGCCTTGCTTAACGGCACATAGACAGATTTTCACCTTGACGGCTTGGGTATTCGAACCAGTGACCTTTCGGTTACTGGCCCAATACTCTAATCGCAAGCAATCTGACCATACTATACAGGTTCATATTTCTCTCCCCCAGTTTGATTATTAGAATGTGATAAAAAAACGAAGCAATGGTGTTCTTTAGGACCATATGGACACCTCCTAGTGGTGGGTTGTTAGGAGTGTTTATCAGACCATGTGGACACCTCCTAGTGGTCTGGTTGTTAGGAGTGTTTATCAGACCATGTGGACACCTCATAGTGGTCTGGTTGTTAGGAGTGTTTATCAGACCATGTGGACACCTCCTAGTGGTGGGGTTGTTAGGAGTGTTAATCAGACCATGTGGACACCTCCTAGTGGTGGGGTTGTTAGGAGTGTTAATCAGACCATGTGGACACCTCCTAGTGGTGGGGTTGTTAGGAGTGTTTATCAGACCATGTGGACACCTCCTAGTGGTGGGGTTGTTAGGAGTGTTTATCAGACCATGTGGACACCTCCTAGTGGTGGGGTTGTTAGGAGTGTTTATCAGACCATGTGGACACCTCCTAGTGGTGGGGTTGTTAGGAGTGTTTATCAGACCATGTGGACACCTCCTAGTGGTGGGGTTGTTAGGAGTGTTTATCAGACCATGTGGACACCTCCTAGTGGTGGGGTTGTTAGGAGTGTTTATCAGACCATGTGGACACCTCCTAGTGGTCTGGTTGTTAGGAGTGTTAATCAGACCATGTGGACACCTCCTAGTGGTGGGGTTGTTAGGAGTGTTTATCAGACCATGTGGACACCTCCTAGTGGTGGGGTTGTTAGGAGTGTTTATCAGACCATGTGGACACCTCCTAGTGGTGGGGTTGTTAGGAGTGTTTATCAGACCATGTGGACACCTCCTAGTGGTGGGGTTGTTAGGAGTGTTTATCAGACCATGTGGACACCTCCTAGAGGTGGGGTTGTTAGGAGTGTTTATCAGACCATGTGGACACCTCCTAGTGGTGGGGTTGTTAGGAGTGTTTATCAGACCATGTGGACACCTCCTAGTGGTGGGGTTGTTAGGAGTGTTAATCAGACCATGTGGGCACCTCCTAGTGGTCTGGTTGTTAGGAGTGTTTATCAGACCATGTGGACACCTCCTAGTGGTGGGGTTGTTAGGAGTGTTAATCAGACCATGTGGACACCTCCTAGTGGTGGGGTTGTTAGGAGTGTTTATCAGACCATGTGGACACCTCCTAATGGTCTGGTTGTTAGTAGGGTTTATCAGACCATGTGGACACCTCCTAGTGGTCTGGTTGTTAGGAGTGTTAATCAGACCATGTGGACACCTCCTAGTGGTCTGGTTGTTAGGAGTGTTTATCAGACCATGTGGACACCTCCTAGTGGTGGGGTTGTTAGGAGTGTTTATCAGACCATGTGGACACCTCCTAGTGGTGGGGTTGTTAGGAGTGTTTATCAGACCATGTGGACACCTCCTAGTGGTGGGGTTGTTATGAGTGTTTATCAGACCATGTGGACACCTCCTAGTGGTGGGGTTGTTAGGAGTGTTAATCAGACCATGTGGACACCTCCTAGTGGTGGGGTTGTTAGGAGTGTTAATCAGACCATGTGGACACCTCCTAGTGGTGGGGTTGTTAGGAGTGTTAATCAGACCATGTTGACACCTCCTAGTGGTGGGGTTGTTAGGAGTGTTTATCAGACCATGTGGACACCTCCTAGTGGTGGGGTTGTTAGGAGTGTTTATCAGACCATGTGGACACCTCCTAGTGGTGGGGTTGTTAGGAGTGTTAATCAGACCATGTTGACACCTCCTAGTGGTGGGGTTGTTAGGAGTGTTTATCAGACCATGTGGACACCTCCTAGGGGTGGGGTTGTTAGGAGTGTTTATCAGACCATGTGGACACCTCCTAGTGGTGGGGTTGTTAGGAGTGTTTATCAGACCATGTGGACACCTCCTAGTGGTGGGATTGTTAGGAGTGTTATCAGACCATGTGGACACCTCCTAGTGGTGGGGTTGTTAGGAGTGTTTATCAGACCATGTGGACACCTCCTAGTGGTGGGGTTGTTAGGAGTGTTTATCAGACCATGTGGACACCTAGTGGTTGGATTGTTAGCAGTGTTTATCAGACCATGTGGACACCTCCTAGTGGTGGGGTTGTTAGGAGTGTTTATCAGCCCATGTGGACACCTCCTAGTGGTCAAGTTGTTAGGAGTGTTTATCAGACCATGTGGACACCTCCTAGTGGTGGGGTTGTTAGGAGTGTTTATCAGACCATGTGGACACCTCCTAGTGGTGGGGTTGTTAGGAGTGTTTATCAGACCATGTGGACACCTCCTAGTGGTGGGGTTGTTAGGAGTGTTTATCAGACCATGTGGACACCTCCTAGTTGTGGGGTTGTTAGGAGTGTTTATCAGACCATGTGGACACCTCCTAGTGGTGGGGTTGTTAGGAGTGTTATCAGACCATGTGGACACCTCCTAGTGGTGGGGTTGTTAGGAGTGTTTATCAGACCATGTGGACACCTCCTAGTGGTGGGGTTGTTAGGAGTGTTTATCAGACCATGTGGACACCTCCTAGTGGTGGGGTTGTTAGGAGTGTTTATCAGACCATGTGGACACCTCCTAGTGGTGGGGTTGTTAGGAGTGTTTATCAGACCATGTGGACACCTCCTAGTGGTGGGGTTGTTAGGAGTGTTTATCAGACCATGTGGACACCTCCTAGTGGTGGGGTTGTTAGGAGTGTTTATCAGACCATGTGGACACCTCCTATTGGTGGGGTTGTTAGGAGTGTTTATCAGACCATGTGGACACCTCCTAGTGGTGGGGTTGTTAGGAGTGTTTATCAGACCATGTGGACACCTCCTAGTTGTGGGGTGGTTAGGAATGTTTATCAGACCATGTGGACACCTCCTAGAGGTGGGGTTGTTAGGAGTGTTAATCAGACCATGTGGACACCTCCTAGTGGTGGGGTTGTTAGGATTGTTTATCAGACCATGTGGACACCTCCTAGTGGTGGGGTTGTTAGGAGTGTTTATCAGACCATGTGGACACCTCCTAGTGGTGGGGATGTTAGGAGAGTTTATCAGACCAGTATTTATAGCCACTATGCTGCATCAGTTGATACAGTTGATAATGTAGATAGACAAACCCCATGCTTCAGCCTAAATTATCCAAGATGGCGTAGCAGTGTAGACGTGTATGTTTTAGTGCTCTCGTGCACATTGTATTGTTTCGTACTTTTTGTATATATTTATTATTTTTTTTCTATCTCTTTTCGATTTTCAATTCGATTATACCTTCCGGTAACCTACCTCACCCAATGTGGTACGGAATCGCTATAATTTTTTATCTTTGGAACACATTCACGAAACCCCAGTAGCTAACCAGCTACAAGCTACCAGCTACAAGCTACTTAGCCATTTTTAACCGATGCTAGCAGCTTTTACCGTTGGAACTGTGGAACACACTCAAGAACCCCCAGTAGCTAACCAGCTACAAGCTACCAGCTACAAGCTACTTAGCCATTTTTAACCGATGCTAGCAGCTTTTACTTTCGGCACAGACACCAGCCCTGTTATTAGCCTGGATATTACTCACCAATTTAACAGCATCGGACTGTCTCTCGACAACAACGCCGGATTCCTGCCGTAATCCCTGAGCCACTACTTCTGATCCTCACAGCTAGCCTGCAGCTAACGCAGCTAGCACAGCTAGTGCCACTGCTACGAAGCTAGCATCAGTTAGCAAACACAATTCTACAATCACAACCTCTCTCTCGCCATCCGGCCTGGATTCTCTGTCGACACGTCCACATCTGGTCTGCAGACGAAGACCCCATCCGCTGTACCCTCAACCGGCCTCCGTCTGAGCAGACCCCCTTCGTCTGAGCAGACTCACCCCCCCGGGCTACTAACTTTAAACACCGCGTGCTAGCTTAGCGGCGACTTCCCTGCTCCATCTACGGCTGCCCCCTGGACACTATGATCACCTGGCTACATAGCTGATGCCTGCCGGACTGTCCATTAATTTACGGTACTCCATTCTGTTTACTTGTGTTTTATCTGTCGGCTCTGTGTTTTAACTCAGGCTCTGTGTGTAGTTAATCCGACCCTCTCTGCCTAGTCGTCGCAATTTTTACCTGCTGTTGCTGTGTTAGCTGACTAGCTGCTGTTATCTCACCTGTTGTTTTAGCTAGCTCTCCCAATCAAGACCTGCAATCACTTTATGCCTTACTGTATGTCTCTGCCAAATATCAATATGCCTTGTATACTGTTGTTCAGGCTAGTTATCATAGTTATCATTGTTTTGGTTTGCAATGGACCCCGTAGTTCCACTCTCCGTACCTCTGAAACCCCTTCGTCCCACCTCCCACACATGCGGTGACCTCACCCATTGAGACCAGCATGTCCAGAGATACAACCTCTCTTATCATCACCCAGTGCCTGGGCTTGCCTCCGCTGTACCCGTGCCCCACCGTACCCCTGTCTGCACATTATGCCCAGAATCTATTCTACCACGGCCATAAATCTGCTCCTTTTATTCCTTGTCTCCAACGCTCTAGGCGACCAGTTTTGATAGCCTTTAGCCGCACCCTCATCCTACTACTCCTCTGTTCCTCGGGTGATGTGGAGGTTAACCCAGGCCCTGCATGTCCCCAGGCACCCTCATTTGTTGACTTCTGTGATCAAAAAAGCCTTGGCCTCATGCATGTCAACATCAGAAGCCTCCTCCCTAAGTTTGTCTTACTCACCGCTTTAGCACACTCTGCCAACCCTGATGTCCTTGCCGTGTCTGAATCCTGGCTTAGGAAGGCCACCAAAAATTCTGAGATTTCCATACCCAACTATAACACTTTCCGTCAAGATAGAACTGCCAAAGGGGGAGGAGTTGCAATCTACTGCAGAGATAGCCTGCAAAGTTCTGTCATACTTTTCAGGTCTATGCCCAAACAGTTCGAACTTCTAATTTTAAAAATTAATCTCTCCAGAAATAAGTCTCTCACTGTTGCCGCCTGCTACCGACCCCCCTCAGCTCCCAGCTGTGCCCTGGACACCATCTGTGAATTGATCGCTCCCCATCTAGCTTCAGAGTTTGTTCTGTTAGGTGACCTAAACTGGGATATGCTTAACACCCCGGCAGTCCTACAATCTAAGCTAGATGCCCTCAATCTCACACAAATCATCAAGGAACCCACCAGGTACAACCCTAAATCCGTCAGCATGGGCACCCTAATAGACATTATCCTGACCAACCTGCCCTCCAAATACACCGCTGCTTGCCTGTATCCGCTACGGGTCCGCGGTCAAACGACCACCCCTCATCACTATCAAACGCTCCCTAAAACACTTCTGCGAGCAGGCCTTTCTAATCGACCTGGCCCGGGTACCCTGGATGGATATTGACCTCATCCCGTCAGTTGAGGATGCCTGGTCATTCTTTAAAAGTTACTTCCTCACCATATTAGACAAGCATGCTCCGTTCAAAAAATGCAGAACTAAGAACAGATATAGCCCTTGGTTCACTCCAGACCTGACTGCCCTCGACCAGCACAAAAACATCCTGTGGCGAACTGCAATAGCATCGAAGAGCCCACGCGATATGCAACTGTTCAGGGAAGTCAGGAACCAATACACGCAGTCAGTCAGGAAAGCAAAGGCCAGCTTTTTCAAGCAGAAATTTGCATCCTGTAGCTCTAACTCCAAAAAGTTCTGGGATACTGTAAAGTCCATGGAGAACAAGAGCACCTCCTCCCAGCTGCCCACTGCACTGAGGCTAGGTAACACGGTCACCACCGATAAATCCGTGATGATCGAAGACTTCAACAAGCATTTCTCAATGGCTGGCCATGCCTTTCTCCTGGCGACTCCAACCTTGGCCAACAGCCCCCCCCCCCCCCCCCCCCCCGCTGCTACTCGCCCAAGCCTCCCCAGCTTCTCCTTTACCCAAATCCAGATAGCAGATGTTCTGAAAGAGCTGGAAAACCTGGACCCATACAAATCAGCTGGGCTTGACAATCTGGACCCCCTATTTCTGAAACTGTCCGCCGCCATTGTCGCACCCCCTATTACCAGCCTGTTCAACCTCTCCTTCGTATCATCTGAGATCCCCAAGGATTGGAAAGCTGCCGCGGTCATCCCCCTCTTCAAAGGGGGAGACACCCTGGACCCAAACTGTTACAGACCTATATCCATCCTGCCCTGCCTATCTAAGGTCTTCGAAAGCCAAGTCAACAAACAGATCACTGACCATCTCGAATCCCACCGTACCTTCTCCGCTGTGCAATCCGGTTTCCGAGCCGGTCACGGGTGCACTTCAGCCACGCTCAAGGTACTAAATGATATCATAACCGGCATCGATAAAAGACAGTACTGTGCTGCCGTCTTCATCGACCTGGCCAAGGCTTTCGACTCTGTCAATCACCATATTCTTATCGGCAGACTCAGTAGCCTCGGTTTTTCTAATGACTGCCTTGCCTGGTTCACCAACTACTTTGCAGACAGAGTTCAGTGCGTCAAATCGGAAGGCATGCTGTCCGGTCCTCTGTCAGTCTCTATGGGGGTACCACAGGGTTCAATTCTCGGGCCGACTCTTTTCTCTGTATATATCAATGATGTTGCTCTTGCTGCGGGCGATTCCCTGATCCACCTCTACGCAGACGACACCATTCTGTATACTTCTGGCCCTTCTTTGGACACTGTGATAACCAACCTCCAAACGAGCTTCAATGCCATTCAACACTCCTTCCGTGGCCTCCAACTGCTCTTAAACGCTAGTAAAACCAAATGCATGCTCTTCAACCGTTCGCTGCCTGCACCCGCACGCCCGACTAGCATCACCACCCTGGACGGTTCTGACCTAGAATATGTGGACATCTATAAGTACCTAGGTGTCTGTCTAGACTGCAAACTCTCCTTCCAGACTCATATCACACATCTCCAATCCAAAATCAGATCTAGAGTCGGCTTTCTATTTCGCAACAGAGCCTCCTTCACTCACGCCGCCAAACTTACCCTAGTGAAACTGACTATCCTACCGATCCTCGACTTCGGCGATGTCATCTACAAAATGGCTTCCAATACTCTACTCAGCAAACTGGATGCAGTTTATCACAGTGCCATCCGTTTTGTTACTAAAGCACCTTATTCGACCCACCACTGCGACCTGTATGCCCTAGTCGACTGGCCCTCGCTACATGTTCGCCGTCAGACCCACTGGCTCCAGGTCATCTACAAGGCTATGCTAGGTAAAGTGCCGCCTTATCTCAGTTCACTGGTCACGATGGCTACACCCACCCGCAGCACGCGCTCCAGCAGGTGTATCTCACTGATCATCCCTAAAGCCAAAACCTCATTTGGACGCCTTTCCTTCCAGTTCTCTGCTGCCTGCGACTGGAACGAATTGCATAAATCTCTGAAGTTGGAGACTTTTATCTCCCTCAACAACTTTAAACATCTGCTATCCGAGCAGCTAACCGATCGCTGCAGCTGTACATAGTCCATCGGTATATAGCCCACCCAATTTACCTACCTCACCCCCCCATACTGCTTTTATTTCCTTTTCTGCTTTTTTTGCACACCAGTATCTCTACTTGCACATGATCATCTGATGATTTACCACTCCAGTGTTAATCTGCTAAATTGTAATTATCTGATTTATTGCCTACCTCATGCCTTTTGCACACATTGTATATAGATTCTCTTTTTTTCTTTTTTTCTACCATGTTATTGACTTGTTTATTGTTTACTCCATGTGTAACTCTGTGTTGTTGTCTGTTCACACTGCTATGCTTTATCTTGGCCAGGTCGCAGTTGCAAATGAGAACTTGTTCTCAACTAGCCTACCTGGTTAAATAAAGGTGAAATAAAATAAAATAAAAAATAACTGCCCTGATAGGCTCTTTATTGACAACTCTAATAGGACAATTTGGGTTGACATGGAAGAAGAACTTAATGCCTCATTTGGAGCATCATATTATCTGAGTCAACACTTAAACGTGGGACTGCAGAATCCCATAATGTCCCAAACTAAGAAATATGGAGTCAGATAAATAAGAGACAGACATCTTCACCTTTCCTGACAATCTCTGCTTCGTTATGTAACAACCAGAAATACAAATTAGGAGGAAAGGTGGTTGTCTGGAAAGAGTGGGATAGGTTTTGTTTTAGCCTCAACACTAATACATTTCACTTTAGGCTTTTAGTGTCAACTTGAATTAGAGTGTGGCTGTGGAAGACTGGTCCCTTGATGATGTCAGCAAGTGGCTGAGTACCAATGATCTCCATGATTCCATCCCATCATTCCAAGGTTCACAATCTTTCTGAAGAATGCCAACTCTATTCAATTGTCCACTTTGCAACGAGCAAACTTTCTCTGTGTCCAGACGACTCACACATATTGTCCTCTATCACCAGCATGAACCACATGTTCTAATTACCTGTGGAGTTAATGGGGGAAAACAAATAGATGTTTCAGCGTCTATCGGTCACACATCTACCAAAACCACAGAGAGCTTTTAAGAGACAATTTAGATGAGAATTGCCCTTGTGATGAATTTAAGACTGGGACTGATCCCATTGAAGATGACATGAGCGATGTAGAGAGTCTGCCAGAGGCTGAATATGTTTAAGCCACAGAGATCAACACTGAGCAGCTGATTGGAGGTCTCTAAAACAATATCTGTCTTTTTATTTATAAAATCAGGAAAGAACACTGCATCCCAGCTACGGAACAGAATCACATTGTTGAGGACCTCAGAAACATTGTTGATGCATTATGACACTACAGTGATGCCCTCAGGTTTCATCTGACAAATAAACTAATACATGTGGTTGAACAGGACGATCTCAGGGACTTGCTGAACAACTCTGCAGTATTTGAGGAATGCATTAGATGCATAATCTCTGAGTGGATGCTGGAGCATTACTGTGTGAAAGAATTGGACGTGGTCAGGACAATTGAAGTACCACTGAGCAACAAAGAAGGTTATAAAACAATATAATTTCAATACAGCTACATTTCCCCCAGGCTACATGAATATAAAGAGACATGAGACAAAACAATCATAATGAATCAGATTACATGGCCCCCAGGCTACATGAATATAAAGAGACATGAGACAAAACAATCATAATGAATCAGATTACATGGCCCCCAGGCTACATGAATATAAAGAGACATGAGACAAAACAATCATAATGAATCAGATTACATGGAGATGGGGACCTGATCCTAGATCATAATGAATCAGATTACATGGAGAGGGGGACCTGATCCTAGATCATAATGAATCAGATTACATGGAGATGGGGACCTGATCCTAGATCATAATGAATCAGATTACATGGAGAGGGGGACCTGATCCTAGATCATAATGAATCAGATTACATGGAGAGGGAACCTCATCTTAGATCATAATGAATCAGATTACATGGAGATGGGGACCTGATCCTAGATCATAATGAATCAGATTACATGGAGAGGGGGGACCTGATCCTAGATCAGCACTCCTCCTCTGGGACACTGCTTGTATGAAACCAAACACATAGTTGTAAAGTCTAGTTACAGCAGGTGTTTACTGCCATCTAGTGGAAGATACCAATAAAACACTTTATTTTCAGGGTGGGGAGACGGCTGAGCTGAAACAGAAAGTAAAGTTGTTCTTTTGGAAAGGATCCATTTTGAGGACAGAGCAGAAAACGCGAAATGGAGAGAACTTACAAATAAAGTAAGTATTTCTGAACAATAATTTATTCTAAAGGACAGAGTAAGAGAATGAATATCTGGAATGAGATATTACTAGTTAGTAGAACTGCTACTTGAGCTGAGTTGCTGACAGACAGCAGTTTTCAAAGTGGAAACTAATCAGTAGGCCGACATGTTATCAGTAAAACGTCTGGTAAAGATGGTGGAGGAGCTTTTCAATGATATGGTTTTATGTTTATCTCAGGGTTTCTCAATCCTTTTGTTCTTACCAGCACTTACACACCTGATTCAACTAATCATCAAATATTTTAAGACAGTTTGATATTTGAGGCATAAAAATGAACATTCTGAAATTAAAACCTTTTTGGTTTGTAGCCATGTTTATAATTATTAAAGTCCGACAGTAACTCACATTTTGGAGGAAAAAAACACTTCTAAACTTGGTTTCGAGTAAATTATATGTTTATCAATTAATAATGTAAGAGAGATGTCTTGAAGAAACGCGTCTGGGATTAGAACTCTGTGTCTCAGTGAGCTGCGACAGTGGGAAGTTCGTTTTGCATGGCCCGGTGCTACAGCTGAGTGGACATTTATTTTAAGGACCAATGCAATGGTCTAAAATGCGCAAACTCTGTAACCCGGGGAACCGGGCAATGCACAACTAATTCACCCAGTGACCGTTACTTTATTTCCTGATATGAAATGTAAAGTAACTTTGTAGCCGACGCAGTTCCAGAATGTCTGTTGAAACTGTGTCTCATATGGAACGTTAGAACAGCGGTGGAAACAGAACTCAGTTCTCAAACTGGAGTAAAAGGAAAGATTCCTTCATAGAACATGACTCAAGTAAAAGTGAAAGTCACACAGTAAAATACTACTTCAGTAAAAGTCTAAAAGTATTTGGTTTTAAATATTATTAAGTATCAAAAGTAAATGTAAAGTAGTAATAATAAAAATTCCTTATATTAAGCAAAACAGACAGCACAATTTTCTTGATAAGTGTGTGAATTAGACCATTTCCTGTCCTGCTAAGCATTCAAAATGTGACGAGTACTTTTGGTTGTCAGGGAAAATGTATGTAGTAAAAAGTACATCATTTTCTTTATGAATGTAGTGAAGTAAAAGTTGTTAAAATATAAATAGTAAAAGACAGATACCCCCAAAAACGACTTAAGTAGTACTTTAAAGTATTTTACTTAAGGACTTTACACCACTGCATTAGAAGACAGTTACATGTGTTGATTTGAAGGAAAGACAGATTCTGGTAGGTAGTCTACGAACTATTATAAAGTTAGGTCGTCGTCAGACATTCAACAGTCACAGTTGGTTTGAGCTACAGTATGATCACTAATCATGTCGACCAACCTGATGGTCTCCGTTGGAAATGTTGTGAAAAGTATCTGGCCTCGGCTATAAATATCTGGCATTACTCATCTCATATGTATATACTGCATTCTATACTATTCTACTGTATCTTAGTCTATGTATTACTCATCTCATATGTATATACTGTATTCTATACTATTCTACTGTATCTTAGTCTATGCTGCTCAGACATTGTGACCAATACAATTTGATTTGATTTAGATTAGGCTATATACACTACATGACCAAAAGTATGTGGACACCTGCTAGTCGAACATCTCATTCCAAAATCATGGGCATTAATATGGAGTTGGTCCCCCTTTGCTGCTATAACAGCCTCCACTCTTCTGGGAAGGCTTTCCACTAGATGTTGGAACATTGCTGCGGGGACTTGCTTCCATTCAGCCACAAGAGCATTAGGGAGGTCGGGCACTGATGTTGGGTGATTAGGCCTGGCTCGCAGTCGGCGTTCCAATTCATCCCAAATGTGTTCGATTGGTTGAGGTCAGGGCTCTGTGCAGGCCAGTCAAGTTCATCCACACCGATCTCGACAAGCCATTTCTGTATGGACCTTGCTTTGTGCACGGGGACATTGTCATGCTGAAACAGAAAATGGCCTTCCCCAAACTGTTGCCACAAAGTTGGAAGCACAGAATCGTCTAGAATGTAATTTTATACTGTAGCGTTAAGATTTCTCTTCACTAGAACTAGGGGGCCCGAACCATGAAAAACAGCCCCAGATCATTAATCCTCCTCCACCAAACTTTACAGTTGGCACTATGCATTCGGGCAGGTAGCGTTTTCCTGGCATCCGCCCAACCCAGAATTGTCCGTCGGACTGCCAGATGGTGAAGCGTGATTCATAACTCCAACGAACACGTTTCCACTGTTCCAGAGTCCAATGGCAGCGAGCTTTCCATCACTCAAGCAGATGCTTGGCGTTGCGCATGATGATCTTGTGTGCGGCTGCTCGACCATGGAAACTAATTTCTAACTAATGAAGCTCCCGACGAACAGTTATTTTGTTGACGTTGCAGTTTGGAACTTGGTAGTGAGTGTTGCAACCGAGGACAGACCATTTTTATGCGCTTCTGCACTCTGCATCTGTCAGCAGCGGGTGTGGCTGAAATAGCTGAATTCTCTCATTTGAAGGGGTGTCCACATACTTTTGTATATATAGTGTACATGCTCTGTCCTGCTACTGGTAGGACTATAACATTATGTGAACTGACCTGAACAGGTTTAGGCTGGTCATCTATGATATGTAGGTTATATACAGTACATTCTCTGTCCTGCTACTGGTAGGTCTATAACATTATGTGAACTGATCTGAACAGGTTTAGACTGGTCATCTATGATATGTAGGTTATATACAGTACATTCTCTGTCCTGCTACTGGTAGGACTATAACATTATGTGAACTGATCTGAACAGGTTTAGACTGGTCATCTATGATATGTAGGTTATATACAGTACATTCTCTGTCCTGCTACTGGTAGGACTATAACATTATGTGAACTGATCTGAACAGGTTTAGGCTGGTCATCTATGATATGTAGGCTATAGCTGAGGTATAGACCTTGATCTGCATATCACTAACAAACTGCTATTATACATTATAACCTAGTCTACTTTACATAATATAAAATCTCTTACTTGATGCAAAAAACCTTTCTGAATGGATCAATGATTTCCCCCTCAGATCCATCATGTCCGTTTTAGCCCTTCTGTCTATATTCTCAGATACGTTTAGAAAAGAACAGATTGAAAGACAATGAACAATAAATAGCCTACTGTTAGTGAATACAAATAATTGTGAGACATGGCCTTGTGTTGCTGTACTGTCTAGAACTACCTTAACAAACAGTGACTTATTATTATTATTGATGATGTACTGTATATAACTACCTTAACAAACAGTGACTTATTATTATTATTGAGTTACCATGGAGATGAAATGTCACAACTACATGTTCATGTGATTGCATTAAATCATCTGACTGTTTCGATATGTCTGTTAGTAAATGTTTTATTTATCAAAGAAATAATGAATAAATGAAAACCATTGGAAATCAATTATTTGTTGTCACTGTGTTAACCACAACCAACATGCTGGATCTCTGTTTAGGGGACAGTGCTCTAAAATGAGTCTCTCTGTGGATAGAGAGGGGGGCCCTGCCTCTAAAATGCATCTCTCTGGGGGACATGACACCAAAGCTAAGAGGTAAGATGACAATTTTATGAAGATTTGATTAAGTTTATTTCCAAAATAAATAGCTATCTTAAGATGAATGGACTTACTGTAAATCTCTCTGGATAAGAGCATCTGCTAAATCAGGGGTTCTCAATCCGGGGTCTGTGGAGGTACTGCAGGGGTTCTCAATCCGGGGTCTGTGGAGGTACTGCAGGGGATCTCAATCCGGGGTCTGTGGAGGTACTGCAGGGGTTCTCAATCCGGGGTCTGTGGAGGTACTGCAGGGTTTCTCAATCCGGGGTCTGTGGAGGTACTGCAGGGGTTCTCAATCCGGGGTCTGTGGAGGTACTGCAGGGGTTCTCAATCCGGGGTCTGTGGAGGTACTGCAGGTGTTCTCAATCCGGGTCCTGTGGAGGTACTGCAGGGGTTCTCAATCCGGGGTCTGTGGAGGTACTGCAGGGGTTCTCAATCCGGGGTCTGTGGAGGTACTGCAGGGGTTCTCAATCCGGGGTCTGTGGAGGTACTGCAGGGGTTCTCAATCCGGGGTCTGTGGAGGTACTGCAGGGGTTCCACGGCACCCTGACTGTACTCGTTGCAATGTAAGACATTTGATAGAATTTTCACGACACAACCACTTTGCCTACACTTAATTATTGCCTAATATAATGGAATGCATATTTTTTAAACCAATTCTGATTGTTGTTACAAGCAGAATTTTGACAATATAACCGTTATATCAACACACTCTTCACACCCGTTTAACAACTCTAAATATCTTTGGCATAGTAGGCATCAAGTCCCTTGCCAATAATGTTTCCTACGACGTTGCAACAATGTTAATTTTCATGGAACACATATTACACCCTAGAATCCTTCAATTGACCAATTTATAGCCACGCCCAATTTAGGATTATTTTTTAACAACGTGATGTTGTGCTCCAGAGGGAGAACTTGAAATAACATGATGTAGATAATTAAATAATCAAAAGAAAAACGTGTTTATTATACACTCTTAGAAAAGAAGATGCCTTCAATTTACCAATTTATGGCCATGTCCAATTTAGGATTATTTTACACTCTTAGAAAAGAAGGTTCCTTATAGAACCAAAAAGGCTTCTATCACTTCCTTAATATATGGAACCACTAAAAGTTAAATATATTTTTGGGTTCAGTGAAGAAGAACCTCTAGAGTTCTGATCAACAAAAGGTGAATGTTTTGAGGATGTGAACCCAGCAGCCCTCCAGTGGTCAGATCAATTCCTCCCGTTTTTTCCATCGCCCGGCCCGGGATTCGAACCATCCACCTTTCAGCCACAGGTCCAACTCCTGCCACAGCTCCAACTCCTTAGCCTCTGGGTGAAAACCTGAGTTAAACTTCAGAAATAAGCATTAGTTAATCTGCCAAATTGAAGACAAAATGCTATGCAGACATACATGGTATCACTTGTTATACATAATTATTATAGATAATCATTGCCAAAAGCACAAGACATACTGTTGCATGTAGGTCTATTTTATTAATGGATTTATCATATAGAAATATAAACCATTATTTTAACTACTACAAAGCAATTACATGTGGCTCAGGAACCACTGACTCACTGCATTATTCTATAGTATTATCAAGACACCTGCTGTTAACTCTTAACTACTTAGGACAGCTCACGAGGTGTCCTAAATATCTGCCGACTAGGTGGGACTAGAGACTTCATGCATAGCTTTAATGAATACCCAAAAGTGTAAAATGACTTTATTCTCAGCACTTATATGACCAATTTTCTACTCTGAGACACTTTGAAGATATGGACCCAGATCTCAACATATTGTTATAAAAAAACATAGAATTTTGTTTTACATAATAATAAAAAATGAATATTACTAATGTAACCCACTGTAAAGACTGGGTTTAGTTGATTGTGTTGCACTGCTCATGTCCGCGTTCTGGAACTGTCCGCGTCCCTGTACAGATCTGTCCGCGTCCACGTACAGTGTGGCGCCAAGCATATTGTCCGGTTACGCGCAGAGTTGTCTGAGGTGATCTTGGGGAATAACGACGGAGTTCACTACAGTGTTGAGACACCGAAGTTCAGTGTTCAATTTGCTTTTTTCTTTACGGTCAGGGACAGTATGAGTGTAGCCAGATCCTTTTCACTCTCTATCCTTGTTTCATTTTGTGGTTCACCGGATTCGTCATTTTCATCGAGACGAGGTACAGAACGACCAGCTAGCTAGCCAAGCTAGTCGGTACAGCTCGGTAAGCTAGCTAGCTACTATACCAGCAGCATCCTAGTTAACTTAGCTAACAATACATAATTCTCTCGTTGACGGATGCTGGCTACCTCTGTCCGGTTCCCCTCACTTCACTAGATGGACGGTAACTTTAGTGTTTAACCCCTCTGTGTCCAAGGACCAATCTTTTGAATATTATTTTCAGGGCGCCTCAATAGCAGGTATTGAACACCGGGTAAATAATCACTAGTCAGAACCTCAACCTTAGTATACATTCATTATAAAAAACGTCTTAATATCTGATATTGCGAGTAAACAACCTCGGAATATAAAAGACAAGAGTGCGTCTTCCAGCCCACCAATAAATTACATCATTCAACCCTCCCGGTTAGTAAATTTACCTCAACATGCCCCCGGAGAAGGCAGAGTAACGACACCAGCCTTTTAGCGGGGCTGACTACAACGCTCACGTCGCTAAATTAATTTCGTTATTAAAAATGACACACTGATCGCACGCCAACAACGAGCGTCTAGAAGTCAGATCTATTTGTGACGCTGTTCGCGCTGCATCTCCTCATTGGTTTATAGAAGCAGGTACCCACGTGCCATCTCCTCATTGGTTTATAGAAGCAGGTACCCACGTGCCATCTCCTCATTGGTTTATAGAAGCAGGTACCCACGTGCCATCTCCTCATTGGTTTATAGAAGCAGGTACCCACATGCCATCTCATTGGTTTATAGAAGCAGGTACCCACGTGCCATCTCATTGGTTTATAGAAGCAGGTACCCACGTGCCATCTCCTCATTGGTTTATAGAAGCAGGTACCCACGTGCCATCTCATTGGTTTATAGAAGCAGGTACCCACGTGCCATCTCATTGGTTTATAGAAGCAGGTACCCACGTGCCATCTCCTCATTGGCTTATAGAAGCAGGTACCCACGTGCCATCTCCTCATTGGCTTATAGAAGCAGGTACCCACGTGCCATCTCCTCATTGGTTTATAGAAGCACGTACCCACGTGCCATCTCCTCATTGTTTTATAGAAGCAGGTACCCACGTGCCATCTCCTCATTGTTTTATAGAAGCAGGTACCCATGTGCCATCTCCTCATTGGTTTATAGAAGCAGGTACCCACATGCCATCTCCTCATTGGTTTATAGAAGCAGGTACCCATGTGCCATCTCCTCATTGGTTTATAGAAGCAGGTACCCACGTGCCATCTCCTCATTGGTTTATAGAAGCAGGTACCCATGTGCCATCTCCTCATTGGTTTATAGAAGCAGGTACCCACATGCCATCTCCTCATTGGTTTATAGAAGCAGGTACCCATGTGCCATCTCCTCATTGGTTTATAGAAGCAGGTACCCACGTGCCATCTCCTCATTGGTTTATAGGAGCAGGTACCCACGTGCCATCTCCTCATTGGTTTATAGAAGCAGGTACCCATGTGCCATCTCCTCATTGGTTTATAGAAGCAGGTACCCACGTGCCATCTCCTCATTGGTTTATAGAAGCAGGTACCCACGTGCCATCTCCTCATTGGTTTATAGAAGCAGGTACCCCCGTTCCATCTCCTCATTTAGCAAAAAACATAAACATAACTTCTTTAAACAATAAAAGCTAATTTACGAACATTTCTGAAAATGGATATATAGCTTTTAGGAATGAAACTGTTCTTATGTTTCCCCATCTGAGCTCAGAGTAGATGAGAGATGTAATGTTTGTCTCTGTTGTGTTGAAGTCCAATCAAGCAGGAGAGACCAGCCTCCCCTGTTCCCAGCTGTGTGTCCATGAAGAGTGACAAGTCTATGAATCGTCCTATAAACTTTAGAGAGGGAGACTTTTCTACTGAACAAAGGTAAGAAGAACTCATGGGTCATGGTCAGTGAGTTAAACAACACTGTCTCTAGTCATTTCTCTCCCATTTATTGTTGTTGTTTTCATAATCCACAGGCTAATCATTTTGTCCATTTTCATAGTCCTAAAACAATATTAAACACACACAGTATTCCCTCCCTGTGTGTGTGTGTGTGTGTGTGTGTGTGTGTGTGTGTGTGTGTGTGTGTGTGTGTGTGTGTGTGTGTGTGTGTGTGTGTGTGTGTGTGTGTGTGTGTACTCTCTGGATGAGGAGATGTAATCTCATGTTTTGTCCACAGAAACCAACAGGAGAGATCAGAGTCAGAGATTCTCAGTGGTCAGTCTTCCCAGAGTCATCAAACAGACCTGGCCTCCATATTCAGAGTATGTGGTCCTGTTATGTACATTTGTTTTTGTTTACCTCAAGTAAAGTTGATCTGTCAATCATTCATTAATGTGTTAATGAGAAAGCATTTCTTCTCTTGCTTAACTTATTTACTTGATTTATTTCAGTTGCTTGAAGAGAAAATTATGACATTTGTGAAGAACGAGCTGAAGATGTTCAAGAGGATTCTTAGTCCAGAACTCCCAGAAGGCTTTGAGAGTCAGAAGCAGGATAAGGAAGTGGTGGATGCTGAAGATGAGAAGCAGGAGAGCAGTGCCAGAGAGGGGGCTCTGAAGATCACACTGCACATCCTGAGGAAAATGAACCAGAAGGAGCTTGCTGACACACTGGAGAAATGTAAGATCTGTCTGCCTCATGTTGAATGATGTTTTATAACATTTAAAAGCTGTAGCTAAAGTACAGCTAAAGTAGCTGTGTAACTCAATGATATTGTAGCAGCCTTGACTAGAGGTCGACCGATTATGATTTTTCAACGCAGATACCGATACTTATTATTGGACGACCAAAAAAGCCGATACATTTTTTTTACATTTACTTGTAATAATGACAATTACAACAATACTGAATGAACACTTATTTTAACTTAATATAATACATCAATAAAATCAATCTTGCCTCAAGTAAATAATGAAACATGTTCAATTTGGTTTAAATAATGCAAAAACAGAGTGTTGGAGAAGAAAGTAAAAGTGCAATATGTGCCATGTAAGAAAGCTAACGTTTAAGTTCCTTGCTCAGAACATGAGAACATATGAAAGCTGGTGGTTCCTTTTAACATGAGTCTTCAATATTCCCAGGTAAGAAGTTTTAGGTTGTAGTTCTTATAGGAATTATAGGACTATTTCCCTCTATACCATTTGTATTTCATTAACCTTTGACTATTGGATGTTCTTATAGGCACTTTAGTATTGCTGGTGTAACAGTATAGCTTCCGTGCCTCTCCTCGCTCCTCCCTGGGCTTGAACCAGGAACATAACGACAACAGCCACCCTCGAAGCAGCGTTGCCCATGCAGAGCAAGGGAAACAACCACTCCAAGTCTCAGAGCGAGTGACGTTTGAAACGCTATTAGCGCACGCTAACTAGCCAGCCATTTCACATCGGTTACACCAGCCTCATCTCGGGAGTTGATAGGCTTGAAGTCATAAACAGCGCAATGCTTGACGCACAACGAAGAGCTGCTGGCAAAACGCACGAAAGTGCTGTTTGAATGAATGTTTACGCGCCTGCTTCTGCCTACCACCGCTCAGTCAGATACTTAGATACTTGTATGCTTGTATGCTCAGTCAGATTATATATATTATCTAGCAGGACACGCTAGATAATATCTAGTAATATCATCAACCATGTGTAGTTAACTAGTGGTTATGATTGATTGATTGTTTTTTATAAGATAAGTTCAATGCTAGCTAGCAACTTACCTTGGCTTACTGCATGCGCGTAACAGGCAGTCTCCTTGTGGAGTGCAATGAGAGGCAGGTAGTTATTGCGTTGGACTAGTTAACCTGAAGGTTGCAAGATTGTATCCCCCGAGCTGACAAGATGAAAATCTGTCATTCTGCCCCTGAACGAGGCAGTTAACCCACCGTTCCTAGGCCGCCATTGAAAAGAAGAATGAGTGTGTTCTTAACTGACTTGCCGAGTTAAATAAAGAAGAAAAAAAAAAGAAAAAAATCGGTGTCCAAAAATACAGATTTCCGATTGTTATGAAAACTTGAAATTGGCCCTAATTAATTTGCCATTCCGATTAATCGGTCGACCTCTAGCCTTAACACAACACCTAGTGACCTCATCAAGTAGCAGCAGGGATGTGTTGTGGTGATTAATTTAGAGAGAGAGAGACAACATTAATAATACCATCAATAATACCAATAATAATATAATCAGTCACACCAGTCTGTAATGCATTATGAAAACATTTACACATTTATACAGTCAGTTAATAGAATAAATTATTATAATGTAAAACTTTATAACAGTCCTACAATAGTGTAGGCATTAAAACAGTAATATTAATATCCTCTGTGTTATTTCTAGATTCAGATGAGCTTGCTGTGATTTGCCAACGTGAACTCAAATCTAATCTAAAGAAGAAGTTTCAATGTGTATTTGAGGGGATCGCTAAACAAGGAAACCCAACACTTCTCAATAAGATCTACACAGAGCTCTACATCACAGAGGGTGGAACAGGAGAGGTCAATAATGAACATGAGCTGAGACAGATTGAGACAACAACCAGGAAACAAGCAAGACCAGAGACTGCAGTCAAATGTAACGACATCTTCAAACCCTTAACTGGACAAGACAAACTTATCAGAACTGTGCTGACAAAGGGAGTCGCTGGCATTGGAAAAACAGTCTCTGTGCAGAAGTTTATTCTAGACTGGGCTGAAGGAAAAGCAAATCAGGATGTCCAATTTGTATTTTCATTCCCTTTCCGGGGGAGCTGAATTTGATGAAAGAGGACAAACACACTTTCATTGAACTTCTCAATCACTTCTCAATGGAAACCAAACAATCAGGATTCTCCAACTACAACAAGTACAAAGTTCTGTTCATCTTTGATGGTCTGGATGAGTGCCGACTGCCCCTAGACTTCGAGAATAACAAAATCTGTTGGGACGTCACAGAGTCAACCTCAGTGGATGTTCTGCTGACAAATCTCATCAAGGGAAATCTGCTTCCCTCTGCTCTCCTCTGGATAACTACCCGACCTGCAGCAGCCAATAAGATCCCTTCAGGGTGTGTTGACCAGGTGACAGAGGTATGAGGGTTCAATGACCCACAGAAGGAGGAGTACTTCAGGAAGAGATTCAATGATGAGGACCTGGCCAGCAGAATCATCTCACACATAAAGACATCAAGGAGCCTCCACATCATGTGCCACATTCCAGTCTTCTGTTGGATTTCTGCAACAGTCCTTGAACACATGCTGGAACATAAGAGAGAAGAGATGCCCAAGACTCTGACTGAGATGTACACACACCTTGTGGTGTTTCATACCAAACAGAAGAATGAAAAGTATCTTGGGAAAGAAGAGACAGGTCCACACAGGAATAAAGAGAGCATTCTGTCACTGGGAAAACTGGCTTTTCAGCAGCTTGTGAATGGCAATCTGATTTTCTATGAAGAAGACCTGAAAGAGGCTGGCATTGATGTCAATGAAGCCTCAGTGTACTCAGGATTGTGCACACAGATCTTTAAAGAGGAATGTGGGCTGTACCAGGACAAGGTGTACTGCTTTGTTCATCTGAGCATTCAGGAGTTTCTGGCTGCTGTATATGTGTTCCTCTCATTCAACAACAACAATGAGAATCTACTGGCCAAACCTCAATCAACATCCAGGAACCTTTCTGTGCTGTTCAGAGACAAGTCTAAAGTTACTGTCTACAAGAGTGCTGTGGATAAAGCCTTACAAAGTGAGACAGGAAACCTGGACCTGTTCCTCCGCTTCCTTCTGGGCCTCTCACTGGAGTCCAATCAGAAGCACTTACGAGGTCTACTGACAAAGACAAGAAGCAGCTCACAGACCCATGAAGAAACAGTCAAGTACATCAAGGAGAAGATCAGGGAGAATCCCTCTCCAGAGAGGTGCATCAATCTGTTCCACTGTCTGAATGAACTGAATGACCATTCTCTAGTGGAGGAGATCCAAAGCTACCTGAGATCAGGAAGTCTCTCAAAACCCAACCTGTCACCTGCACAATGGTCAGCTCTGGTCTTTGTGTTGCTGACTTCAGAAAAGGAGCTGGATGTGTTTGACCTGAAGAAATACTCCAGATCAGAGGAAGGTCTTCTGAGGCTGCTGCCAGTGGTCAAAGCCTCCAGAGCTGTTCTGTGAGTAAATAAAATGACATATAAGAACTAATGATCAGGAAGAAATTTTCAGTTTAGAGAAAAAATATGCATAATGATGTGTATAATATTATATTGAAAAACATATTGAATAAATGCATTGATTTTCACATTAGTATAACATTTTGACCATACAATTCTAGGAGACGGAAGATGAATCTATATGTTGTTTGAGAGAATAAACCAAATGCATCTGCCATTGTCCTTCTACACTACTGGTGTTAAATTAACAGTGTGTTTGTGAAGTCATGATGATCTCTTTGCAGGCTGTCAGGCTGTGGAGTCACAGAGGAAGGCTGTGCTTCTCTGGTCTCAACTCTGACGTCAAACCCCTCACACCTGAGAGAGCTGGACCTGAGTAACAATGACCTGAAGGATTCAGGAGTAGAGCTGCTCTCTGCTGGACTGGGGAATCCCCACTGTAAACTGGAGACTCTGAGGTCAGTATTCCTGTAGTTGGTCAACAAGTGATAACTGTTCACCAGATCCACATGTGTTTACCAGACACACATAGTCCACACCATATGTGTTTGGACAGTGAAGCTTACAGTTTTACATTTGGTGTTATGCCCCAGCATGTTGGATTTGAGATATGTTTCGTATTAGATGACAGTACAGAATGTCATCTTTCACATACATATTTATGTATGTACAGTGGCTTGCAAAAGTTTTCACCCCCCTTGGCATTTTTCCTATTTTGTTGCCTAAAAACCTGTAATTAAAACAAATATTTTGGGGGTTTGTATCAGTTGATTTACACAAAGATGCAAAATATGTTTTAGTGTTAGACAACCAATAAATAAAAAAGAAAATAACTTGAGTGTGCATAACTATTCAACCCCCAAAGTCAATACTTTGTAGAACCACCTTTTGCAGCAATTACAGCTGCAAGTCTCTTGGGGTTTGTCTCTATAAGCTTGGCACATTTAGCCACTGGGATGTTTGACCATTTTTCAAGGCAAAACTGCTCCAGCTCCTTCAAGTTGGATGGGCTCCGCTGGTGTACAGCAATCTGAAAGTCATTCCACAGATTCTCAATTGGATTGAGGTCTATGCTTTGACTTGACCATTCCAAGACATTTACATTTTTCCCTTTTAACCACTCGAGTGTTGCTTTAGCAGTCTCAAAATCTCTGGAAGACTGAAACAGGTTTCCCTCCATAAATTCCCTGTATTTAGCGCCATCCATCATTCCTTCAATTCTAACCAGTATCCCAGTCCCTGCCGATGAAAAACATCCCCACAGCATGATGCTGCCACCACCATGCTTCACTGTGGGGATGGTGTTCTCGGGGTGATGAGAGGTGTTGGATTTGCGCCAGACATAGAGTTTCCCTTGATGGCCAAAAAGATAAATAAACTCTTAGTGTACTGATTCAAATCTGTTTAAACCATCTCTTAGTTTCCTGATTCAGAACTGTTTAAACCAACTCTTAGTTTCCTGATTCAGATCTGTTTAAACCAACTCTTAGTTTCCTGATTCAGATCTGTTTAAACCAACTCTTAGTTTCCTGATTCAGATCTGTTTAAACCAACTCTTAGTTTCCTGATTCAGGTCTGTTTAAACCAACTCTTAGTGTTATTATTCATTATTTATTTATGATTTGTATTATTTAAGGCATAATCAGGATTGATTTAGTAGTGTTTAGAAACGTGTTATCTACTCCCTTAGACGGAAAATGACTCCAGTCATCATCCACAGTTCAGTTACTATTGGGCAAAACACAACCAAAACAAACTGCAGATGCAACCAATGAGTTTGGAACCAAATACTACACTTTCGACTACTTTAATACACTATAAGTAAATTGATCAGAATATTTACGACTTCTTCAAATTATCAAAGTATGGGGGGACTAGATACATAAAGTGCTTTCATTTCTAAATGGTGAAACAGATATGTATTAAAATACCCTCAAATAAAATGTGACATTATATACTGTCACCACATATAACATATTTGATCTCAAACCCAAAATGCTGGAGTATGGAGACACATTTAAAATGTTAGCTTCTGTCACGATCGAGTGTAGGATTGACGGACCAAAACGCAGCAGTAGGAAAATAAGCCATCTCCTTTATTTGATGAAGAAGGCAAAACGAAACAAACACACTTACGAACTAATCAAAACAATAAACGATCGTGAAGCTAAATAAACGATGTGCACACACAGGCTACAAACGTTTAACATAGACAATTACCCACAACAAATGAAAGCCTATGGCTACCCTAAATATGGCTCCCAATCAGAGACAACCGAAATCATCTGTCTCTAATTGGGAACTCATTCAGGCAACCATAGACTCTCCTAGACAACTAAACATACATAGACAACGCTAGACACATGTACTCAACACAAACCCATATACTACACCCAACACCCCCTTTACCATAGAATCACCCAAAACCAACAAAACACAAACATTCCCCATGTCACACCCTGACCTAACTAAAATAATAAAGAAAACAAAGAATACTAAGGCCAGGGCGTGACAGCTTCACTGTCAAAATAGATATGGTGTGGACTGTATACTCAATACAATCTAAATCTGATACCTCACTGTCTGTCTTTTGAATGATACTGCTTTTTAAACTGGTCTGGTCAGTCTACTCAAATATTTGTACTATACATTTTTCTCTCTACAAGCAATACTTTGATAATTGTAATTTCTAATAATGAAACATCAATTTATGAATAGATATGGCAGGTTTCAGGACACTGATGTATCTGAATATGTTGAAAAAATATTCTGCCACTATTTTCACCACCAAAGAATATCAGTGTGATTTTAATATGATTTGACTCTTTGCAGGCTGTCAGGCTGTCTAGTCACAGAGGAAGACTGTGTTTCTCTGGTCTCAGCTCTGAGGTCAAACCCCTCACACCTGAGAGAGCTGGACCTGAGCTACAATTACCCAGGAGACTCAGGAGTCAGACTGCTCTCTGCTGGACTGGAGCATCCACACTGCAGACTGGAGAAACTCAAGTATGTAGAGGGTTTATGTCAATGTTCATATCAGACATGTTTGACTTATCAGGCTGGTTAAGACAAACATTCTGACCACCACTTGGACAAAGTTATATGTTACTGTGTGTGTGTCCAGTGTGTGTGTGTGTCCTCTCAAACACAGAGTGGACACACACAATAGACAAACACACACACAATAGACACACACACACACGCTGGACATACAAACACACACACACTGGACACACACACACACACACACACACACACACACACACACACACACACACACACACACACACACACACACACACACACACACAACAAAAGCTGTTGCCCAATACCTTGCACAGCAGTCGTTTCACCACAGGAAGCTGGGGTTGTTACAGTTAATGAACTGGATATTCTATGTTCATTATCACACATCAATCACACTTACAAAAGGGTTCATTGATCATTATATTGAATAACATATTGAATCAGTGCATTGATTTTCACATTAGTATAACAATATGACCATACAATTCTAGGAGATGGAAGATGAATCTATATGTTGTTTGAGAGAATAAACCAAATGCATCTGCCATTGTCCTTCTACACTACTGGTGTTAAATTAACAGTGTGTTTGTGAAATCATGATGATCTCTTTGTCAGGCTGTCAGGCTGTGGAGTCACAGAGGAAGGCTGTGCTTCTCTGGTCTCAGCTCTGGAGTCAAACCCCTCACACCTGAGAGAGCTGGACCTGAGTAACAATGACCTGAAGGATTCAGGAGTGAAGCTGCTCTCTGCTGGACTGGGGAATCCCCACTGTAAACTGGAGACTCTGAGGTCAGTATTCCTGTAGTTGGTCAACAAGTGATAACTGTTCACCAGATCCACATGTGTTTACCAGACACACATAGTCCACACCATATGTGTTTGGACAGTGAAGCTTACAGTTTTACATTTGGTGCTCTGCTCCAGCATTTTGGATTTGAGATATAATGTTTCATATTAGATGACAGTACAGAATGTCACCTTTTATTTGAGGTTAATGGTGATATGGTTTGTATGTTTTGTTGTAGCCAAATGTTGGAGTATAGAGCCACATTTAAAATGTTAGCTTCACTGTCAAAATAGATATGGTGTGGACTGTATACTCAATACAATCTAAATCTGATACCTCACTGTCTGTCTTTTGACTGATACTGCTTTTTAAACTGGTCTGGTCAGTCTACTCAAATATTTGTACTATACATGTTTCTCTCTACAAGCAATACTTTGATCATTTGTCTTTTCTAATAATGAAACATAATAATTTATGAATTATGTTAATTAATTTATTTATTATTTATTAATAATTTATTAATTAATTTATGAATTTATGAATAGATATGGCAGGTTTCAGGACACTGATATATCTGAAAATGTTAAAAAAATATACTGCCACTATTTTCACCACCAAAGAATATCAGTGTGATTTTAATATGATTTGACTCTTTGCAGGCTGTCAGGCTGTCTAGTCACAGAGGAAGGCTGTGCTTCTCTGGTCTCAGCTCTGAGGTCAAACCCCTCACACCTGAGAGAGCTGGACCTGAGTAACAATCACCCAGGAGACTCAGGAGTCAGACTGCTCTCTGCTGGACTGGAGGATCCACACTGCAGACTGGAGAAACTCAAGTATGTAGAGGGTTTATGTCAATGTTCATATCAGACATGTTTGACTTATCAGGCTGGTTAAGACAAACATTCTGACCAACACTTGGACAAATTATATGCTGACTGTGTGTGTGTGTGTGTGTGTGTGTGTGTGTGTGTGTGTGTGTGTGTGTGTGTGTGTGTGTGTGTGTGTGTGTGTGTGTGTGTGTGTGTGTGTGTGTGTGTGTGTGTGTGTGTCCAGTGTGTGTGTGTCCAGTGTGTGTGTGTCCAGTGTGTGTGTGTGTGTGTGTGTGAGTTCAGGTGTATCCCTCAATGACTGTCTGTTCTTCTGCTTACCGCTACAGTGTGGAACATGGTGGAGAGAACAGAATGAAACCTGGGCTTAGAAAATGTGAGTGTTGACTGCTGTGAAGAATATGACTAAGAATAAGTCTTAATTCAAGTTAAGTCAAAGTCAAAGACCACCATCATTACTGACTTGGTCATATTAAATATCAGCTGTAGTTCTACAGAAGCAGAAATCAGGGACACTAAAGTTTACAAAGAGTTGATTTGACAATGTGTGTGTGTGTGTGTGTCCAGTGTTCGTCCAGTGTGTGTGTGTTTGTCCAGTGTGTGTGTGTGTGTGTCATGTTCGTGTTACATAAGAAATGTGTGTTTGTGTTCATGATACATACAGCTGAGTGTGTGTGTGTGTGTGCGTGTGTGTGTGTGTGTGTGTGTGTGTGTGTGTGTGTGTGTGTGTGTGTGTGTGTGTGTGTGTGTGTGTGTGTGTGTGTGTGTGTGTGTGTGTAATTAATGGGAATAAGTGTGTTTTATATTACCATACAGTATAACATATGATCATTCAACAAGTCTCAAGTTACCTTAACTTCTCCTTTTGATACCTAGAAACATCTACATTAAATGAATTAGTGAAAAGTGAGTTAACATTCTAATGTGAATGATGATGATTTCTAATATTGTGTCTGGTTTCATCCATCAGATGTCTGTGATCTCACACTGGACCTAAACACAGTAGACAGACACCTCTCTCTGTCTGAGGAGAACAGAAAGGTGACACGTAGGAGAGAGAAGCAGCCGTATCCTGATCACCCAGAGAGATTTGAGGTCTGGGGACAGGTGCTGTGTAGAGAGGGTCTGACTGGGCGCTGTTACTGGGAGGCAGAGTGGAGTGGGGAAGGGGCTGGTATAGGAGTGACATATAAAGGAATCAGCAGGAGAGGAAGGGTTAAGGACTGTTGTCTTGGACACAATGACAAGTCCTGGAATCTGTTCTGCTCTGACAACAGTTACAGAGCCTGGCACAATAATAAACCCACTACCATAGACGTCCCCCCCTCCAGCTCCCACAGAGTAGGAGTGTATCTGGACTGGCCAGCCGGCACTCTGTCCTTCTATAGAGCCTCCTCTGACACACTGACCCACCTGATCACATTCACCTCCACATTCACTGAGCCCCTCTATCCAGGGTTTAGGGTTTGGGGTGAAGGCGACTCAGTGTCCCTGTGTCAGACACACACACATTGGACACACATTGGACACACACACAGACTGGACATACACACACTCTGGACACTCTCACACACACACTGGACACAGACACACACGCTAGACACACACACACACTCACACTGGACACACACACACACTCACACTGGACACACACACACACACACTCACACTGGACACACACACACACACTCACACTGGACACACATTGGACACACACACAGACTGGACATACACACATTCTGGACACTCACACACACACACTGGACACAGACACACACGCTAGACACACACACACACTCACACTGGACACACACACACACTCACACTGGACACACACACACACACACTCACACTGGACACACACACACACACTCACACTGGACACACACACACACTCACACTGGACACACACACACTCACACTGGACACACACACTCACACTGGACACACACACACTCACACTGGACACACACACTGGACACACACACACACTGGACACACACACACACACACACACTGGACACACACACACACACACACACTGGACACACACACACTCACACTGGACACACACACACACACACACTGGACACACACACACACACACACACTGGACACACACACACACACACACTGGACACACACTCACACTGGACACACACACACACACACACACACACACACACACACTGGACACACACACACACTGGACACACACACTCACACTGGACACACACACACACACACTGGACACACACACACACTGGACACACACACACACTGGACACACACACACACACACTCACACTGGACACACACACACACTCACACTGGACACACACACACACTCACACTGGACACACACACACACTCACGCTGGACACACACACACACACTCACACTGGACACACACACACTCACACTGGACACACACACACTCACACTGGACACACACTCACTGGACACACACACACACAGTGGACACACACACACACATGCGTGTCTTCCTATAATTGTGACAATAACACCGTTAAAATACCAATGTGATAATTTGTTGTCTTTTATGTTGAATAACAAATTGTATAATTATATATGGACATACGCTCCATAGTTGTACAAGTATACAAGGACTTGTACTTTTCATAATAAAACATAGTTGAAACAAGAAAAGCATGTTAATTGTGAAAACAGTTTGGTTATTGATGTTACGTTTCCTCTGTCAGGTTGACGTTAACCTGCGACTGGTTGAAACATGAAACAAATATGAAATGAAATACAAAACAATTAAATATGTGGAATAGAATTAAACAAATTGTACAACAGAGTGTTGTGATGCAGGATCACTATAGCAACAGAGTGTTGTGATGCAGGGTCACTATAGCAACAGAGTGTTGTGATGCAGGGTCACTATAGCAACAGAGTGTTGTGATGCAGGGTCACTATAGCAACAGAGTGATGTGATGCAGGGTCACTATAGCAACAGAGTGTTGTGATGCAGGGTCACTATAGCAACAGATTGTTGTGATGCAGGGTCACTTCAGCAACAGTGTTGCTCTCTCTCTCTGCTCTTTCTGCTCTCTCTCTGTCCTCTCTGTCCTCTCTGCTCTCTCTCTTCTCTCTCTCTCTCCCTCTGCTCTCTGCTCTGCTGCTCTCTCTTTTCTCTGCTCTCTCTGCTTTCTCTCTGCTCTCTCTCTCTGCTCTCTCTCTCTGCTCTATCTGCTCTCTGCCCTCTCTGCTCCCTCTCTCTTCTCTCTCTCTGCTCTCTGACTCTCTCCTCTCTCTGCTCTCTCTCACTCTACTCTCTCTTCTCTCTGCTCTCTCTCTGCTCTCTTATCACTCTCTGCTCTCTGCTCTCTCTGCTCTCACTCTCTGCTCTCTGTTCTATGCTCTCTCTCTGCTCTCTCTCTGCTCTCTGCTCTCTCTCTCTGTTCTCTCTCTGCTCTCTCTCTGCTCTCTCTCTGCTCTCTGCTCTCTCTCTCTGCTCTCTCCACTCTCTCCGTTCTCTCTCTCTGCTCTCTCTCTCGCTCTGCTCTCTCGCTCTTCTCTCTCCCTATCTCTCTCGCTTTTTATATCTTAATAGGGGTGTAGTTTGGACAATCACCACTTGATGGCAGTGTTAAACCAGAAGTGATGAAAACAACATCACTGCATCGAGAGAGAGTCTAATATACTGATATACAGTGCATTCAGAAAGTATTCAGACCCCTTGACTTTTTCCACATTTTGTCACGTTACAGCCTTATTCTAAAATGGATTACATTGTTTTTTCCCCTCATCAATCTACACACAATAACCCAGAATTACAAAGCAAAAACTGTTTATTTTATGTGTGCACATTTTTATTTAAAAAAAACTTAGATATCACATTTACATAAGTATTCAGACCCTTTACTCAGTACTTTGTTGAAGCACCTTTGGCAGCGATTACAGCCTTGAGTCTTCTTGGGTATGACGCTACAAGCTTGGCACACCTGTATTTGGGGAGTTTCTCCCATTCTTCTCTGCAGATCCTCTCAAGCTCTGTCAGGTTGGATGGGGAGCGTCGCTGCACAGCTATTTTCAGGTCTCTCCAGAGATGTTCGATTGAGTTCAAATCCGGGATTAGGATCATTGTCCTGTTGTCCAGTCTGTGTATACTATACTGGAAGGGTAGAGAGTCAGAACAGAAAGAGGATCTGGAGCCCTGATGGGGAGAGAGAGAGGGAGGGTAGAGAGTCAGAACAGAGGGAAAGAGAGAGGGGGAGGGTAGAGAGTCAGAACAGAAGGAAGAGAGAGAGAGGGAGGGGAGAGAGTCAGAACAGAGGGAAAGAGAGAGAGGGGGAGGGTAGAGAGTCAGAACAGAGGGAAAGAGAGAGAGAGGGAGGGTAGAGAGTCAGAACAGAGGGAAACAGAGAGAGAGGGATGGTAGAGAGTCAGAACAGAGGGAAAGAGAGAGAGAGGGAGATTCAGAACAGAGGGAAAGAGAGAGGGAGGGGAGAGAGTCAGAACAGAGGGAAAGAGAGAGAGGGGGAGGGTAGAGAGTCAGAACAGAGGGAAAGAGAGAGAGGGAGGGTAGAGAGTCAGAACAGAGGGAAACAGAGAGAGAGGGATGGTAGAGAGTCAGAACAGAGGGAAAGAGAGAGAGAGGGAGGGTAGAGAGTCAGAACAGAGGGAAAGAGAGAGAGGGGGAGGGTAGAGAGTCAGAACAGAGGGAAAGAGAGAGAGGGGGAGGGGAGAGAGTCAGAACAGAGGGAAAGAGAGAGAGAGGGAGGGTAGAGAGTCAGAACAGAGGAAAGAGAGAGAGAGGGATGGTAGAGAGTCAGAACAGAGGGAAAGAGAGAGAGAGGGAGAGTCAGAACAGAGGGAAAGAAAGCGAGAGGGAGGGTAGAGAGTCAGAACAGAGGGAAAGAGAGAGAGAGGGTAGAGAGTCAGAACAGAGGGAAAGAGAGAGAGAGGGAGAGTAGAGAGTCAGAACAGAGGGAAAGAGAGAGGGAGGGTAGAGTCAGAACAGAGGGAAAGAGAGAGAGGGAGGGGAGAGAGAGGATGTGTGGAGGTTGCTTTATATTTGGTAATTGGGGGCCTTTGAGCCCTGATGGGCTGGGTGACATCACTGACTCTCTGAGAGATATGAGCTGCTGTGGAGGGAGAGAGAGAGAGAGAGAGAGATTAGTCAGCAGAAATTATTCAGGACGACGTTCATCTTTAAATGTACTTCTCTATTTCTCTCTTTCCCCACTGAGGAAGATAAAGGACACACACACACACACAGACACACACACACACACACAAACACGAGGGGTAGGTAATCAGGAATTCCTCCCATGGTGTGTGCATTGATTTTAGTCCCCTTCTCATTAACTAGCTGCTGACAGTGACCAGAGATGGCTAGATTGAGATAGAGGTGTGTGTGTGTGTGTGTGTGTGTGTGTGTGTGTGTGTGTGTGTGTGTGTGTGTGTGTGTGTGGGTGGGTGGGTGGGTGGGTGGGTGGGTGGGTGGGTGGGTGGGTGGGTGGGTGTGTGCGTGCAAGTGTTTTTACGTGTGTTTTGTGAGAGAGTTAACGGGACTTTCGATAAGAATGACACACACAGCCCTGATTCCATTTTCTGCTTTGTGTTTCAATGAGGTCTTAGTGGAATAGAGACATGTGATTCATGAACCATTACTGCTGTTGGAAAACGACAGAAAGAGAGAAAGAAGGAAAGGAAGCAGTCCGTTCTGAACTGCTTCAAGGTCAGAAGTTGGTCATGATGTTTCTCTAAAACACAGAACACTAAAGTTGGTCATGATGTTTCTCTAAAACAGTAAAGACTAAAGTTGGTCATGATGTTTCTCTAAAACACAGAAGACTAAAGTTGGTCATGATGTTTCTCTAAAACACAGAACACTAAAGTTGGTCATGATGTTTCTCTAAAACAGTAAAGACTAAAGTTGGTCATGATGTTTCTCTGAAACACAGAACACTAAAGTTGGTCATGATGTTTCTCTAAAACACAGAACACTAAAGTTGGTCATGATGTTTCTCTAAAACACAGAACACTAAAGTTGGTCATGATGTTTCTCTGAAACACAGAACACTAAAGTTGGTCATGATGTTTCTCTGAAACACAGAACACTAAAGTTGGTCATGATGTTTCTCTAAAACAGTAAAGACTAAAGTTGGTCATGATGTTTCTCTAAAACACAGAACACTAAAGTTGGTCATGATGTTTCTCTAAAACAGTAAAGACTAAAGTTGGTCATGATGTTTCTCTAAAACAGTAAAGACTAAAGTTGGTCATGATGTTTCTCTAAAACACAGAACACTAAAGTTGGTCAGGATGTTTCTCTAAAACACAGAACACTAAAGTTGGTCAGGATGTTTCTCTAAAACAGTAAACACTAAAGTTGGTCATGATGTTTCTCTGAAACACAGAACACTAAAGTTGGTCATGATGTTTCTCTAAAACAGTAAAGACTAAAGTTGGTCATGATGTTTCTCTGAAACACAGAACACTAAAGTTGGTCATGATGTTTCTCTAAAACAGTAAAGACTAAAGTTGGTCATGATGTTTCTCTAAAACACAGAACACTAAAGCTGGTCATGATGTTTCTCTAAAACAGTAAAGACTAGAGTTGGTCAAGATGTTTCTCTGAAACACAGAAGACTAAAGTTGGTCATGATGTTTCTCTGAAACACAGAAGACTAAAGTTGGTCGTGATGTTTCTCTAAAACAGTAAACACTAATGTTGGTCATGATGTTTCTCTAAAACACAGAACACTAAAGTTGGTCATGATGTTTCTCTGAAACACAGAACACTAAAGTTGGTCATGATGTTTCTCTGAAACACAGAACACTAAAGTTGGTCATGATGTTTCTCTAAAACAGTAAAGACTAAAGTTGGTCATGATGTTTCTCTAAAACACAGAACACTAAAGTTGGTCATGATGTTTCTCTAAAACAGTAAAGACTAAAGTTGGTCATGATGTTTCTCTAAAACAGTAAAGACTAAAGTTGGTCATGATGTTTCTCTAAAACAGTAAAGACTAAAGTTGGTCATGATGTTTCTCTAAAACACAGAACACTAAAGTTGGTCAGGATGTTTCTCTAAAACACAGAACACTAAAGTTGGTCAGGATGTTTCTCTAAAACAGTAAACACTAAAGTTGGTCATGATGTTTCTCTGAAACACAGAACACTAAAGTTGGTCATGATGTTTCTCTAAAACAGTAAAGACTAAAGTTGGTCATGATGTTTCTCTGAAACACAGAACACTAAAGTTGGTCATGATGTTTCTCTAAAACAGTAAAGACTAAAGTTGGTCATGATGTTTCTCTAAAACACAGAACACTAAAGCTGGTCATGATGTTTCTCTAAAACAGTAAAGACTAAAGTTGGTCATGATGTTTCTCTGAAACACAGAAGACTAAAGTTGGTCATGATGTTTCTCTGAAACACAGAACACTAAAGTTGGTCGTGATGTTTCTCTAAAACAGTAAACACTAAAGTTGGTCATGATGTTTCTCTAAAACACAGAACACTAAAGTTGGTCATGATGTTTCTCTAAAACAGTAAACACTAAAGTTGGTCATGATGTTTCTCTAAAACAGTAAACACTAAAGTTGGTCATGATGTTTCTCTAAAACAGTAAACACTAAAGTTGGTCATGATGTTTCTCTAAAACAGTAAAGACTAAAGTTGGTCGTGATGTTTCTCTGAAACACAGAACACTAAAGTTGGTCATGATGTTTCTCTAAAACACAGAACACTAAAGTTGGTCATGATGTTTCTCTAAAACAGTAAACACTAAAGTTGGTCATGATGTTTCTCTGAAACACAGAACACTAAAGTTGGTCATGATGTTTCTCTAAAACAGTAAAGACTAAAGTTGGTCATGATGTTTCTCTAAAACACAGAACACTAAAGTTGGTCATGATGTTTCTCTAAAACACAGAACACTAAAGTTGGTCATGATGTTTCTCTGAAACACAGAACACTAAAGTTGGTCATGATGTTTCTCTAAAACAGTAAAGACTAAAGTTGGTCATGATGTTTCTCTGAAACACAGAACACTAAAGTTGGTCATGATGTTTCTCTGAAACACAGAACACTAAAGTTGGTCATGATGTTTCTCTGAAACACAGAACACTAAAGTTGGTCATGATGTTTCTCTAAAACAGTAAAGACTAAAGTTGGTCATGATGTTTCTCTAAAACAGTAAAGACTAAAGTTGGTCATGATGTTTCTCTAAAACACAGAACACTAAAGTTGGTCATGATGTTTCTCTGAAACACAGATCACTAAAGTTGGTCATGATGTTACTCTAAAACACAGAACACTAAAGTTGGTCATGATGTTTCTCTAAAACACAGAACACTAAAGTTGGTCATGATGTTTCTCTGAAACACAGAACACTAAAGTTGGTCATGATGTTTCTCTAAAACACAGAACACTAAAGTTGGTCATGATGTTTCTCTAAAACACAGAACACTAAAGTTGGTCATGATGTTTCTCTAAAACACAGAACACTAAAGTTGGTCATGATGTTTCTCTGAAACACAGAACACTAAAGTTGGTCATGATGTTTCTCTAAAACACAGAACACTAAAGTTGGTCATGATGTTTCTCTAAAACAGTAAAGACTAAAGTTGGTCATGATGTTTCTCTGAAACACAGAACACTAAAGTAGGTCATTATGTTTCTCTGAAACAGTAAAGACTAAAGTTGGTCATGATGTTTCTCAGAAACACAGAACACTAAAGTTGGTCATGATGTTTCTCTGAAACACAGAACACTAAAGTTGGTCATGATGTTTCTCTAAAACACAGAACACTAAAGTTGGTCATGATGTTTCTCTAAAACAGTAAACACTAAAGTTGGTCATGATGTTTCTCTAAAACAGTAAACACTAAAGTTGGTCATGATGTTTCTCTGAAACACAGAACACTAAAGTTGGTCATGATGTTTCTCTAAAACAGTAAACACTAAAGTTGGTCATGATGTTTCTCTAAAACACAGAACACTAAAGCTGGTCATGATGTTTCTCTAAAACAGTAAAGACTAAAGTTGGTCATGATGTTTCTCTAAAACACAGAACACTAAAGTTGGTCATGATGTTTCTCTAAAACACAGAACACTAAAGTTGGTCATGATGTTTCTCTAAAACACAGAACACTAAAGTTGGTCATGATGTTTCTCTAAAACACAGAACACTAAAGTTGGTCATGATGTTTCTCTAAAACAGTAAAGACTAAAGTTGGTCATGATGTTTCTCTGAAACACAGAACACTAAAGTTGGTCATGATGTTTCTCTAAAACAGTAAACACTAAAGTTGGTCATGATGTTTCTCTAAAACAGTAAACACTAAAGTTGGTCATGATGTTTCTCTGAAACAGTAAAGACTAAAGTTGGTCATGATGTTTCTCTAAAACAGTAAAGACTAAAGTTGGTCATGATGTTTCTCTAAAACAGTAAACACTAAAGTTGGTCATGATGTTTCTCTAAAACACAGAACACTAAAGTTGGTCATGATGTTTCTCTAAAACAGTAAACACTAAAGTTGGTCATGATGTTTCTCTAAAACACAGAACACTAAAGTTGGTCATAAGCAGAGGTCTAGCAGAGCCAACGTGCTGTTGTATATTTCAACAAGCTGTTCCTGTGTCACATACCGAATAGCCGATACCATGAATGTCCTTTACAAGAAAAGACTCAGCTACATAGATGCTGCCAAGATGAAGATGTTGGACCATATTGCAGATGTTCTCTTTGCACAAAGGATGCTAAACAATGGAGAGTTGGAAAGTATCCAATCTATAGGAGGTACTCATGACAAGGCCCGGGCCCTGATTGACACTGCCAGAAGTAAGGGAGGTATTACTAGTAATAGCTTGATGGCAACATGGGAAAATTACCCTGGATCATCCTCAGTAGGTAATGGTAATGTTATGTCACCTAAGGAAATAGTCTCAATTTTTTGGGACAATATAACCCGTGATGATATTGAGAAGATGAAGTTTGTTATGAGCGAGATAGAGATCACGCATCGACACCGCATCAGTGGACCTGCAATATGTGACAGATAGAACCGGGTTAGCAGATGTTATGGCATGGCATTACGGAGCTGCAGCACGGGCAGGGTTGAACACCCTGCTCAAGAAAATCGGTCGCAATGACCTGGTGAAGCGAGTCAAAGACAGTGACTGTACTCACACCTCAAGTCAGCTACAACCTGTGGCCTTCGCTACGACAGAGAAGGTGTTGACAGGCAAGGTTATCAATAAACATCAAGGTGCTGTGACAGAGAAGGTGTTGAATATACTTTGCGACCTTGACAGAGGACAGTTGAAAAGATTCATATGGACATTGAAACTACCAAGCAGCACGGCGGAGCTTATCAGAAACACCAACTGACCTGCAAAAAGTGCTGAAGGAACATGTTCAACATGACCGGTTACCTGGATACCATTTACAAAACACTGAGGGAAATGAACCAAAACAGCCTGGCAGACCAGTTGAAAACGTACATAGCCGGCCTCAGTCCCTAGGATATGTAGTCAATGATGAACTGTGTTTACTACACTGAACAGTGTTAGTTCTATAAATGTGCCATTGCAAAATGTCTCTATTGAGCTATAGCTTGGTGATATGTACCACTGCTTTGTTTTGTGATAAACTGGTCAATAAACCCGAGTGACAACAATGTATACTGTGCATGTCTCTACACACAAACGGGCTAAGTAGAGTACAACTTTCATTATAGTGAAGTACAGCCTTTTTGTAATTACACTTTGTACCAGTAACAACATCCAAATATTTGACCTGCCAACAAATAAATGATGTTATTCCTGGATGTTTCAGTGACTCAGTGGCCTGGATTATGGCGTAATTACTGCACTTACCTGATATCTTGATACTGTTTTAATAGACCTGTGACCATTTATTTGTAGTCATCATTATCACTTAACATCATTTAAATGTGTAACCGGTAGACACTTTCTAATGTTCCCATGCAGGTCGCCTTTATTGTATCTGTTCACAGTGAAAATGTGCTGGATGAACAAACATGCCTTATAGATAAGGTTACCTTGTTTACACCAGATCGTGTTTGGGTGGCACGGCAACAGGTCCAAAGTCAATCAGCTACTAACAGCTCCCACCTTAGACTCCCAAACAGAAAAGCTTGTTATTCTGTAGTTGACATAGCTAATAGAATGACCTATCTGGTGTGGATGTTTGCTCACCATGGAGATAGCAGTAGCTGGGTGAATCATTCACACTTGGACAGTCTGAGCTTCATTGACATAACAGCTGAAACCCCCCCGGCGTTGGATGTTCCGAGCCCCATTATACATAACAGTGGTTGGACGATCTACCTTGGTGTTGGAGCCCCATATACATAACAGTGGTTGGACGATCTACCTGGGTGTTGGAGCCCCATTATACATAACAGTGGTTGGACGATCTACCTGGGTGTTGGAGCCCCATATACATAACAGTGGTTGGACGATCTACCTGGGTGTTGGAGCCCCATTATACATAACAGTGGTTGGACGATCTACCTTGGTGTTGGAGCCCCATATACATAACAGTGGTTGGACGATCTACCTGGGTGTTGGAGCCCCATTATACATAACAGTGGTTGGACGATCTACCTTGGTGTTGGAGCCCCATATACATAACAGTGGTTGGACGATCTACCTGGGTGTTGGAGCCCCATATACATAACAGTGGTTGGACGATCTACCTTGCTCTGGGTGTTGGAGCCCCATATACATAACAGTGGTTGGACGATCTACCTTGGTGTTGGAGCCCCATATACATAACAGTGGTTGGACGATCTACCTTGGTGTTGGAGCCCCATATACATAACAGTGGTTGGACGATCTACCTTGCTCTGGGTGTTGGAGCCCCATATACATAACAGTGGTTGGACGATCTACCTTGCTCTGGGTGTTGGAGCCCCATATACATAACAGTGGTTGGACGATCTACCTTGGTGTTGGAGCCCCATATACATAACAGTGGTTGGACGATCTACCTTGCTCTGGGTGTTGGAGCCCCATATACATAACAGTGGTTGGACGATCTACCTTGCTCTGGGTGTTGGAGCCCCATGGAGATAACATTAGTTGGGTGAGTCATCTGTACTTGGAAAGTGTGAGTTTCATCTGCATAACAGCGGTTGGAAGACCCAGCTGCGGCCGGAGGTGTCAGCTCTGTTTGGATTGTATGAGCAATGTTAGATGAACAGCGGTTGGGCGACTAAGGAGTTATTGGGCGATTCGAGGTTATGTGCATAACATCGGAATGGACAATTCAGCAGTGGTTGGACGTATCGGAAGCCCGTAGAAACAGCAGTGGTTGGATACACAACCCACAGTGAGACATTGAAACTAGGTCACCTCAGGTTGACACCTAAGCAGTGAAACAGGAAAGATACATATAGTCTACCTGATGACACATTGTGGTGATTACTTCAAACGGCCTTGAAGCTTTTAGGAGGAGCCTCAGCTACATATATAAGATTAGTTACACAGACAGTGGAACATTCAGTGTATATTTGCAGCTGAACCATGAACATGGTGTGAAGTACTTTACAAAACAACAAGAATTAGAAACAAAAGATAGAATGTCACATGACGTTTATTCAACATACAATAACAGAGGAGAATGGTACTACCAGCATCCCAATATGGGCCTAAGAGTTGAGGAATATACACAGTTGAGGGAATCTACACCCTCTCCCTTGTGCAACATACAGCAGAGAAGGTGGCATGAAAGAGCCTCTAATGACAGGCTGTATGACACAGAGGACCACAACACATATCAACACGACCTTCTGGTTCCACACAATGTACCTGTGTACCCTAGACACCCCCAACCCTTTGACTTAAGATGTAGGTCTGACAAAAACAGGTTACAACAAGTTAGTCATGACATAGGACTGTCACCGAAGACCAAGGGTTACGATGGACCGCCAACTCGGTACAACAAACGGCCACAAAACGTTTGTCATGCTCCTACCACAGCAAAGGTGAAACGCCGTATACCTCTGGAATGGATCCCTGTGAAGGACAACCTGCCAAAACACAACGCAAGACTGGTGAGAGACACGGACATCATGACAATGTCAGCAGCCGGCCCCAGCCCACCAGGGGCAGCCGTCGGTCCCACCCCCCAAGGGACAGCATCAGGGCCCAGTCTCCCAGGGACCACAGCCGAGCTCACACCACCAGCGGCAGCAGAGACATCACCCATAGTTCTGTCAACCGTAGGCGAAGCAAAGAACCCAATACAGGCCTTAATGCTCAAAGGTTGTGTCCCGAAGTCTCCTGTAGCAGCGGCCGCAATGGTGGTCTTGGTAGCAGCGTCACATCAGCAAAGATTGGCAGATATGAAAACAGGTTTGCTTCACAAAGCCGCAGCATGCCTAGATCACATAGACCGTCCACTGGCCCACATCAGAAACCTGTGACTGTGGACAATATTAAGAAGAGATCGGTCGACATGTCCTACAATCAGCCTGGTTCTCAGTCGAGCGTTAAAAGTGGTTGCAGAAAGAGGGCTATTTACTATTTCACTTTCACAAATACACATTCATAGTCTAACATCAATTGCACTGGAATGCAGTGCACTTGTTGCATACATCAAAAGTTAACTAAATATACAATACATTCAAATATATGAAATAAAAACATTGTCAATAAGAACTCAGTAGTTAGGCTCTTGTGGGCTCATTTAGTAGCCCAACTCATGAGGGATTTGCTCTTCTCCTGAAAAGTTCAGTCCTGCATCTGACCAGAATAGGATGTTCAAAACTAAACGCTACACCAGGCATTTCCTGTGTGCTTTCTTATACAGTAGGTCCCCAGATGTATACAATGCATTAGATCACGTTTTTTGATTTGAGGGGATTTTTCAGTGTTTTAAAAATGTTGATTATGTTTCAGCATCCAGGGGTTTGTCAGTTTCTACAAAAACAGTCTCTTAGTGCATAGATGTCTGTGACTATTTTGCCTGTTGGTCACAGGCTGGGAGCAGAACAGGGGCTGTGGCAGAGCAGAGCACTTAGGGGTGAAGTCCCTTGCTCAAAGGCAAAACAGCAGTAGGTAGTACACAGGGATACACCGGTAACCCACCGGGCTTCAATATCACCGTATACTACCTACTGCCGTTGTGCCCATCAGCAAGGCACTTTACAACACACACATCACAAGCTGATAGCAGGACAGGGTCTCCAAAAAATGATTGTTCTATGTAATAATTGACTAGCACAATACAATAACTCCTAATGTTTGTATTTTTGTGTCTACTAAGGACGACAAGTTGATTTACGGGGAGAGGTCGGGTAATGTAATTATGTGCCCGAGCACAAAACAACATATATGTAATTTTTGTCCTGTCTAAATCTGCCATGTCAGTCATTTTTAATTCCAACCAGAATAACCTAATGTTTTTTGGTCTCCTGAAAGTACTAGTCCCGTGAGAATCAACATCAAGTTTTATTTGTCACATGCGCCGAATAAAACAGGTGCTGACTTACAAGCCCTTAACCAACAATGCAGTTCAAGAAATAGAGTTAAGAAAATATATACTAAATAAAATAAGTCAGCTTTTGCAGACACGTCTCGCCCCGCATCAGTATAGAAAGGGTCCCTAACAAACTGCATCAGTATAGAAAGGGTCCCTAACAAACTGCATCAGTATAGAAAGGGTCCCTAACAAACTGCATCAGTATAGAAAGGGTCCCTAACAAACTGCATCAGTATAGAAAGGGTCCCTAGCAAACTGCATCAGTATAGAAAGGGTCCCTAACAAACTGCATCAGTATAGAAAGGGTCCCTAGCAAACTGCATCAGTATAGAAAGGGTCCCTAACAAACTGCATCAGTATAGAAAGGGTCCCTAACAAACTGCATCAGTATAGAAAGGGTCCCTAACAAACTGCATCAGTATAGAAAGGGTCCCTAGCAAACTGCATCAGTATAGAAAGGGTCCCTAACAAACTGCATCAGTATAGAAAGGGTCCCTAACAAACTGCATCAGTATAGAAAGGGTCCCTAGCAAACTGCATCAGTATAGAAAGGGTCCCTAACAAACTGCATCAGTATAGAAAGGGTCCCTAGCAAACTGCATCAGTATAGAAAGGGTCCCTAGCAAACTGCATCAGTATAGAAAGGGTCCCTAACAAACTGCATCAGTATAGAAAGGGTCCCTAACAAACTGCATCAGTATAGAAAGGGTCCCTAACAAACTGCATCAGTATAGAAAGGGTCCCTAGCAAACTGCATCAGTATAGAAAGGGTCCCTAGCAAACTGCATCAGTATAGAAAGGGTCCCTAACAAACTGCATCAGTATAGAAAGGGTCCCTAGCAAACTGCATCAGTATAGAAAGGGTCCCTAACAAACTGCATCAGTATAGAAAGGGTCCCTAACAAACTGCATCAGTATAGAAAGGGTCCCTAGCAAACTGCATCAGTATAGAAAGGGTCCCTAACAAACTGCATCAGTATAGAAAGGGTCCCTAGCAAACTGCATCAGTATAGAAAGGGTCCCTAACAAACTGCATCAGTATAGAAAGGGTCCCTAGCAAACTGCATCAGTATAGAAAGGGTCCCTAGCAAACTGCATCAGTATAGAAAGGGTCCCTAACAAACTGCATCAGTATAGAAAGGGTCCCTAACAAACTGCATCAGTATAGAAAGGGTCCCTAACAAACTGCATCAGTATAGAAAGGGTCCCTAACAAACTGCATCAGTATAGAAAGGGTCCCTAACAAACTGCATCAGTATAGAAAGGGTCCCTAACAAACTGCATCAGTATAGAAAGGGTCCCTAACAAACTGCATCAGTATAGAAAGGGTCCCTAGCAAACTGCATCAGTATAGAAAGGGTCCCTAGCAAACTGCATCAGTATAGAAAGGGTCCCTAACAAACTGCATCAGTATAGAAAGCGTCCCTAGCAAACTGCATCAGTATAGAAAGGGTCCCTAACAAACTGCATCAGTATAGAAAGGGTCCCTAGCAAACTGCATCAGTATAGAAAGGGTCCCTAACAAACTGCATCAGTATAGAAAGGGTCCCTAACAAACTGCATCAGTATAGAAAGGGTCCCTAACAAACTGCATCAGTATAGAAAGGGTCCCTAGCAAACTGCATCAGTATAGAAAGGGTCCCTAACAAACTGCATCAGTATAGAAAGGGTCCCTAACAAACTGCATCAGTATAGAAAGGGTCCCTAACAAACTGCATCAGTATAGAAAGGGTCCCTAACAAACTGCATCAGTATAGAAAGGGTCCCTAACAAACTGCATCAGTATAGAAAGGGTCCCTAGCAAACTGCATCAGTATAGAAAGGGTCCCTAACAAACTGCATCAGTATAGAAAGGGTCCCTAGCAAACTGCATCAGTATAGAAAGGGTCCCTAGCAAACTGCATCAGTATAGAAAGGGTCCCTAACAAACTGCATCAGTATAGAAAGGGTCCGTAGCAAACTGCATCAGTATAGAAAGGGTCCCTAACAAACTGCATCAGTATAGAAAGGGTCCCTAACAAACTGCATCAGTATAGAAAGGGTCCCTAGCAAACTGCATCAGTATAGAAAGGGTCCCTAGCAAACTGCATCAGTATAGAAAGGGTCCCTAACAAACTGCATCAGTATAGAAAGGGTCCCTAACAAACTGCATCAGTATAGAAAGGGTCCCTAACAAACTGCATCAGTATAGAAAGGGTCCCTAACAAACTGCATCAGTATAGAAAGGGTCCCTAACAAACTGCATCAGTATAGAAAGGGTCCCTAACAAACTGCATCAGTATAGAAAGGGTCCCTAACAAACTGCATCAGTATAGAAAGGGTCCCTAGCAAACTGCATCAGTATAGAAAGGGTCCCTAGCAAACTGCATCAGTATAGAAAGGGTCCCTAACAAACTGCATCAGTATAGAAAGGGTCCCTAGCAAACTGCATCAGTATAGAAAGGGTCCCTAACAAACTGCATCAGTATAGAAAGGGTCCCTAGCAAACTGCATCAGTATAGAAAGGGTCCCTAACAAACTGCATCAGTATAGAAAGGGTCCCTAACAAACTGCATCAGTATAGAAAGGGTCCCTAACAAACTGCATCAGTATAGAAAGGGTCCCTAGCAAACTGCATCAGTATAGAAAGGGTCCCTAACAAACTGCATCAGTATAGAAAGGGTCCCTAACAAACTGCATCAGTATAGAAAGGGTCCCTAACAAACTGCATCAGTATAGAAAGGGTCCCTAACAAACTGCATCAGTATAGAAAGGGTCCCTAACAAACTGCATCAGTATAGAAAGGGTCCCTAGCAAACTGCATCAGTATAGAAAGGGTCCCTAACAAACTGCATCAGTATAGAAAGGGTCCCTAGCAAACTGCATCAGTATAGAAAGGGTCCCTAGCAAACTGCATCAGTATAGAAAGGGTCCCTAACAAACTGCATCAGTATAGAAAGGGTCCGTAGCAAACTGCATCAGTATAGAAAGGGTCCCTAACAAACTGCATCAGTATAGAAAGGGTCCCTAACAAACTGCATCAGTATAGAAAGGGTCCCTAACAAACTGCATCAGTATAGAAAGGGTCCCTAGCAAACTGCATCAGTATAGAAAGGGTCCCTAACAAACTGCATCAGTATAGAAAGGGTCCCTAGCAAACTGCATCAGTATAGAAAGGGTCCCTAACAAACTGCATCAGTATAGAAAGGGTCCCTAGCAAACTGCATCAGTATAGAAAGGGTCCCTAACAAACTGCATCAGTATAGAAAGGGTCCCTAGCAAACTGCATCAGTATAGAAAGGGTCCCTAACAAACTGCATCAGTATAGAAAGGGTCCCTAGCAAACTGCATCAGTATAGAAAGGGTCCCTAACAAACTGCATCAGTATAGAAAGGGTCCCTAGCAAACTGCATCAGTATAGAAAGGGTCCCTAGCAAACTGCATCAGTATAGAAAGGGTCCCTAACAAACTGCATCAGTATAGAAAGGGTCCCTAGCAAACTGCATCAGTATAGAAAGGGTCCCTAGCAAACTGCATCAGTATAGAAAGGGTCCCTAGCAAACTGCATCAGTATAGAAAGGGTCCCTAACAAACTGCATCAGTATAGAAAGGGTCCCTAGCAAACTGCATCAGTATAGAAAGGGTCCCTAGCAAACTGCATCAGTATAGAAAGGGTCCCTAACAAACTGCATCAGTATAGAAAGGGTCCCTAACAAACTGCATCAGTATAGAAAGGGTCCCTAACAAACTGCATCAGTATAGAAAGGGTCCCTAACAAACTGCATCAGTATAGAAAGGGTCCCTAGCAAACTGCATCAGTATAGAAAGGGTCCCTAACAAACTGCATCAGTATAGAAAGGGTCCCTAACAAACTGCATCAGTATAGAAAGGGTCCCTAACAAACTGCATCAGTATAGAAAGGGTCCCTAACAAACTGCATCAGTATAGAAAGGGTCCCTAACAAACTGCATCAGTATAGAAAGGGTCCCTAGCAAACTGCATCAGTATAGAAAGGGTCCCTAACAAACTGCATCAGTATAGAAAGGGTCCCTAACAAACTGCATCAGTATAGAAAGGGTCCCTAACAAACTGCATCAGTATAGAAAGGGTCCCTAGCAAACTGCATCAGTATAGAAAGGGTCCCTAACAAACTGCATCAGTATAGAAAGGGTCCCTAGCAAACTGCATCAGTATAGAAAGGGTCCCTAGCAAACTGCATCAGTATAGAAAGGGTCCCTAACAAACTGCATCAGTATAGAAAGGGTCCCTAACAAACTGCATCAGTATAGAAAGGGTCCCTAACAAACTGCATCAGTATAGAAAGGGTCCCTAACAAACTGCATCAGTATAGAAAGGGTCCCTAGCAAACTGCATCAGTATAGAAAGGGTCCCTAGCAAACTGCATCAGTATAGAAAGGGTCCCTAACAAACTGCATCAGTATAGAAAGGGTCCCTAACAAACTGCATCAGTATAGAAAGGGTCCCTAACAAACTGCATCAGTATAGAAAGGGTCCCTAACAAACTGCATCAGTATAGAAAGGGTCCCTAACAAACTGCATCAGTATAGAAAGGGTCCCTAACAAACTGCATCAGTATAGAAAGGGTCCCTAGCAAACTGCATCAGTATAGAAAGGGTCCCTAGCAAACTGCATCAGTATAGAAAGGGTCCCTAGCAAACTGCATCAGTATAGAAAGGGTCCCTAGCAAACTGCATCAGTATAGAAAGGGTCCCTAGCAAACTGCATCAGTATAGAAAGGGTCCCTAACAAACTGCATCAGTATAGAAAGGGTCCCTAACAAACTGCATCAGTATAGAAAGGGTCCCTAACAAACTGCATCAGTATAGAAAGGGTCCCTAACAAACTGCATCAGTATAGAAAGGGTCCCTAACAAACTGCATCAGTATAGAAAGGGTCCCTAACAAACTGCATCAGTATAGAAAGGGTCCCTAACAAACTGCATCAGTATAGAAAGGGTCCCTAGCAAACTGCATCAGTATAGAAAGGGTCCCTAACAAACTGCATCAGTATAGAAAGGGTCCCTAACAAACTGCATCAGTATAGAAAGGGTCCCTAACAAACTGCATCAGTATAGAAAGGGTCCCTAACAAACTGCATCAGTATAGAAAGGGTCCCTAGCAAACTGCATCAGTATAGAAAGGGTCCCTAGCAAACTGCATCAGTATAGAAAGGGTCCCTAACAAACTGCATCAGTATAGAAAGGGTCCCTAGCAAACTGCATCAGTATAGAAAGGGTCCCTAACAAACTGCATCAGTATAGAAAGGGTCCGTAACAAACTGCATCAGTATAGAAAGGGTCCCTAGCAAACTGCATCAGTATAGAAAGGGTCCCTAGCAAACTGCATCAGTATAGAAAGGGTCCCTAACAAACTGCATCAGTATAGAAAGGGTCCCTAACAAACTGCATCAGTATAGAAAGGGTCCCTAGCAAACTGCATCAGTATAGAAAGGGTCCCTAACAAACTGCATCAGTATAGAAAGGGTCCCTAACAAACTGCATCAGTATAGAAAGGGTCCCTAACAAACTGCATCAGTATAGAAAGGGTCCCTAACAAACTGCATCAGTATAGAAAGGGTCCCTAACAAACTGCATCAGTATAGAAAGGGTCCCTAGCAAACTGCATCAGTATAGAAAGGGTCCCTAACAAACTGCATCAGTATAGAAAGGGTCCCTAGCAAACTGCATCAGTATAGAAAGGGTCCCTAGCAAACTGCATCAGTATAGAAAGGGTCCCTAGCAAACTGCATCAGTATAGAAAGGGTCCCTAGCAAACTGCATCAGTATAGAAAGGGTCCCTAGCAAACTGCATCAGTATAGAAAGGGTCCCTAACAAACTGCATCAGTATAGAAAGGGTCCCTAACAAACTGCATCAGTATAGAAAGGGTCCCTAACAAACTGCATCAGTATAGAAAGGGTCCCTAACAAACTGCATCAGTATAGAAAGGGTCCCTAACAAACTGCATCAGTATAGAAAGGGTCCCTAACAAACTGCATCAGTATAGAAAGGGTCCCTAACAAACTGCATCAGTATAGAAAGGGTCCCTAACAAACTGCATCAGTATAGAAAGGGTCCCTAGCAAACTGCATCAGTATAGAAAGGGTCCCTAACAAACTGCATCAGTATAGAAAGGGTCCCTAGCAAACTGCATCAGTATAGAAAGGGTCCCTAACAAACTGCATCAGTATAGAAAGGGTCCCTAACAAACTGCATCAGTATAGAAAGGGTCCCTAACAAACTGCATCAGTATAGAAAGGGTCCCTAGCAAACTGCATCAGTATAGAAAGGGTCCCTAGCAAACTGCATCAGTATAGAAAGGGTCCCTAGCAAACTGCATCAGTATAGAAAGGGTCCCTAACAAACTGCATCAGTATAGAAAGGGTCCCTAACAAACTGCATCAGTATAGAAAGGGTCCCTAACAAACTGCATCAGTATAGAAAGGGTCCCTAGCAAACTGCATCAGTATAGAAAGGGTCCCTAGCAAACTGCATCAGTATAGAAAGGGTCCCTAGCAAACTGCATCACCTTTGTGGGGAGACTAAAATCATCAAATCTTGTTGCAAAGTTACAATGTGTATATCATTGACCGCTAGCCAGAAATATCAATGTTTTTCTTTCTTCCTCGTTATGCAGACATAAGCACACCTGGCACCATCGAGGTGCAGCTGTTTACTTTCTACACGGGTTGTTATTTTTCAGTTTCCTCCTAAGAACAGATTGTAGTGGTAAAATAAAAAGGGATACATTTTTTTGGTGCCATTTAGGTGAAATTGATCTCCAAGCTTCACTCCAGTCAAAACGGGCTTTGCGAGTGTTTGAGTCCATTCATTTGCTGTGGGCTGGCGCTAGTGCTCCAGCTTATTTGTATTTAAAACAACTTTTTAAACTTTTATTTAACTCGTCAAGTCAGTTAAGAACAAATTCTTATTTTCAATGACAGCCTAGGAACAGTGGGTTAATTGCCTTGTTCAGGGGCAGAATGACAGATTTTTACCTTGTCAGCTCGGGGATTCAATCTTGCAACCTTTCGGTTACTAGTCCTACACTCTAACCACTAGGCTACCTGCCTCCCCAGCTTAGCCAACGTTTGCTTGCCATTTTTCTTCCTTGACCTTTTCCATTGTCCAGCCGAGCCTTCTATAGTTACCCACTGTAGGGAAAAGGTTTTGGGGGGGGCTCATATTAGAGGATAAAAGAAAAGCAGTCAATCATGTCAATAACTGTTTTATCCCTCCTCTGTAGTCCCACGTTAAGTCCAAGTGATTGATGATGCCACTCAATAAACAAACCTCAGCTACAAACTCCTCATCAAGCATTTACACTAGTATGTGTTGGGTTTGTTGTGGCGGCAATTGCAGAGAAATGCAATTATCTCCTCCCTAAACTCTCATACTCTCTTGAGAGCATTAGGCCTACCCTTACTTAGCTACCTAACATCATGATGTAGAGTTTACACCAGTATGTGTTGGGTTTGTTGTGTCTCCTCCCTCTTTATCCCTACCCTTACTTAGCTACCTAACATCATTATGTAAAAGTAGATCATGATGCTCAGCAGACTACGAAACGAGCCATGTTGAAAGATAAATGTTGATCGGAACAAGTTTATGATAGTCAAAGCTGAGTCCATTGTTTTTTAAGTCACAGCTGAGTTTAGCCAAAGCATGTTCAGGCAGTGTGGTCTATCCACGTTGAAAGAGCCAATAGGCGGGCAGACAGACCCTTGTACCCCTGTTAGCAGCTCCGATTGGCAGTAACTGGTATGTTACTGATATTGATTGACAGCACTTAATGGGCAGGGCTATAAGAAAAGAGATTCTCCCATTGGATAATATTGAGCAAGGGCTCATTTTGTTACTAAATATCAGATTTATTTCTGCTGGGATTTTAAAAAAAGCAAAATGATCTTTCAAAAAATGTTTTTTTGTAAAATTGTATAAAACAACATCTCATGGCACATTAGGGACTGTGAAATGGCAGACACAGTCTGTGACACTAACACACACAATCTACACCCACATTATTCTTTAGTTGTATTGTTTGTGTAAGTCATTGTATTCTAATGCTGATTGTAACACCCACATTATTCTTTAGTTGTATTGTTTGTGTAAGTCATTGTATTCTAATGCTGATTCTAACACCCACATTATTCTTTAGTTGTATTGTTTGTGTAAGTCATTGTATTCTAATGCTGATTGTAACACCCACATTATTCTTTAGTTGTATTGTTTGTGTAAGTCATTGTATTCTAATGCTGATTGTAACACCCACATTATTCTTTAGTTGTATTGTTTGTGTAAGTCATTGTATTCTAATGCTGATTGTAACACCCACATTATTCTTTAGTTGTATTGTTTGTGTAAGTCATTGTATTCTAATGCTGATTGTAACACCCACATTATTCTTTAGTTGTATTGTTTGTGTAAGTCATTGTATTCTAATGCTGATTGTAACCCTAAACCCCCTAGAAACAGCCTTATTCCTTGTCGGGACCTGCAAATGTCCCCAGTTGGTCGAATGGTTGTCAGTTTGCTATTCTTGCGTGGACTTCTGGTCCCCACAAGTATAGTTAAACATGTCCACTCTCACACTCGAACACACACAATCTACACACACATTATTCTTTAGGTATATTGTTGTATTTAATATGTGTGTGAATGTTTTTGGCTATTAGTGTGTCCGTGCTTGGTTACTTATCGTGTTTTATGGTAATTTTTGTTGGATTGTACCTCAACTTTAAAGGAGCTAATAGTATTTAAGTATTTCTGTGCCGCGTAGGTTTATTTTGTTTGCCTTGTTTGTCTGATTTCAGCTCATTGACGCGTTGCAGAATGACAACTCCCAACCCTGTCAGAACAGCATGGACACGGATGGATCAGATTCCAACTTGAAAGAAGATGCGGAGACCGTGCCTGTGTCTTCCAGCCCCAAACCCACGGTAAGAGAACTTGAATGATGGCCACAGTCGATCGTTGATCCCCCTTTAAATTGTCTATCAGCCTAACTCCCCAGTTATTATAGCCCCTAGCGTATTCACCTAGATCAGGGCTATTCAACTATATTCTTACAGTTGGCAGATTTGAAAAAGGTTATTTACTGGGGACCAGACATTTTTCACATGCGATTGCTTTTCCTAAGACCGGTATGAACCACTTTTTTGGCCTACTTATAACACAGTTGACCTGCATTACATTCTTCATACATAGCTTTGTTTTTTATTTTTATTTACACATAGGAAACCTTTTATGCATGGCATATGTCAGCTGACCAGCATCACATTCCATTCTGTATTTATTTAATTTCATTCTTTCCTGTTTTACACAATTTATTTTGAACATAAAAAACACACAAGTGTTTCCCTTCGAATGGAAGAAATTGCACTTTGGGAGAGAGCAGAAAAGTGCAACCCGCCGGTCTGAAGATTCACATTTGACAGGAAGAAACAGTGTTTGTTTTCATGTGAGAGAAGCTGGATTTACACGTGTCTGTTTAGGAATTATTCTGCAATAATATGCTCAGTCCAAAACGTTGCACAGCCCGCAGACTGAAGTGCCTGCCTCAGATAAGATGTTTGCACGTCTCCGAACTCTAGGTAGAGGGAACCCTTGTCATGTGACATTGGCACCTTAGCATTCGCAGAGAAGTCTCCCCGTCGCATCGGTATAGAAAGGATCCCTAACAAACTGCATCACCTTTGTGGGGAGACTAAACTCATCAAATCATGTTGCAAAGCTATCTTTCAGCTTAACTGAAAACTCTGACATTACTGGTGTCATCTGTACTCAGGATGGCTTTATTAGGCTGGACAAATGACATTTTTAACAACGCTTTTTTTCTGGTAAAAATGAGTTCATTGCATCCGTCGTGGAGCCCAGTTTCATAATATTACCATATGTCCCAGTTGCTTGCTTTAGTTTTGAAGTAATCGTGAAAAAACAGGCCTTATTTTAGGGCATTTTTCACCCTGCCATCTCCTATTAGTTCTACTGAGCACCGTGGCACCAACTCACCTTCTGAACGTTCTATTCCCAGCCCATTGTTCTGCATCACAATGCCATCTCCTATTAGTTCTACTGAGCACCGTGGCACCAACTCACCTTCCGAACGTTCTATTCCCAGCCCATTGTTCTGCATCACAATGCCTGCATTGCTATTGTTGGCAATGAGACCTGCCCACGTTGGTAGTTAAAAGGTCAACCACAACAAGAAATTACTCATGGAACTCTGAGGTCGTCCCATTGTTTCCTACAGGGAAATATAGGTATGTCTGTCTATTTTGCTAAATATCTCGCAATGTGTATATTTAGATTTTTTTCAAATTAGACACCATTGGACACAACATTTTAGAATTCTTCTGTGATTTATTTTTGTATTTTTTTTAGCAACATTATCCTACATTTTTTTTGTATGTATACTTTTTAATTTAACCTTGAACTAGTCATGTACAGTATATCACACAGTGTTGGGGTCAATTCCAATCATTTCAACCACTACACTGTGTTTTTTAATTTCTCTTCAATGGTTTTCAATTTGGAATTGGAATTTGCTTTACTTTCTGAATTGAAATGGAAGTTGAACCCAATCCTTACAGCATAACACAAAATGGCTAATATTTTTTAATCCCTGCACATGTTCTAACCACTTGTGTTAAGGAGAAATGTTGGGATATTTGTTCAATAGCCATTTTAGAACTTGTTTAGTATGTATCCCTTATTACTATCAATGGCTACATCAAGCTTGTGACTCTACTAACTTGTTGGATGCATTTGTAGTTTGTTTTGGTTGTTTCTGATTTATTTTATGCCCAATTTCAATTAATTCTAAATAATACACTGCTCAAAAAAATAAAGGGAACACTAAAATAACACATCCTAGATCTGAATGAATGAAATATTCTTATTAAATACTTTTTTCTTTACATAGTTGAATGTGCTGACAACAAAATCACACAAAAATTATCAATGGAAATCAAATTTATCAACCCATGGAGGTCTGGATTTGGAGTCACACTCAAAATTAAAGTGGAAAACCACACTACAGGCTGATCCAACTTTGATGTAATGTCCTTAGGCTCAGTAGTGTGTGTGGCCTCCACGTGCCTGTATGACCTCCCTACAACGCCTGGGCATGCTCCTGATGAGGAGGCGGATGGTCTCCTGAGGGATCTCCTCCCAGACCTGGACTAAAGCATCCGCCAACTCCTGGACAGTCTGTGGTGCAACGTGGCGTTGGTGGATGGAGCGAGACATGATGTCCCAGATGTGCTCAATTGGATTCAGATCTGGGGAACGGGCGGGCCAGTCCATAGCATCAATGCCTTCCTCTTGCAGGAACTGCTGACACACTCCAGCCACATGAGGTCTAGCATTGTCTTGCATTAGGAGGAACCCAGGGCCAACCGCACCAGCATATGGTCTCACAAGGGGTCTGAGGATCTCATCTTGGTACCTAATGGCAGTCAGGCTACCTCTGGCGAGCACATGGAGGGCTGTGCGGCCCCCCAAAGAAATGCCACCCCACACCATGACTGACCCACCGCCAAACCGGTCATGCTGGAGGATGTTGCAGGCAGCAGAACGTTCTCCACGGCGTCTCCAGACTCTGTCACACGTGCTCATGTGCTCAGTGTGAACCTGCTGTCATCTGTGAAGAGCACAGGGCGCCAGTGGTGAATTTGCCAATCTTGGTGTTCTCTGGCAAATGCCAAACGTCCTGCACGGTGTTGGGCTGTAAGCACAACCCCCACCTGTGGACGTCGGGCCCTCATACCACCCTCATGGAGTCTGTTTCTGACCGTTTGAGCAGACACATGCACATTTGTGGCCTGCTGGAGGTCATTTTGCAGGGCTCTGGCAGTGCTCCTCCTGCTCCTCCTTGCACAAAGGCGGAGGTAGCGGTCCTGCTGCTGGGTTGTTGCCCTCCTACGGCCTCCTCCACGTCTCCTGATGTACTGGCCTGTCTCCTGGTAGCGCCTCCATGCTCTGGACACTACGCTGACAGACACAGCAAACCTTCTTGCCACAGCTCGCATTGATGTGCCATCCTGGATGAGCTGCACTACCTGAGCCACTTGTGTGGGTTGTAGACTCCGTCTCATGCTACCACTAGAGTGAAAGCACCGCCAGCATTCAAAAGTGACCAAAACATCAGCCAGGAAGCATAGGAACTGAGAAGTGGTCTGTGGTCACCACCTGCAGAACCACTCCTTTATTGGGGGTGTCTTGCTAATTGCCTATAATTTCCACCTATTGTCTATTCCATTTGCACAACAGCATGTGAAATTTATTGTCAATCAGTGTTGCTTCCTAAGTGGACAGTTTGATTTCACAGAAGTGTGATTGACTTGGAGTTACATTGTGTTGTTTAAGTGTTCCCTTTATTTTTTGGAGCAGTGTATATTGTGTAATTTTGGAGTCCTCTTTATTCTAAATAAGACTAATGTTTTCTAAACCATTTTGCCTGCCCCCACCCCATTGGATATGTTTCATGCTGAATGTCCATCAGTCAGCTACCCTCCCCTAAGCTCAGGCCAACATCTGTGGATGTCATTTTTATACACCGCTATCTAGAACCTAAAAGGGTTCTTTGGCTCTTTCTGCCCCATGGGATTGTGGGTGTGTACTGAGCATTAGCCTACAAAATAGGCAATGGAATGATTACAAATAATCAGGACATGATTGTACAGCTATTGGTTTAGTATGTAAGAGTTGATATGTTGGAGTGAAACAGGTCAGGTTTTCAGTGATCAGACAATCTATTCAGTAAAACAAATGTGTCAATTCGGTTTGATTTGATGATTTCAGCTCAAACAAATGCTTGGATATGATTCTGAAGACTCAATCAGCAGCATCGAAATAACAGAAGATGAGTATGTGTCAGGAACAGAAAGTGAAAGTGAGAGCAGCATAGATATCTCTGAATGTACATTTGATATTTTTGTACTCCAGGGAACTATACTGTACCCTTATTTCTACGTGTCTGTATGCCTGTCCTCCAGGGAACTATACTGTACCCTTATTTCTACGTGTCTGTATGCCTGTCCTCCAGGGAACTATACTGTACCCTTATTTCTACGTGTCTGTATGCCTGTCCTCCAGGGAACTATACTGTACCCTTATTTCTACGTGTCTGTATGCCTGTCCTCCAGGGAACTATACTGTACCCTTATTTCTACGTGTCTGTATGCCTGTCCGCCCGTCTGTCCCTCTTCCTGCCTGTCCGCCCGTCTGTCCCTCTTCCTGCCTGCCCGCCTCCCTGTTTGTTTGATTTTGTAAATTAAAAAATCTGACCATCAAAAATCTGTCCTCCTCCTTCCCTGACTTTTCCGGAATGTTTGTATTTTACACTGTTAATTTGTCAGAATTTTGAAATCTCAAACAAAAGTATTTAGAGCCTTTTTCCTTTTTAAAACTGAATCCGCCGAGACAATGTGCTGTAGGAAGTTGGTACCCAGCCAGGTGCTGATGCAACTCTCCTGACTGAGTGATGAATGGGAGATAATTGTGCACCTTCACAATTACATTTAAATTAGGCCTGAGTGATTAGGAGGGTGAAGAGGTTGAATTAATTTGAACAATAGTGTATTGATGAGTTTGTTATGCCTATTTATCAGCAGCAAATCATTTGACCGCATTACTTGTGGGTTGATACATTTTACTTTGTAAAAAACAGTTATGGGACTGTTTTATTTACTACAACTGTCTTTAATATTTATCACATTTATTGTAAATAAGAACATTTTAAATGTTGCACTAGGCATTCTAAATAATTCATATTGGGCGGGAAACAATCGATGCCAGACAACCTGATCAGCCCGTGCATTGAAACTACACCTGAAACGATACCACATGTTCACACATAAGAGTTAGCCTGTCGACACGTTTACATTGGCAGTCGGATGAGTGACAATATATTAGGCCTATTATTTGTCAAATTGTACATGAAGAGATGGGCGCATCGCTTTATCAAATCCGCCACATGCAGGTAAAACATTGTGATTTCTATATAGTATCTGAAAAAGCATATTCTGCACTTTTTATGACACTTACCTTTGATAAATAACTGAATTCAAGAGGGGCAGCTCTTTTTTTCAAATGTAACTTTTTCCAAGAATATTCGTGCTGTCCCTGCATTCAGCTCATGACCACTCGGCAGCATAGCTCTGGCTACTAAGCAGAAACTAGTAACATAATAAACGTAACATTAAAATATGCTATTCTGTTGTTAATTGATGAATGGGCGCCAGCAACCAGAAATAAACGAATAATGGTGCATGTGATTTCAGTTAAGTTTTTGTTTGCGCCAAGGTCGAAACCAAGTACTTGCTCAATGTCTTTCCCTATCTGGTGAAAGATGAAACCAGGCCAGCGGTTGAGCTACTAGTGTTGAAACTCGTGGACAAAGGCAGGAATATGACCATGGTCAACTTCTTCACATTAATTACCCCTGGCAGACTTGTTGATTGCAAAGAAGACGAGCCTTCTCGGAATAGTGAACAAATAAAGGCGGGAGCCTTTATTTTAAACCATAAAAATAAGACATAATGTCAAGTTGGCAGGTGCACAGGAAACAAGGCCCATGAAAGTGTTTGCAGTGCAACTGATTTGTTTTTGGGGCTTGTTCACACTAATCCCCGAAGCTGTGGACCCGAAACTTAAAGAGAAGAAATTCACCTGGCTGGTTAAAGTATTAATATTATTATCTGTTAGTTTCTGTTAGAAGCTGTAACTGGACTTTATTAATGACTATAACTCTATTACTAATGGAACCTATAAATAAAGTTGATCAAATGGATTCCACTGTAGTGTTTTATTGTAAGGGAAACTAAAATAGGTTCAAGGCCTACGTGTTTCTAGGACAGTAGAATTATACAAAACATCCTTGACTCTAAAAAAATAACTTGTTTTTTTATTGATATATTCCCATTAATATTTCTTCATGCAATTAATCATTTACAATAGTTTATGCACTATTTATAAAGCATTTAATTATCAAGCATGTTTGCACACCTTGTAGGTTGATATGCATCTGATGCTAAAGAGGCCCGGTAACATTCTCTAGTGGGTTCTGATATGCTGAAAGGCCATTCAAACTGATCTAGATTAGAATCCATTCTCTAGTGGGTTCTGATATGCTGAAAGGCCATTCAAACTGATCTACATTAGAATCCATTCTCTAGTGGTTCTGATATGCTGAAAGGCCATTCAAACTGATCTAGATTAGAATCCATTCTCTAGTGGGTTCTGATATGCTGAAAGGCCATTCAAACTGATCTAGATTAGAACCCATTCTCTAGTGGGTTCTGATATGCTGAAAGGCCATTCAAACTGATCTAGATTAGAATCCATTCTCTAGTGGTTCTGATATGCTGAAAGGCCACTCAAACTGATCTAGATTAGAATCCATTCTCTAGTGGGTTCTGATATGCTGAAAGGCCATTCAAACTGATCTAGATTAGAATCCATTCTCTAGTGGGTTCTGATATGCTGAAAGGCCATTCAAACGGATCTAGATTAGAATCCATTCTCTAGTGGTTCTGATATGCTGAAAGGCCATTCAAACTGATCTAGATTAGAATCCATTCTCTAGTGGGTTCTGATATGCTGAAAGGCCATTCAAACTGATCTAGATTAGAATCCATTCTCTAGTGGGTTCTGATATGCTGAAAGGCCATTCAAACTGATCTAGATTAGAATCCATTCTCTAGTGGGTTCTGATATGCTGAAAGGCCATTCAAACTGATCTAGATTAGAATCCATTCTCTAGTGGGTTCTGATATGCTGAAAGACCATTCAAACTGATCTAGATTAGAATCCATTCTCTAGTGGGTTCTGATATGCTGAAAGACCATTCAAACTGATCTAGATTAGAATCCATTCTCTAGTGGGTTCTGATATGCTGAAAGGCCATTCAAACTGATCTACATTAGAATCCATTCTCTAGTGGTTCTGATATGCTGAAAGGCCATTCAAACTGATCTAGATTAGAATCCATTCTCTAGTGGGTTCTGATATGCTGAAAGGCCATTCAAACTGATCTAGATTAGAATCCATCTTCCCCTTGTGCCCTAAACAACAGCCGACACTATTGTCCCCAGATGGTACTAGTTGGTCGGAACTTGGTCCCCAGATGGGACTTCCTGTTGACACCAAATAAGGAGTTTCCTCTTGTGTCCCCACATTGATCACCTTCCTAGTCCCCACACTGTCATCTACCCTTATTTCAATGAATCAGTTACATTTGAAGGGGTGTATTTATTATAGATGTTGTTTAAGATTTGTTGATATTTTCGTCTTGTCTCCAGGTTGTCAGGAAAGTGGTGTCCCCAGAATGTGGTGTGAGAACAGGTGTCCCCAGAATGTGGTGTGAGAACAGGTGTCCCCAGAATGTGGTGTGAGAACAGGTGTCCCCAGAATGTGGTGTGAGAACAGGTGTCCCCAGAATGTGGGGTGAGAACAGGTGTCCCCAGAATGTGGTGTGAGAACAGGTGTCCCCAGAATGTGGTGTGAGAACAGGTGTCCCCAGAATGTGGTGTGAGAACAGGTGTGTGTCCTTTTTTTAGAGAGAAATAAAGAAGTACATTTAAAGACGAACGTCGTCCTGAATAATTACTGCTGACTAATCTCTCCCTCTCTCTCTCTTTCTCTCTCTCTCTCTCTCTTTCCCTCTGTTCTGACTCTCTACACTCCCTCTCTCTCTCTTTCCCTCTGTTCTGACTCTCTACCCTCTCTCTTTCCCTCTGTTCTGACTCTCTCCCCTCCCCCTCTCTCTCCCTCTGTTCTGACTCTCTCCCCCCCCTCTCTCTCTCTCTCCCTCTGTTCTGACTCTCTCCCCTCCCTCTCTCTCTCCCTCTGTTCTGACTCTCTCCCCTCCCTCTCTCTTTCCCTCTGTTCTGACTCTCTACCCTCCCTCTCTCTCTCTTTCCCTCTGTTCTGACTCTCTACACTCCCTCTCTCTCTCTTTCCCTCTGTTCTGACTCTCTACCCTCTCTCTTTCCCTCTGTTCTGACTCTCTACCCTCCCTCTCTCTCTCTCTCCCTCTGTTCTGACTCTCTCCCCTCCCTCTCTCTCTCCCTCTGTTCTGACTCTCTCCCCTCCCCCTCTCTCTCCCTCTGTTCTGACTCTCTCCCCACCCCTCTCTCTCTCTCTCCCTCTGTTCTGACTCTCTACCCTCTCTCTTTCCCTCTGTTCTGACTATCTACCCACCCTCTCTCTCTCTTTCCCTCTGTTCTGATTCTCTACCCTCCCTCTCTCTCTCTTTCCCTCTGTTCTGACTCTCTACCATCCCTCTCTCTCTTTCCCTCTGTTCTGACTCTCTCCCCCCTCTCTCTCTCTTTCTCTCTGTTCTGACTCTCTGCCCTCCCTCTCTCTCTCTTTCCCTCTGTTCTGACTCTCTACCCTCAATCTCTCTCTCTCTCTCTCCCTCTGTTCTGACTCTCTACCCTCCCTCTCTCTCTCTTTCTCTCTGTTCTGACTCTCTACCCTCCCCCTCTCTCTCCCCCTCAGGGCTCCAGATCCTCTATCTGTTCTGACTATCTACCCTCACTGCATAGTATACACAGACTGTCTCTACCATCCCTCTCTCTCTTTCCCTCTATTCTAACTATCTACCCTCCCAGTATAGTATACACAGACTGGGGTGACGGTTCATCTTCCAACAGGACAACGACCATAAGCACACAGCCAAGACAACGCAGGAGTGGATTAGGGACAAGTCTCTGAATGTCCTTAAGTGGCCTTGACAATGATCCTAAACCCAGACTTGAACCTGATCGAACATCTCTGGAGAGACCTGAAAATAGCTGTACAGCAACCCTCCCCATCCAACCTGACAGAGCTTGAGAGGATCTGTAGAGAAGAATGGGAGAAACTCCCCAAATACAGATGTGCCAAGCTTGTAGCTTCATACCCAAGAAGACTCAAGGTTGTAATCGTTGCCAAAGGTGCTTCAAGAAAGTACTGAGTAAAGGGTCTGAATACTTATGTAAATGTGATATCTAAGTTTTTTTTTTTTAAATATACACTTGCACACATAAAATAAACTGTTTTTGCTTTGTAATTCTGGGTTATTGTGTGTAGATTGATGAGGGGAAAAAACAATGTAATCCATTTTAGAATGAGGCTGTAACGTGACAAAATGTGTAAAAAGTCAAGGGGTCTGAATACTTTCTGAATGCACTGTATATCAGTATATTAGACTCTCTCTCTCTGCAGTGATGTTGTTTTCATCACTTCTGGTTTAACACTGACATCAAGTGGTGATTGTCCAAACTGCACCACTGTTAAGATATAAAGTGTTAGAGAGCAGAGAGTGAGAGAAGACCACAGAGAGAGAGCAGAGCAGAGAGAGCAGAGAGGAGAGCAGAGAGAGAGAAGAGAGAGAAAAGAGAGAGCAGAGAGACCAGAGGGAGTGAGAGAGCAGAGAGAAGAGAGAGAGAGCAGAGGGAGAGAGAGAGCAGGGGGAGTGAGAGAGAAGAGAGAGCAGAGAACGAGAGCAGAAAGAGAGAGAGCAGAGAACAGAGAGAGCAGAGAACAGAGAGAGCAGAGAGAGAGTAGAGAGCAGAGCAGAGAGTAGTGAGAGAGCAGAGAGAGGGCAGAGAGAGAGAAAGCAGAGAGAGAAAGTAGAGAGAGAGCAGAGATAAGCGAGAGTAGAGAGCAGGCTGAGAGAGCAGAGAGAGAGAGAGTAGAGAGAGAGCAGAGCAGAGAGCATCGAGAGCAGAGAGAGAGCAGAGAGCAGGCTGCGTGAGCAGAGTGAGAGAGCAGAGAGCAGAGAGAGAGAAGAGAGAAGGCAGAGAGAGAGAAAGCAGAGAGAGAAAGTAGAGAGAGAGCAGAGATAAGAGAGAGTAGAGATCAGATCTATAATCTCCCTCTCCCTCTCTGATGATGACGTCACAGGGTTCCTCTCCTAGAAGTCCACCGGGGCTGCATCACAACACTCTGTTGCTATAGTGACCCTGCATCACAACACTCTGTTGCTATAGTGACCCTGCATCACAACACTCTGTTGCTATAGTGACCCTGCATCACAACACTCTGTTGTTCTAGTGGCCCTGCATCACATCACTCTGTTGCTATAGTGACCCTGCATCACCACACTCTGTTGCTATAGTGACCCTGCATCACAACAATCTGTTGCTATAGTGACCCTGCATCACAACACTCTGTTGTACAATTTGTTTAATTCAATTCCACATATTTAATTGTTTTGTATTTCATTTCATATTAGTTTCATGTTTCAACCAGTCGCAGGTTAACGTCAACCTGACAGAGGAAACGTAACATCAATAACCAAACTGTTTTCACAATTAACAGGCTTTTCTTGTTTCAAGTATGTTTTATTATGAAAAGTACAATATATCCTTGTATACTTGTACAACTATGGAGCGTATTTCCATATATAATTATACAACTTGTTATTCAACATCAAAGACAACAAATGATCACATTGGTATTTTAACAGTGTTATTGTCACAATTATAGGAAGACACGCATCTGTGTGTGTCGTGTGTGTGTGTGTGTCTTGTGAGTGTGTGTGTCCTGTGTGAGTGTGTGTCCTGTGTGTGTGTGTGTCCTGTGTGTGTGTGTGTCTTGTGAGTGTGTGTGTCCTGTGTGAGTGTGTGTCCTGTGTGTGTGTGTGTCTTGTGAGTGTGTGTGTCCTGTGTGTGCGTGTCCTGTGTGTGTGTGTGTCTTGTGAGTGTGTGTGTCCTGTGTGAGTGTGTGTCCTGTGTGTGTCCTGTGTGTGTGTGTGTCCTGTGTGTGTGTGTGTGTCCTGTGTGTGCGTGTGTCCTGTGTATGTGTGTGTGTGTCCTGTGTGTGCGTGTCCTGTGTGTGTGTCCTGTGTGTCCACTGTGTGTGTGTGTCCACTGTCTGTGTGTATGTGTGTTTGTTTGTTTGTCCAGTGTGTGTGTGTGTGTCCTGTGTGTCCGGTGTGTGTGTGTTTGTCGAGTGTGTGTGTGTGTGTGTCCAGTGTGTGTTTGTCCAGTGTGTGTGTGAGTGTGTGTGTATTTGTCCAGTGTGTGTGTGTGTGTCCAGTGTGTGTGGGTGTGTGTGTGTGTGTCCAGTGTCTGTGTGTGTGTCCCGGATGTGTATCTGTCCAGTGTGTGTGTGTGTGTGTGTGTGTGTGTATGTGTGTGTATGTGTGTGTCCAGTGTGTGTCCAGTGTATGTGCGTCTGTTCAGTGTGTGTCCTGTGTGTGTGTGTGTGTCCAGTGTGTGTGTGTGTGTGTATGTGTGTGTCCAGTGTGTGTCCAGTGTATGTGCGTCTGTTCAGTGTGTGTCCTGTGTGTGTGTGTGTGTCCAGTGTGTGTGTGTGTGTGTGTGTGTGTGTGTATGTGTGTGTCCAGTGTGTGTCCAGTGTATGTGCGTGTGTGTCCAGTGTGTGTGTGTCTGTTCAGTGTGTGTCCTGTGTGTGTGTGTGTGTGTGTGTGTGTATGTGTGTGTATGTGTGTGTTCAGTGTGTGTTCAGTGTGTGTCCAGTGTGTGTGTGTCTGTTCAGTATGTGTCCTGTGTGTGTGTGTGTGTCCAGTGTGTGTGTGTGTGTGTGTGTGTGTATGTGTGTGTCCAGTGTGTGTCCAGTGTATGTGCGTGTGTGTCCAGTGTGTGTGTGTGTGTCCAGTGTGTGTGTGTGTGTGTGTGTCCAGTGTGTGTGTGAGTGTGTGTGTGTGTGTCTGTCCAGTGTGTGTCCAGTGTATGTGCGTGTGTGTCCAGTGTGTGTGTGTGTGTCCAGTGTGTGTCTGTCCAGTGTGTGTGTGTGTGTGTGTGTGTGTGTGTGTGTGTGTGTGTGTGTATGTGGTGTGTGTGTATGTGTGGTGTTTGTGTGTGTATGTAGTGTGTGTGTGTGTGTATGTGTGGTGTTTGTGTGTGTGTATGTGGTGTGTGTGTGTGTATGTGTGTGAGGTTATTATTTCAGGGACACTGAGGAGTCATAATAAAGCCCAAACCCTGGATAGAGGGGCTCAGTGAATGTGGAGGTGAATGTGATCAGGTGGGTCAGTGTGTCAGAGGAGGCTCTATAGAAGGACAGAGTGCCGGCTGGCCAGTCCAGATACACTCCTACTCTGTGGGAGCTGGAGGGGAGGACGTCTATGGTAGTGGAATTATTATTGTGCCAGGCTCTGTAACTGTTGTAGGAGTAGAACAGACTCCAGGACTTGTCATTGTATCCAAGAACACAGTCATCTCCCCCTCCTCTCCTGTTGATTCCTTTATATGTCACTCCTATATCAGCCCATCTCCCACTCCACTCTGCCTCCCAGTAACAGCGCCCAGTCAGACCCTCTCTACACAGCACCTGTTCCCAGACCTCAAATCTCTCTGGGTGATCAGGATACGGCTGCTCCTCTGTCCTACATGTCACCTTTCTGTTCTCCTCAGACAGAGAGAGGAGTCTGTTTACTGTGTTTAGGTCCAGTGTGAGATCACAGACATCTGATGGATGAAACCAGACACAATATTAGAAATCATCATCATTCACATTAGAATGTTAACTCACTTTTCACTCACTCATTTAATGTAGATGTTTCTAGGTATCAAAAGGAGAAGTTAAGGTAACTTGAGACTTGTTGAATGATCATATGTTAAACTGTATGGTAATATAAAACACACTTATTCCCATTAATTACACACACACACACACATTGTCAAATGTTGTTGATCATACTGTATGGTAATATGAAGTTCCCATTAATTACATAACGTTCCACACTCGCATACATGGACACGCCTTTGGCGATGATATTTACAAAATAGCCTCCAACACTCTACTCAACAAATTGAATTAAGTAAGTAATGATGGTGGTCTTTAACTTTGACTTAACTTGAATTAAGACTTATTCTTAGTCATATTCTTCACAGCAGTCAACACTCACATTTTCTAATCCCAGGTTTCATTGTGTTCTCTCCACCATGTTCCACACTGTAGCGGTAAGCAGAAGAACAGACAGTCATTGAGGGATACACCTGAACACACACACACACACACACACACACACACACACACACACACACACACACACACACACACACACACACACACACACACACACACACACACACACACACACACACACACACAGTCAGCATATACCTTTGTCCAAGTGGTGGTCAGAATGTATGTCTTAACTAGCCTGATAAGTTAAACATGTCTGATATAAACATTGACATAAACCCTCTACATACTTGAGTTTCTCCAGTCTGCAGTGTGGATCCTCCAGTCCAGCAGAGAGCAGTCTGACTCCTGAGTCTCCTGGGTGATTGTAGCTCAGGTCCAGCTCTCTCAGGTGTGAGGGGTTTGACCTCAGAGCTGAGACCAGAGAAGCACAGCCTTCCTCTGTGACTAGACAGCCTGACAGCCTGCAAAGAGTCAAATCATATTAAAATCACACTGATATTCTTTGGTGGTGAAAATAGTGGCAGTATATATTTGTAACATTTTCAGATATATCAGTGTCCTGAAACCTGCCATATCTATTTATAAATTGATGTTTCATTATTAGAAATTACAATTATCAAAGTATTGCTTGTAGAGAGAGAAATGTATAGTACAAATATTTGAGTAGACTGACCAGACCAGTTTAAAAAGCAGTATCAGTCAAAAGACAGACAGTGAGGTATCAGATTTAGATTGTATTGAGTATACAGTCCACACCATATCTATTTTGACAGTGAAGATAACATTTTAAATGTGGCTCTATACTCCAACATTTTGGATTTCAGATCAAATGTTTCATATGAGGTGACAGTATATAATGTCACCTTTTATTTGAGGATATTTAAATACATATCTGTTTCACCATTTAGAAATGAAACCACTTTATGTATCTAGTCCCCCCATACTTTGATAATTTGAAGTCGTAAATATTCTGATCAATTAACTTATAATGTATTAAAGTAGTCAAAAGTGTAGTATTTGGTTCCAAACTCATTGGTTGCATTTGCAGTTTGTTTAGGGTTGTGTTTTTTCCCTGGTGTATATATATCCCTGGTGTATATATCCCTGTGTTTCCCTGGTGTATATATCCCTGTGTTTCCCTGGTGTATTTATCCCTGTGTTTCCCTGGTGTATATATCCCTGTGTTTCCCTGGTGTATATATCCCTGTGTTTCCCTGGTGTGTATATCCCTGTGTTTCTCTGGTGTATACAGTGGGGAGAACAAGTATTTGATACACTGCCGATTTTGCAGGTTTTCCTACTTACAAAGCATGTAGAGGTCTGTCATTTTTATCATAGGTACACTTCAACTGTGAGAGACGGAATCTAAAACAAAAATCCAGAAAATCACATTGTATGATTTTTAAGTAATTAATTTGCATTTTATTGCATGACATAAGTATTTGATCACCTACCAACCAGTAAGAATTCCGGCTCTCACAGACCTGTTAGTTTTTCTTTAAGAAGCCCTCCTGTTCTCCACTCATTACCTGTATTAACTGCACCTGTTTGAACTCGTTACCTGTATAAAAGACACCTGTCCACACGCTCAATCAAACAGACTCCAACCTCTCCACAATGGCCAAGACCAGAGAGCTGTGTAAGGACATCAGGGATACAATTGTAGACCTGCACAAGGCTGGGACGAGCTACAGGACAATAGGCAAGCAGCTTGGTGAGAAGGCAACAACTGTTGGCGCAATTATTAGAAAATGGAAGAAGTTCAAGATGACGGTCAATCACCCTCGGACTGGGGCTCCATGCAAGATATCACCTCGTGGGGCATCAATGATCATGAGGAAGGTGAGGGATCAGCCCAGAACTACACGGCAGGACCTGGTCAATGACCTGAAGAGAGCTGGGACCACAGTCTCAAAGAAAACCATTAGTAACACACTACGCCGTCATGGATTAAAATCCTGCAGCGCACGCAAGGTCCCCCTGCTCAAGCCAGCGCATGTCCAGGCCCGTCTGAAGTTTGCCAATGACCATCTGGATGATCCAGAGGAGGAATGGGAGAAGGTCATGTGGTCTGATGAGACAAAAATATAACTTTTGGGTCTAAACTCCACTCGCTGTGTTTGGAGGAAGAAGAAGGATGAGTACAACCCCAAGAACCCATCCCAACCGTGAAGCATGGAGGTGGAAACATCATTCTTTGGGGCTGCTTTTCTGCAAAGGGGACAGGACGACTGCACCGTATTGAGGGGAGGATGGATGGGGCCATGTATCGCGAGATCTTGGCCAACAACCTCCTTCCCTCAGTAAGAGCATTGAAGATGGGTCGTGGCTGGGTCTTCCAGCATGACAATGACCCGAAACACACAGCCAGGGCAACTAAGGAGTGGCTCTGTAAGAAGCATCTCAAGGTCCTGGAGTGTTCTAGCCAGTCTCCAGACCTGAACCCAATAGAAAATCTTTGGAGGGAGCTGAAATTCCGTATTGCCCAGCGACAGCCCCGGAACCTGAAGGATCTGGAGAAGGTCTGTATGGAGGAGTGGGCCAAAATCCCTGCTGCAGTGTGTGCAAACCTGGTCAAGAACTACAGGAAATGTATGATCTCTGTAATTGCAAACAAAGGTTTCTGTACCAAATATTAAGTTCTGCTTTTCTGATGTATCAAATACTTATGTCATGCAATAAAATGCAAAGGAATTACTTAAAAATCATACAATGTGATTTTCTGGATTTTTGTTTTAGATTCCGTCTCTCACAGTTGAAGTGTACCTATGATAAAAATTACAGACCTCTACATGCTTTGTAAGTAGGAAAACCTGCAAAATCGGCAGTGTATCAAATACTTGTTCTCCCCACTGTATCCCTGTGTTTCCCTGGTGTATATATCCCTGTGTTTCCCTGGTGTATATATCCCTGTGTTTCCCTGGTGTATATATCCCTGTGTTTCCCTGGTGTATATATCCCTGTGTTTCCCTGGTGTATATATCCCTGGTGTATATATCCCTGTGTTTCCCTGGTGTATGTATCCCTGTGTTTCCCTGGTGTATATATCCCTGTGTTTCCCTGGTGTATATATCCCTGTGTTTCCCTGGTGTATATATCCCTGTGTTTCCCTGGTGTATATATCCCTGTGTTTCCCTGTTGTAGATATCCCTGTGTTTCCCTGGTGTATATATCCCTGTGTTTCCCTGGTGTATATATCCCTGTGTTTCCCTGGTGTATATATCCCTGTGTTTCCCTGGTGTATAAATCCCTGTGTTTCCCTGGTGTATATATCCCTGTGTTTCCCTGGTGTATATATCCCTGTGTTTCCCTGGTGTATATATCCCTGTGTTTCCCTGGTGTATATATCCCTGTGTTTCCCTGGTGTATTTATCCCTGTGTTTCCCTGGTGTATATATCCCTGTTTCCCTGGTGTATATATCCCTGTGTTTCCCTGGTGTATATATCCCTGTGTTTCCCTGGTGTATATATCCCTGGTGTATATATCTCTGTGTTTCCCTGGTGTATATATCCCTGTGTTTCCCTGGTGTATATATCCCTGTGTTTCCCTGGTGTATATATCCCTGTGTTTCCCTGGTGTATATATCCCTGTGTTTCCCTGGTGTATATATCCCTGTGTTTCCCTGGTGTATATATCCCTGTGATTCCTGTTTCTCTGTACCAGTTCGTCTTGTATGTTTATCAAGTCAACCAGCGTTTTTCCCTACTCCTGCTTCTATTCTTTTTTGATAGTCCTCCCGGTTATTGTCCCTTGCCTGTTTTCTGGACTCTGTACCCGCCTGCCTGACCATTCTGCCTGTCCTGACCTCTAGCCTGCCTGACCATTCTGCCTGTCCTGACCTCTAGCCTGCCTGACCATTCTGCCTGTCCTGACCTCTAGCCTGCCTGACCATTCTGCCTGTCCTGACCTCTAGCCTGCCTGTCCTGACCTCTAGCCTGCCTGACCTCTAGCCTGTCCTGACCTCTAGCCTGCCTGACCATTCTGCCTGCCCTCGAGTCTGCCTGACCATTCTGCCTGTCCTGACCTCTAGTGTGCCTGACCATTCTGCCTGTCCTGACCTCTAGCCTGCCTGACCATTCTGCTTGTCCTGACCTCTAGCCTGCCTGACCATTCTGCCTGTCCTGACCTCTAGCCTGCCTGACCATTCTGCCTGTCATGACCTCGAGTCTGCCTGACCATTCTGCCTGTCCTGACCTCGAGTCTGCCTGACCATTCTGCCTGTCCTGACCTCTAGCCTGCCTGCCACACTGTACCTCCTGGACTCTGATCTGGTTATGACCTTTTGCCTGTCCACGACCATTCTCTTGCCTTCCCCTTTTAGTATATTAATAAATATCAAAGACTCTAACCATCTGCCTCCCGTGCCATCTGGGTCTCGCCTTGTGTCTTAAACCACACTGCTATTCTTTGAGGGTATCACCTTTTATTTGAGGGTATTTTAATACATGTCTGTTTCACCATTTAGAAAAATAAAACATGCTAACCTCTCACCTTTAACCTCAAATAAAAGGTGACATTCTGTACTGTCACCTAATATGAAACATTATATCTCAAATCTAAAATGCTGGAGCATAACACCAAATGTAAAACTGTAAGCTTTACTGTTCAAACACATATGTTGTGGACTATGTGTGTCTGGTAAACACATGTGGATCTGGTGAACAGTTATCACTTGTTGACCAACTACAGGAATACTGACCTCAGAGTCTCCAGTTTACAGTGGGGATTCCCCAGTCCAGCAGAGAGCAGCTTCACTCCTGAATCCTTCAGGTCATTGTTACTCAGGTCCAGCTCTCTCAGGTGTGAGGGGTTTGACCTCAGAGCTGAGACCAGAGAAGCACAGCCTTCCTCTGTGACTCCACAGCCTGACAGCCTGCAAAGAGTCAAATCATATTAAAATCACACTGATATTCTTTGGTGGTGAAAATAGTGGCAGAATATTTTTTCAACATATTCAGATACATCAGTGTCCTGAAACCTGCCATATCTATTCATAAATTAATGTATCATTATTAAAAAAGACAAATTATCAAAGTGTTGCTTGTAGATAGAAAAATGTATTGTACAAATATTTGAGTAGACTGACCAGACCAGTTTAAAAAGCAGTATCAGTCAAAAGACAGACAGTGAGGTATCAGATTTAGATTGTATTGAGTAAACAGTCCACATCATATCTATAATGACAGTGAAGCTAACATTTTAAATGTGGCTCTATATTCCAACATTTTGGATTCCAGATCAAATGTTTCATATGAGGTGACAGTATATAATGTCACCTTTAATTTGAGGGTATTTTAATACATATCTGTTTCACCATTTAGAAAAAATAAAGCACTTTAATTATCTAGTCCCCCCATACTTTGATAATTTGAAGAAGTTGTAAATATTCTGATCAATTTACTTATAGTGTATTAAAGTAGTCAAAAGTGTAGTATTTGGTTCCAAACTCATTGGTTGCATTTGCAGTTTGTTTTGGTTGTGTTTTGGGTTGTGTTTTGCCCAATAGTAACTGAACTGTGGATGATGACTGGAGTAATGTTCTGTTTAAGGGAGTAGATAACACGTTTCTAAACAATACTAAATTAATCCTGATTATGCCTTGATTAATACAAATCATGAATAAATAATGAATAATAACACTAAGAGTTGGTTTGAACAGATCTGAATCAGGAAACTAAGAGTTGGTTTAGACAGATCTGAATCAGGAAACTAAGAGTTGGTTTGAACAGATCTGAATCAGGAAACTAAGAGTTGGTTTGAACAGATCTGAATCAGGAAACTAAGAGTTGGTTTAAACAGATCTGAATCAGGAAACTAAGAGTTGGTTTGAACAGATCTGAATCAGGAAACTAAGAGTTGGTTTGAACAGATCTGAATCAGGACACTAAGAGTTGGTTTGAACAGATCTGAATCAGGAAACTAAGAGTTGGTTTAAACAGATCTGAATCAGGAAACTAAGAGTTGGTTTGAACAGATCTGAATCAGGAAACTAAGAGTTGGTTTGAACAGATCTGAATCAGGACACTAAGAGTTGGTTTGAACAGATCTGAATCAGGATACTAAGAGTTGGTTTGAACAGATCTGAATCAGGAAACTAAGAGTTGGTTTAGACAGATCTGAATCAGGACACTAAGAGTTGGTTTGAATAGATCTGAATCAGGACACTAAGAGTTGGTTTGAACAGATCTGAATCAGGACACTAAGAGTTGGTTTGAACAGATCTGAATCAGGAAACTAAGAGTTGGTTTAGACAGATCTGAATCAGGAAACTAAGAGTTGGTTTGAACAGATCTGAATCAGGAAACTAAGAGTTGGTTTAAACAGATCTGAATCAGGAAACTAAGAGTTGGTTTAAACAGATCTGAATCAGGAAACTAAGAGTTGGTTTAAACAGATCTGAATCAGGAAACTAAGAGTTGGTTAGAACAGATCTGAATCAGGAAACTAAGAGTTGGTTTAAACAGATCTGAATCAGGAAACTAAGAGTTGGTTTAAACAGATCTGAATCAGGAAACTAAGAGTTGGTTTAAACAGATCTGAATCAGGAAACTAAGAGTTGGTTTAAACAGATCTGAATCAGGAAACTAAGAGATGGTTTAACCTCTTTGGGATATGGGGGCGCTGTTTTCACTTTGTAAAAAATCGTTCCCAAATTAAACTGCCTCATACTCAATTCTTGCTCGTACAATATGCATATTATTATTACTAATGGATAGAAAACACTCTCAAGTTTCTAAAACCGTTTGAATTATATCTGTGAGTAAAACAGAACTCATTTTGCACCAAACTTCCTGTCAGAAAGTGAAAAATCTGAAATCGAGGCTCTGTTCCAGGGCCTCCCTATTCATTTGCTTGAAATCTATGGATATACATGCACTCATACGCCTTCCACTAGATGTCAATAGGCAGTGAGAGGTGAAATGGGGTGTCTAGCTTTATCTGAGGTCAAAAGAGAGCTCTTGGAATGACATGACCCCAATTTCCTTTGTTCAGGAAACTCTGGGAAGGAACTCTGGATTGCCTTCTGAAAAGCTTTCGTTATAGACGGCTAATATCTCCGGCTTTGATTTTATTTGATAAATGTGATAATATCATCGTAAAGTATGTTTTTTCAATATAGTTTTATCAGATTATTGAAAGTTTATCGGGAGTTTTGGCGTGTTCCGTTCTCTGCGTTTGGTGACGATGGACAGCTTCGCGCCTCTTGGCTAGCTTTGGTTGCTAATTCGACAGACGAAGAGGACATTCTAAATCCAAACAACGATTATTCTGGACAAAGGACCCCTTGTACAAGATTCTGATGGAAGCTCAGCAAAAGTAGGACCCATTTATGATGTTATTTCGTATTTCTGTCGAAAATGTTTAGTATTATTTTCGGCCCTGATTTTGGGCGCTGTCTCGCTATAACGTAAGCTGTGTGTCGTACTAAAGTTATTTTTAGAATTCTAACACGGCGGTTGCATTAAGAACTAGTGTATCTATCATTTGCTGTACAACATGTATTTTTTAGTAAAGTTTATGATGAGTTATTTGGTCAGAATAGGTGAGTGTCAGAAATATATCCGGAGATTCTAGAAAAAAGTTGCTACGTTTTCACAATGTATAACCACGGATTTCAGCTCTAAATATGCACATTTTCGAACAAAACATAAGTGTATTGTATAACCTGATGTTATAGGACTGTCATCTGATGAAACTTGTCAAGGTTAGCGTAAAATTATATATATTTTGCTGTTTTTTTGCGATCGCTAACTTTTGCTGCTGATAAATGGGTTGTGTTTTTGGCTATTGTGGTAAGCTAATATAATGCTATATTGTGTTTTCGCTGTAAAACACTTAAAAAATCTGAAATATTGTCTGTATTCACAAGATGTTTGTCTTTCATTTGCTGTACACCATGTATTTTTCATAAATGTTTTATGATGAGTATTTAGGTATTTCAAGTTGGTCTCTGTAATTACTCTGGCTGCTTCGGTGCTATTTGTGATGGTAGCTGCAATGTAAAACTATGATTTATACCTGGGGGGGACCCCAGGGCTGTAAAGGTTAAACAGATCTGAATCAGGACACAAAGAGTTTATTTAGCTTTTTGGCCATCAAGGAAAACGCTATGTCTGGCGCAAACCCAACACCTCTCATCACCCCGAGAACCCCATCCCCACAGTGAAGCATGGTGGTGGCAGCATCATGCTGTGGGGATGTTTTTCATCGACAGGGACTGGGAAACTGGTCAGAATTGAAGGAATGATGGATGGCGCTAAATACAGGGAAATTCTTGAGGGAAACCTGTTTCAGACTTCCAGAGATTTTGAGACTGCTAAAGCAACACTCGAGTGGTTTAAGGGGAAAAATTTTAATGTCTTGGAATGGTCAAGTCAAAGCATAGACCTCAATCCAATTGAGAATCTGTGGAATGACTTTCAGATTGCGGTACACCAGCGGAGCCCATCCAACTTGAAGGAGCTGGAGGAGTTTTGCCTTGAAAAATGGTCAAACATCCCAGTGGCTAAATGTGCCAAGCTTATAGAGACAAACCCCAAAAGACTTGCAGCTGTAATTGCTACAAAAGGTGGTTCTACAAAGTATTGACTTTGGGGGGTGAATAGTTATGTACAAGTTCTCTGTTCTTATTATTTATCGGTTGTTTAACAAGAAAACATATTTAGCATCTTCAAAGTGGTAGGAATGTTGTGTACATCAACAGATACAAACCCCCAAAACATCTATTTTAATTACAGGTTGTAAGGCAATTTTGGGGGGGACAAATGCCAAGGGGGGTGAATACTTTAGCAAGCCACTGTACATACATAAAGTGCTTTCATTTCTAAAAGGAAAAACATATATGAATCCTCTCAAATAAAAGGTGACATTCTGTACTGTCACCTAATACGAAACATTCTACCTAAAATACAAAATGCTGGAGCATAGCACCAAATGTAAAACTGTAAGCTTCACTGTCCAAACACATATGGTGTGGACTATGTGTCTGGTAAACACATGTGGATCTGGTGAACAGTTATCACTTGTTGACCAACTACAGGAATACTGACCTCAGAGTCTCCAGTTTACAGTGGGGATTCCCCAGTCCAGCAGAGAGCAGCTTCACTCCTGAATCCTTCAGGTCATTGTTACTCAGGTCCAGCTCTCTCAGGTGTGAGGGGTTTGACTCCAGAGCTGAGACCAGAGAAGCACAGCCTTCCTCTGTGACTCCACAGCCTGACAGCCTGCAAAGAGATCATCATGACTTCACAAACACACTGTTGATTTAACGAGTATTGTAGAAGGACAATGGTAGATGCATTTGGTTTAATATTATAATACATATTATTCTCTAAACTGAATATTTCTTCCTGATGATTAGTTCTTAAATGTCATTTTATTTACTCACAGAACAGCTCTGGAGGCTTTGACCACTGGCAGCAGCCTCAGAAGACCTTCCTCTGATCTGGAGTATTTCTTCAGGTCAAACACATCCAGCTCCTTTTCTGAAGTCAGCAACACAAAGACCAGAGCTGACCACTGTGCAGGTGACAGTTTGGGTTTTGAGAGACTTCCTGAGCTCAGGTAGCTTTGGATCTCCTCCACTAGAGAATGGTCATTCAGTTCATTCAGACAGTGGAACAGATTGATGCTCCTCTCTGGAGAGAGATTCTCCCCGATCTTCTTCTTGATGTACTTGACTGTTTCTTCATGGCTCTGTGAGCTGCTTCTTGTCTTTGTCAGTAGACCTCGTAAGTGCTTCTGATTGGACTCCAGTGAGAGGCCCAGAAGGAAGCGGAGGAAAAGGTCCAGGTTTCCCGTCTCACTTTGTAAGGCTTTATCCACAGCACTCTTATAGAAAGTAATTGCAGACTTGTCGTTTGTTTGCAGTTTGTCCATTAGATTCTCATTGTTGTTGATGAATGAGAGGAACACATATACAGCAGCCAGAAACTCCTGAATGCTCAGATGCACAAAGCAGTACACCTTGTCCTGGTACAGCCCACATTCCTCTTTAAAGAGCTGTGTGCACAATCCTGAGTACACTGAGGCTTCATTGACATCAACGCCAGCCTCTTTCAGGTCTTCTTCATAGAAAATCAGATTGCCATTCACAAGCTGTTGAAAAGCCAGTTTTTCCAGTGACAGAATGCTCTCTTTATTCCAGTGTGGACCTGTCTCTTCTTTCCCAAGATACTTTTCATTCTTCTGTTTGGTATGAAACTCCACAAGGTGTGTGTACATCTCAGTCAGAGTCTTGGGCATCTCTTCTCTCTTCTGTTTCAGCATGTGTTCAAGGACTGTTGCAGAAATCCAACAGAAGACTGGAATGTGGCACATGATGTGGAGGCTCCTTGATGTCTTTATGTGTGAGATGATTCTGCTGGCCAGGTCCTCATCACTGAATCTCTTCCTAAAGTACTCCTCCTTCTGTGGGTCATTGAACCCTCGTACCTCTGTCACCTGGTCAACACACTCTGAAGGGATCTTATTGGCTGCTGCAGGACGGGTAGTTATCCAGAGGAGAGCAGAGGGAAGCAGATTTCCCTTGATGAGATTTGTCAGCAGAACATCCACTGAGGTTGACTCTGTGACGTCCCAACAGATCTTGTTCTTCTGGAAGTCTAGGGGCAGTCGGCACTCATCCAGACCATCAAAGATGAACAGAACTTTGTACTTGTTGTAGATGGAGATTCCTGATTGTTTGGTTTCCATTGAGAAGTGATTAAGAAGTTCAATGAAAGTGTGTTTTTCCCCTTTCATCAAATTCAGCTCCCGAAAAGGGAATGAAAATACAAATTGGACATCCTGATTTGCTTTTCCTTCAGCCCAGTCCAGAATGAACTTCTGCACAGAGACTGTTTTTCCAATGCCAGCAACTCCCTTTGTCAGCACAGTTCTGATACGTTTGTCTTGTCCAGTTAAGGGTTTGAAGATGTCGTTACATTTGACTGCAGTCTCTGGTCTTGCTTGTTTCCTGGTTGTTGTCTCAATCTGTCTCAGCTCATGTTCATTATTGACCTCTCCTGTTCCACCCTCTGTGATGTAGAGCTCTGTGTAGATCTTGTTGAGAAGTATTGGGTTTCCTTGTTTAGCAATCCCCTCAAATACACATTGAAACTTCTTCTTTAGATTAAATTTGAGTTCACGTTGGCAAATCACAGCAAGCTTATCTGAATCTAGAAATAACACAAGAGGATATTAATATTACGTCTGTTTTAATGCCTACAGTATTGTAGGAATGTTATAAAGTTTTACATTATAATCATTTATTCTCTTAACTGACTGTATAAATGTGTAAATGTTTTCATAATGCATTACAGACTGGTGTGACATTATATTATTATTGGTATTATTGATGGTATTATTAATGTTCTCTCTCTCTCTCTCTCTCTAAATGAATCACCACAACACATCCCTGCTGCTACTTGATGAGGTCACTAGGTGTTGTGTTAAGGCTAGAGGTCGACCGATTAATCGGAATGGCCGATTAATTAGGGCCGATTTCAAGTTTTCATAACAATCGGAAATACCGTAATTTCCGGACTATAAGCCGCTACTTTTTTCCCTATGTTCCCTTTGCTATGAACCTCGCGGTTTATACACGCGGCTAATTTATGTTTTTTTTTTTTTTTTCACAAGATTCATGCCGCCAAAAAACTGAGCACCGTGTGACGTAAATCGAGCGCGCTCAAACTTCCCATCATTCTGATTACGGTAGTCATTTTGTCAACCTCATCATGGCAAAGACACGGAGAAATGCATATGATGCAGCTTTCAAGTTGAAGGCGATGGATCTGGCTGTTGGAAAAGGAAATAGAGCTTCTGCACGGGAGCTTGGCCTTAATGAGTCGATGATAAGACGTTGGAACTGTGCAGATCCGACTGAAAGCCAAAACAATCGCCACCGCAATGAAGTTTGACTTTCTTGGTAGGCTACTGTTTACTGCTATTTATTTTTTATTTTTGTTACAAGCCGTGTTTCGTTAAAGCTTATTTATTTTTGTTACAAGCCGTGTTTCGTTTAAAGGCTGTGTAAAGTTCATTTGTTTCAATGTACCGGTAGGCACTTGCGGCTTATAGACATGTGCGGTTTATTTATGTACAAAATATATATTTGTAAAAAATTCGGTGGGTACGGCTTATATTCAGGTGCGCTTAATAGTCCAGCAATTACGGTAGGTATTTTTGGACACCGATTTTGCAGTTTTTTTTTATTTTTTTACACCTTTATTTAACTAGGCAAGTCAGTTAAGAACACATTCTTATTTTCAATGACGGCCTAGGAACGGTGGGTTAACTGCCTCGTTCAGGGGCAGAATGACAGATTTTCACCTTGTCAGCTCGGGGGATCCAATATTGCAACCTTCAGGTTAACTAGTCCAACACAATAACGACCTGCCTGCCTCTCGTTGCACTCCACAAGGAGACTGCCTGTTACGCGAATGCAGTAAACCAAGGTAAGTTGCTAGCTAGCATTAAACTTATCTTATAAAAAACAATCAATCAATCATAATCACTAGTTAACTACACATGGTTCCAAGATGGCATAGCAGTTCAGACGTAATTTTGTCCGCGTATTGTCGTGTCCTGTATATATATATTTACACCTTTCTTCGCATATCTTTTATATATTTTATTATCCAAGAACTGAACTACAAAAGCTTTCCTGCAACCCGCCTCACCAATTACAAAAAAAAAAAAGTATTATTTACCTCAAATCTGAAAATCCACAGTGGAAGCTAGCCAGAGGCTAACCAGAAGCTAGCCAGAGGCTAACCAGAAGCTAGCCAGAAAGCTAACCAGAAGCTAGCCGGAAGCTAGCCAGAAGCTAATCTGAAGCTGCCCAGAAGTTAGCCGGTTTGCTGGCTAGCGTTGGTGTTTCAGTTGCCCACGTTTTGTGGTCATCAGCTATTCCTTTAGCTCGATAATCTACCGGCACTTTTGTGCAACGCGACTCGGACCGGAGCATACCGGGCCTTTTTTTTTCTCAGTGTCCCCGGATTTCAGCCGCAGGCTCTGGACATTTGCACCTTGATTTCGCAGCTAGCTAGCTGCAAACCGTGTGACTATTGGCTTACGTCAATCCCAGAGCAAACTTAAATTATTCCGGAGCTAGCCAGCTGAGGAGTTCCATCAGCCATTCCTGGGCTACAGTCACCTATCCGGACCCGTTTTTTTTTTTGCTGCAGATGCGGAGCCCCACCGGGCCTTCACGACTGACTGCCGACGTTATCTGCCCGAGGGAGTTATCCAACTGGCACCTCCGTCGCGACGTTACCTGAACGCTCATCTGGGGCCCGCTAATCGTTAGCTGTCTTATCGGCTGCTATCTGAATAAGTATATCGGACAATTTTTCTTGGGTCACTATATCTATTTTGCCAATTGGATTGATCCCCTCTTCCACACGGAACCCCACTAATCTACCGACGGAAACGCACGAGGTGTCTAAAAATAGACCTCCATCCTATGCTATCTTGCTACCGATAGCCATCTACCCAGCCAGCTGTCTGGATCGCCGTGACCCCAACCAACCTCTACTCACTGGACCCTTATTGATCACTCGATTAAGCATGCCTCTCCTTAATGTAAATATGCCTTGTCCATTGCTGTTCTGGTTAGTGTTTATTGGCTTATTTCACTGTAGAGCCTCTACCCCTGCTCACTATACCATATCCAACTTTTCAGTTCCACCACCCACATATGCGATGACATGACCTGGTTTCAATGATGTTTCTAGAGACAATATCTCTCTCATCATCACTCAATACCTAGGTTTACCTCCACTGTATTCACATCCTACCATACCTTTGTCTGTACATTATTCCTTGAACCTATTTTATCGCCCCCAGAAATTTCCTTTTACTCTCTGTTCTAGACGTTCTAGACGACCAATTCTCATAGCTTTTAGCCGTACCCTTATCCTACTCCTCCTCTGTTCCTCTGGTGATGTAGAGGTGAATCCAGGCCCTGCAGTACCTAGCTCCACTCCTATTCCCCAGGCGCTCTCTTTTGATGACTTCTGTAACCGTAATAGCCTTGGTTTCATGCATGTTAACATTAGAAGCCTCCTCCCTAAGTTTGTTTTGTTCACTGCTTTAGCACACTCTGCCAACCCGGATCTTTTAGCCGTGTCTGAATCCTGGCTTAGAAAGACCACCAACAATTCTGACATTTTCATCCCTAACTACAAGATTTTCAGACAAGATAGAACGGCCAAAGGGGGTGGAAATTTGCTTCCTGCAACACAAATTCAAAAAAGTTCTGGGACACTGTAAAGTCCATGGAGAATAAGAACACCTCCTCCCAGCTTCCAACTGCACTGAAGATAGGAAACACTGTCACCACCGACAAATCCACTATAATTGAGAATTTCAATAAGCATTTTTCTACGGCTGGCCATGCTTTCCACCTGGCTACCCCTACCCCGGTCAACAGCACTGCCCTCCCCTCTGCTACTCGCCCAAGCCTTCCCCATTTCTCTTTCTCCCAAATACAGTCAGCTGATGTTCTGAAAGAGCTGCAAAATCTGGACCCTTACAAATCAGCCGGGCTAGATAATCTGGACCCTTTCTTTCTTAAAATATTTGCTGAAATTGTTGCCACCCCTATTACTAGCCTTTTCAACCTCTCTTTCGTGTCGTCTGAGATTCCCAAAGATTGGAAAGCAGCTGCGGTTATCCCCCTCTTCAAAGGGGGGGACACTCTTGACCCAAACAGCTACAGCCCTATATCTATCCTACCCTGCCTTTCTAAGGTCTTCGAAAGCCAAGTCAACAAACAGTTTACCGACCATTTCGAATCCCACCATACCTTCTCCGCTATGCAATCTGGTTTCAGAGCTGGTCATGGGTGCACCTCAGCCACGCTCAAGGTCATAAACGATATCTTAACTGCCATCGATAGGAAACAATACTGTGCAGCCGTATTCATTGACCTGGCCAAGGCTTTTGACTCTGTCAATCACCACATCCTCATCGGCAGACTCGACAGCCTTGGTTTCTCTAATGATTGCCTCGCCTGGTTCACCAACTACTTCTCTGATCAAGTTCAGTGTGTCAAATCGGAGGGTCTGTTGTCCGGGCCTCTGGCAGTCTCTATGGGGGTGCCACAGGGTTCAATTCTTGGACCGACTCTCTTCTCTGTATACATCAATGATGTCGCTCTTGCTGCTGGTGATTCTCTGATCCACCTCTACGCAGACGACACTATCCTGTATACTTCTGGCCCTTCTTTTGACACTGTGTTAACAACCCTCCAGGCGAGCTTCAATGCCATACAACTCTCCTTCCGTGGCCTCCAATTGCTCTTAAATACAATTAAAACTAAATGCATGCTCTTCAACCGATCGCTGCCTGCACCTGCCCGCCTGTCCAACATCACTACTCTGGACGGCTCTGACTTAGAATATGTGGACAACTACAAATACCTAGGTGTCTGGTTAGACTGTAAACTCTCCTTCCAGACTCACATCAAACATCTCCAATCCAAAGTTAAATCTAGAATTGGCTTCCTATTCCGCAACAAAGCATCCTTCACTCATGCTGCCAAACATACCCTTGTAAAACTGACCATCCTACCAATCCTCGACTTCGGTGATGTCATTTACAAAATAGCCTCCAAAACCCTACTCAATAAATTGGATGCAGTCTATCACAGTGCCATCCGTTTTGTCACCAAAGCCCCATACACTACCCACCACTGCGACCTGTACACTCTCGTTGGTTGGCCCTCGCTTCATACTCGTCGCCAAACCCACTGGCTCCAGGTCATCTACAAGACCCTGCTAGGTAAAGTCCCCCCTTATCTCAGCTCGCTGGTCACCATAGCAGCACCTACCTGTAGCACGCGCTCCAGCAGGTATATCTCTCTAGTCACCCCCAAAACCAATTCTTCCTTTGGACGCCTCTCCTTCCAGTTCTCTGCTGCCAATGACTGGAACGAACTACAAAAATCTCTGAAGCTGGAGACTCTTATCTCCCTCACTAGCTTTAAGCACCAGCTGTCAGAGCAGCTCATAGATTACTGCACCTGTACATAACCCATCTATAATTTAGCCCAAACAACTACCTCTTTACCTACTGTATTTATTTATTTATTTTGCTCCTTTGCACCCCATTATTTCTATCTCTACTTTGCACTTTCTTCCACTGCAAACCAACCATTCCAGTGGTTTTTTACTTGCTATATTGTATTTACTTCACCACCATGGCCTTTTTTATATTTTTATTTATATATATATTTTGTTTGCCTTCACCTCCCTTATCTCACCTCACTTGCTCACATTGTATATAGACTTATTGTTCACTGTATCATTGACTGTATGTTTGTTTTACTCCATGTGTAACCATGTGTTGTATGTGTCGAACTGCTTTGCTTTATCTTGGCCAGGTCGCAATTGTAAATGAGAACTTGTTCTCAACTAGCCTACCTGGTTAAATAAAGGTGAAATAAATAAAAATAAAATATAAAAAATGGTTGATGATATTACTAGATATTATCTAGCGTGTCCTGCTGGATAATATATATAATCTGACTGAGCATACAAGCATCTAAGTATCTGACTGAGCGGTGGTAGGCAGAAGCAGGCGCGTAAACATTCATTCAAACAGCACTTTTGTGCGTTTTGCCAGCAGCTCTTCGTTGTGCGTCAAGCATTGCGCTGTTTATGACTTCAAGCCTATCAACTCCCGAGATGAGGCTGGTGTAACCGAAGTGAAATGGCTAGCTAGTTAACCTGTCTGGCCCCGGGGTTCGCGCTAATAGCATTTCAAACGTCACTCGCTCTGAGACTTGGAGTGGTTATTTCCCTTGCTCTGCATGGGTAACGCTGCTTCGATGGTGGCTGTTGTCGTTGTGTTGCTGGTTCGAGCCCAGGGAGGAGCGAGGAGAGGGACGGAAGCTATACTGCTACACTGGCAATACTAAAGTGCCTATAAGAACATCCAATAGTCAAAGGTTAATGAAATACAAATGGTATAGAGGGAAATAGTCCTATAATTCCTATAATAACTACAACCTAAAACTTCTTACCTGGGAATATTGAAGACTCATGTTAAAAGGAACCACCAGCTTTCATATGTTCTCATGTTCTGAGCCAGGAACTTAAACGTTAGCTTTCTTACATGGCACATATTGCACTTTTACTTTCTTCTCCAACACTTTGTTTTTGCATTATTTAACACAAATTGAACATGTTTCATTATTTATTTGAGGCTAAATTGATTTTATTGATGTATTATATTAAGTTAAAATAAGTGTTCATTCAGTATTGTTGTAATTGTCATTATTACAAGTAAATGTAAAAAAAAATTGGCCGATTAATCGGTATCGGCTTTTTTGGTCGTCCAATAATCGGTATCTGCGTTGAAAAATCCTAATCGGTCGACCTCTAGTTAAGGCTGCTACAATATCATTGAGTTACACAGCTACTTTAGCTGTACTTTAGCTACAGCTTTTAAATGTTATAAAACACCATTCAACATGAGGCAGACAGGTCTTACATTTCTCCAGTGTGTCAGCAAGCTCCTTCTGGTTCATTTTCCTCAGGACGTGCAGTGTGATCTTCAGAGCCCCCTCTCTGGCACTGCTCTCCTGCTTCTCATCTTCAGCATCCACCACTTCCTTATCCTGCTTCTGACTCTCAAAGCCTTCTGGGAGTTCTGGACTAAGAATCCTCTTGAACATCTTCAGCTCGTTCTTCACAAATGTCATAATTTTCTCTTCAAGCATCTGGAATAAATTAAGTAAATAAGTTAAGCAAGAGAAGAAATGTTTCTCATTAACACATTAATGAATGATTGACAGATCAACTTTACTTGAGGTAAACAAAAACAAATGTACATAACAGGACCACATACACTGAATATGGAGGCCAGGTCTGTTCGATGACTCTGGGAAGACTGACCACTGAGAATCTCTGACTCTGATCTCTCCTGTTGGTTTCTGTGGACAAAACATGAGATTACATCTCCTCATCCAGGGAGTACACACACACACACACACACACACACACACACACACACACACACACACACACACACACACACACACACACACACACACACACACACACACACACACGGGGGGAATGTTGTGTTTGATTATTATTGTTTTAGGAATATGAAAATTGACAAAATGATTAGCCTATGGATTATGAAAACAACAAAAGAAATGGGAAAATGGGAGAGGAGAAATGACTAGAGACAGTGTTGTTTAACTCACTGACCATGACCCATGAGTTCTTCTTACCTTTGTTCAGTAGAAAAGTCTCCCTCTCTAAAGTGTAAAGGTAGTTCCATAGACCAGTCACTCTTCATGGACACACAGCTGGGTACAGGGGAGGCTGGTCTCTCCTGCTTGATTGGTCTTCAACACAACAGAGACAAACATTACATCTCTCATCTACTCTGAGCTCAGATGGGGAAACAGAAGAAGAGTTTCATTCCAAAAAGCTATATATCCATTTTCAGAAATGTTCGTAAATTAGCTTTTATTCTTTAAAGAAGTTATGTTTATGTTAAGTTATGTTTTTTTGCTAAATGAGGAGATGGCACGTGGGTACCTGCTTCTATAAACCAATGAGGAGATGGCACGTGGGTACCTGCTACTATAAACCAATGAGGAGATGGCACTGGGTACCTGCTTCTATAAACCAATGAGGAGATGCAGCGCGAACTGCGTCACAAATAGAACTGACTTCTAGACGCTCGTTGGCGCGAGCAGTGTAATTTTTAATAACGAAATTAATTTAGCGACGCGAGTGTTGTAGTCAGCCTGTCAGCCCCGCTAAAAGGCTGGTGTCGTTACTCTGCCTTCTCCAGGGGCATGTTGAGGTAAATTTACTAACCGGGAGGGTTGAATTATGTAATTTATTGGTGGGCTGGAAGACGCACTCTTGTCTTTTCTATTCCGAGATTGTTTACTCGCAATATCAGATATTAAGATGATTTTTATAATGAATGTTTACTGAGGTTGAGGCTCTGACTAGTGATTATTTACCCGGTGTTCAATACCTGCTATTGAGGCGCCCTGAAAATAATATTCAAAAGTTCGGTCCTTGGACACAGAGGGGTTAAACACTAAAGTTACCGTCCATCTAGTGAAGAGAGGAGAACCGGACAGAGGTAGCCAGCATCCGTCAACGAGAGAATCATGTATTGTTAGCTAAGTTAACTAGGATGCTGCTGGTATAGTAGCTAGCTAGCTTACCGAGCTGTACCGACTAGCTTGGCTAGCTAGCTGGTCGTTCTGTACCTCGTCTCGATGAAAATGATGAATCCGGTGAACCACAAAATGAAACAAGGATAGAGAGTGAAAAGGATCTGGCTACACTCATACTGTCCCTGACCGTAAAGAAAAAAGCAAATTGAACACTGAACTTCGGTGTCTCAACACTGTAGTGAACTCCGTCGTTATTCCCCAAGATCACCTCAGCAACTCTGCGCGTAACCGGACAATATGCTTGGCGCCACACCGAACGGGGACGCGGACAGTTCTGTACGGGGACGCGGACAGTTCCAGAACGCGGACATGAGCAGTGCAACACAATCAACTAAACCCAGTCTTTACAGCGGGTTACATTAGTAATATTCATTTTTTATTACTATGTTAAACAAACATTCAAAGTTTTTTTATAACAATGTTTTGAGATCTGGGCCCATATCGTCAAAGTGTCTCAGAGTAGAAAATTGTTCGTATAAGTGCTGAGAATAAAGACATTTTACACTTATGGGTATAAATTAAAGCTATGCATGAAGTCTCTAGTCCCACCTAGTCAGCAGATATTTAGGACACCTCGTGAGCTGTCCTAAGTAGTTAAGAGTTAACAGCAGGTGTCTTGATAATACTATTGAATAATGCAGTGAGTCAGTGGTTCCTGAGCCACATGTAATTGCTTTGTAGTAGTTAAAAATAATGTTATATATTTCTATATGATCAATCTATAAATAATATAGACCTACATGCAACAGTGTGTGTTGTGCTTTTGGCAATGATTTATGTATAATAATTATGTATAATATATATATATTGTATTATGTATACAGTATACCATGTATGTCTGCATAGCACTTTGTCTTCATTTTGGCAGATTAACTCATGCTTATTTCTGAAGATTAACTCAGGTTTTCATCCAGTGGCAGGAGTTGGACCTGTGGCTGAAAGGTGGCTGGTTTGAATCCCGGGCCGGGCGCTGGAAAAAACAGGTGGAATTGATCTGACCACTGGAAAGCTGCTGGGTTCACATCCTCAAAACATTCACCTTTCGTTGATCAGAACTCTAGAGGTTCTTCTTCACTGAACCCAAAAATATATATAACTTTTAGTGATTCCATATATTAAGGAAGTGATAGAAGCCTTTTTGGTTCTATAAGGAACCTTCTTTTCTAAGAGTGAATAATAAACACGTTTTTCTTTTGATTATTTAATTATCTACATCATGTTATTTCAAGTTCTCCCTTTGGAGCACAACATCACATTGTTAAAAAATAATCCTAAATTGGGCGTGGCTATAAATTGGGCAATTGAAGGCATCTAGGGAGTAATATGTGTTAGATGAAAATGAACATTGTATGCAACGTTGTAGTCAACATTATTGGCAAGGGACTTGATGTCTACTATGCCAAAGATATTTAGAGTTGTTAAACGGGTGTGAAGAGTGTGTTGATATAACGGTAATATTGTCAAAATTCTGCTTGTAACAACCATCAGAATTGGTTAATAACATATGCATGCCATTATATTAGTCAATAATTAAGAGTAGGCAAAGTGGTTGTGTTGTGAAAATTCTATCAAATGTCTTAAATTGTAACGAGTACAGTCAGGGTGCCGTGGAACCCCTGCAGTACCTCCACAGACCCCGGATTGAGAACCCCTGCAGTACCTCCACAGACCCCGGATTGAGAACCCCTGCAGTACCTCCACAGACCCCGGATTGAGAACCCCTGCAGTACCTCCACAGACCCCGGATTGAGAACCCCTGCAGTACCTCCACAGACCCCGGATTGAGAACCCCTGCAGTACCTCCACAGACCCCGGATTGAGAACCCCTGCAGTACCTCCGCAGACCCCGGATTGAGAACCCCTGCAGTACCTCCGCAGACCCCGGATTGAGAACCTCTGCAGTACCTCCACAGACCCCGGATTGAGAACCCCTGCAGTACCTCCACAGACCCCGGACTGAGAACCCCTGCAGTACCTCCACAGACCCCGGATTGAGAACCCCTGCAGTACCTCCACAGACCCCGGATTGAGAACCCCTGCAGTACCTCCACAGACCCCGGATTGAGAACCCCTGATTTAGCAGATGCTCTTATCCAGAGTGATTTACAGTAAGTGCATTCATCTTAAAATAGCTATTTATTTTGGAAATAAACGTAATAAATTCTTCATAAAATTGTCATCTTACCTCTTAGCTTTGGTGTCATGTCCCCCAGACAGATGCATTTTAGAGGCAGGGCCCCCCTCCTCTCTCTCCCCAGAGAGACTCATTTTAGAGCACTGACCCCGAAACAGAGATCCAGCATGTTGGTTGTGGTTAACACGGTGACAACTAATTATTGAATGTCAATTGTTCTCATGAATTCATTATCTCTTTGAGAAATAAAACATTTACTAACAGACATAGAAACAGTCAGGTGATTTAATGCAATCACATGAACATGTAGTTGTGACATTTCATCTCCATGGTAACTGTCAATAATAATAATAAGTCACTGTTTGTTAAGGTAGTTATAGACAGTACAGCAACAATAATAATAATAATAAGTCACTGTTTGTTAAGGTAGTTATAGACAGTACAGCAACAATAATAATAATAATAATAAGTCACTGATTGTTAAGGTAGTTATAGACAGTACAGCAACAATAATAATAATAATAATAATAATAAGTCACTGTTTGTTAAGGTAGTTATAGACAGTACAGCAACAATAATAATAATAATAATAAGTCACTGTTTGTTAAGGAAGTTATAGACAGTACAGCAACAACAATAATAATAATAATAATGATAATAAGTCAGGAGGAGGACTCACTAAACAGAGAACATCCCTGGTCATCCCTACTGCCTCTTATCTGGAGGACTCACTAAACAGAGAACATCCCTGGTCATCCCTACTGCCTCTGATCTGGAGGACTCACTAAACAGAGAACATCCCTGGTCATCCCTACTGCATCTGATCTGGAGGACTCACTAAACAGAGAACATCCCTGGTCGTCCCTACTGCCTCTGATCTGGAAGACTCACTAAACAGAGAACATCCCTGGTCATCCCTACTGCATCTGATCTGGAGGACTCACTAAACAGAGAACATCCCTGGTCGTCCCTACTGCATCTGATCTGGAGGACTCACTAAACAGAGAACATCCCTGGTCGTCCCTACTGCCTCTGATCTGGAGGACTCACTAAACAGAGAACATCCCTGGTCATCCCTACTGCATCTGATCTGGAGGACTCACTAAACAGAGAACATCCCTGGTCGTCCCTACTGCCTCTGATCTGGAAGACTCACTAAACAGAGAACATCCCTGGTCATCCCTCCTGCCTCTTATCTGGCAGACTCACTAAACACAAATGCTTTGTTTTTAAATGATGTCTGAGTGTTGGAGTGGGACCCTGGCTATCCGTAAATTAAAATAACAAGAAATGTATGCTGTCTGGTTTGTTAAATATAAAGAATTTTAAAATTATTACTACTTTACTTTTACTTTTGATACCTAATTATATTTAAAACCAAATACTTTTAGACTTTTACTGAAGTAGTATTTTACTGTATGACTTTCACTTTTACTTGAGTCATGTTCTATGAAGGAATCTTTCCTTTTACTCCAGTTTGAGAACTGAGTTCTGTTTCCACCACTGTTCTAACGTTCCATATGAGACACAGTTTCAACAGACATTCTGGAACTGCGTCGGCTACAAAGTTACTTTACATTTCATATCAGGAAATAAAGTAACGGTCACTGGGGGAATTTGTTTTGCATTGCCCGGCTCCCCGGGTTACAGAGTTTGCGCATTTAATACCATTCCATTGGTCCTTAAAATAAATGTCCACTCAGCTGTAGCACCGGGCCATGCAAAACGAACTTCTCACTGTCGCAGCGCACTGAGACACAGAGTAATAAACTCAGATGTGTTTCTTCAGGACATCTCTCTTACATTATTTTTGATAAACATATAATTTACTCGAAACCAAGTTAAGCTGTGTTTTTTTCCTCCAAAATGTGAATTACTGTTAATAATTGTAAACAGGCCTACAAACCCAAAAAGTTTTAATTTGAGAATGTTAATTTGTATGCCTCAAATATAAAACTGTCTTAAAATATTTGATGATTAGTTGAATCAGGTGTGTAAGTGCTGGTAAGAAAAGGGTTGAGAAACCCTGAGATAAACATAAAACCATATAATTGAAAAGCTCCTCCACCATCTTTACCAGCCGTTTTACTGATAACATGTCGGCCTACTGATTAGTTTCCACTTTGAAAACTGCTGTCTGTCAGCAACTCAGCTCAAGTAGCAGTTCTACTAACTAGTAATATCTCATTCCAGGTATTCATTCTCTTACTCTGTCCTTTAGAATAGATTATTGTTCAGAAATACTTACTTTATTTGTCAGTTCTCTCCATATGGCGTTTTTAGCTCTGTCCTCAAAATGGATCCTTTCCAAAAGAACAACTTTACTTTCTGTTTCAGCTCAGCCGTTTCCCCATCCTGATAATAAAGTGTTTTATTGGTATCTTCCACTAGATGGCAGTAAACACCTGCTGTAACTACACTTTACAACTATGTGTTCTGATTCATACAGGCAGTGTCCCAGAAGAGGGTGCTGACCTTGGATGAGGTCCCCCCTCTCCATGTAATCTGATTCATTATGATCTAGGATCAGGTCTCCCTCGCCATGTAATCTGATTCATTATGATCTAGGATCAGGTCTCCCTCGCCATGTAATCTGATTCATTATGATCTAGGATCAGGTCCCCCTCTCCATGTAATCTGATTCATTATGATCTAGGATCAGGTCCCCCTCTCCATTTAATCTGATTCATTATGATCTAGGATCAGGTCACCCCTCTCCATTTAATCTGATTCATTATGATCTAGGACCACGTCCCACTCTCCATGTAATCTGATTCATTAGGATCTAGGATCAGGTCCCACTGTCCATGTAATCTGATTCATTATGATCTAGGATCAGGTCCCCCCTCTGTGTAATCTGATTCATTATGATCTAGGATCAGGTCCCCCTCTCCATGTAATCTGATTCATTATGATCTAGGATCAGGTCCCCCTCTTCATGTAATCTGATTCATTATGATCTAGGATCAGGTCCCCCCTCTCCATGTAATCTGATTCATTATGATCTAGGATCAGGTCCCCCTCTCCATGTAATCTGATTCATTAAGATCTAGGATCAGGCCCCTCCTCTCCATGTAATCTGATTCATTAAGATCTAGGATCAGGTCCTCCCTCTCCATGTAATCTGATTAATTAAGATCTAGGATCAGGCCCCTCTCCATGTAATCTGATTCATTATGATCTAGGATCAGGTCCCTCCTCTCCATGTAATCTGATTCATTATGATCTAGGATCAGGTCCTCCTCTCCATGTAATCTGATTCATTATGATCTAAAAGGCTAAACTGATCCTAGATCAGCTCTCCTACTCTTTATGAATACTGTCACAGGTGACTCCTCAAGATGAGGCTCATGATTTATAAAAGTTATATCCTTTAAAAGATCCTTTGGGGGATTTTTGAGATCAGGTAACCCTGTCCATGTAATCTGATTAATTATGATCTAGGATCAGGTCCCCCCCTGTCCATGTAATCTGATTAATTATGATCGTTTTGTCTCATGTCTCTTTATATTCATGTAGCCTGGGGGCCATGTAATCTGATTCATTATGATTGTTAGTCGCTCTGGATAAGAGCGTCTGCTAAATGACTTAAATGTAAATGTAAATGTAAATTGTTTTGTCTCATGTCTCTTTATATTCATGTAGCCTGGGGGCCATGTAATCTGATTCATTATGATTGTTTTGTCTCATGTCTCTTTATATTCATGTAGCCTGGGGGCCATGTAATCTGATTCATTATGATTGTTTTGTCTCATGTCTCTTTATATTCATGTAGCCTGGGGGCCATGTAATCTGATTTATTATGATTGTTTTGTCTCATGTCTCTTTATATTCATGTAGCCTGGGGGCCATGTAATCTGATTCATTATGATTGTTTTGTCTCATGTCTCTTTATATTCATATAGCCTGGGGGCCATGTAATCTGATTCATTATGATTGTTTTGTCTCATGTCTCTTTATATTCGTGTAGCCTGGGGGAAATGTAGCTGTATTGAAATGACCTTGTTTTATAACCTTCTTTGTTGCTCAGTGGTACTTCAATTGTCCTGACCACGCCCAGTTCTTTCACACAGTAATGCTCCAGCATCCACTCAGAGATTATGCATCTAATGCATTCCTCAAATACTGCAGAGTTGTTCAGCAAGTCCCTGAGATGGTCCTGTTCAACCACATTTATTAGTTTATTTGTCAGATGAAACCTGAGGGGATCACTGTAGTGTCATAATGCATCAACAATGGTTCTGAGGTCCTCAACAATGTGATTCGGTACCGTAGCTGGGATGCAGTGTTCTTTCCTGATTTACTAAATAAAAATACAGATATTGTTTTAGAGACGTTCAATTATCTGCTCAGTGTTGATCTCTGTGTCTTGAACATATTCAGCCTCTGACAGACTCTCTACATCGCTCATGTCATCTTCAATGGGAATAGTCCCAGTCTCAAATTCATCATGAGGACAATTCTCATCTAAGTTGTCTCTGAAAAGCTCTCTGTGGTTTTGGTAGATGTGTGACCGATAGACACTGAAACATCTATTTGTTTTCCCACACCCATTAACTCCACAGGTAATTAGAACATGTGGTTCATGCTGGTGATAGAGGACAATATGTGTGAGTAGTCTGGACACAGAGAACGTTTGCTCTTTGCAAAGTGGACTATTGAATAGAGTTGGCATTCTTCAGAAAGACTGTGAACCTTGGAATGATGGGATGGAATCATGGAGATCATTGGTACTCAGCCACTTGCAGACATCATCAAGGGACCAGTCTTCCACAGCCACACTCTAATTCAAGTGGACACTAAAAGCAAAAGTGAAATGTATTAGTGTTGAGGCTAAAACAAAACAATTATTATTATTTGACCCTGCTGGTCATCTATGAACATTAGAACATCTTGGCCATGTTCTGTTATAATCTCATCCCGACAACAGCCAGAAGAGGACTGGCCACCCCTCATAGCCTGGTTCCTCTCTAGGTTTCTTCCTAGGTTCTGGCCTTTCTAGGGAGTTGTTCCTAGCCACCGTGCTTCTACACCTGCATTGCTTGCTGTTTGGGGTTTTAGGCTGGGTTTCTGTACAGCACTTTCTGTTATCCGCTGATGTAAGAAGGGCTTTATAAATACATTTGATTGATTGATTGATCCCAGTCTTTCCAGACAACCACCTTTTCTCCTAATTAGTATTTATGGTTGTTCCATAACGAACCAGAGATTGACAGTAAAGGTGAAGATATCCGTCTCTTATTTATCTGACTCCATATTTCTTAGTTTGGGACATTATGGGATTCTGCAGTCCCACATTTAAGTGTTGACTCAGATAATATGATGCTCCAAATGGGGCATTAAGTTCTTCTTCCATGTCAACCCAAATTGTCCTATTAGAGTTGTCAATAAAGAGCCTATCAGGGCAGTTATAAAGTCTTCTTGATATAATTGTCCTATTAGAGTTGTCAATAAAGAGCCTATCAGGGCAGTTATAAAGTCTTCTTTATATAATGGTCCTATTAGAGTTGTCAATAAAGAGCCTATCAGGGCAGTTATAAAGTCTTCTTGATATAATTGTCCTATTAGAGTTGTCAATAAAGAGCCTATCAGGGCAGATATAAAGTCTTCTTGATATAATTACATGTTAGGAACTTTAATCCTACCTTCTAAGTCTTTGCATGTATTCTAGCTTGGTTCATCCTGGCCCTTTTAATAGTCCAAATTAATAATTTTGTCTATAGATCATATTCTTTGTTGTTTCATTAGTTAACCTGCATTTCAGGAAGGGATCCAGTCTAAATTACTAGAAATGAGCATTTTATAGCTGATATTATTCATTTCTATCCCCCCAGCAGGGATCTTTTGCATGTTTCAGTGTGAAAAAAGTGTTCCCTTTTTGGGCCCTCACCAGTAGGCAACCCTGTTGTCATGGTCACCAGTTAGCATCACTGTTGTCATGGTCACCAGTTAGCATTCATGTTGTCATGGTCACCAGTTAGCATCCCTGTTTATGGATTATAAAAAAATAAAAAAATCTATTAAAATTTTTGTTAAATATTTTATTTATTTATTCATAATACAAAAATCTACTTACATTGCTGCATCAAACATGTCTAGCAAACCAAACACAGGTATTAACAATGCTCAAACATACAAAAATATCAATACAAATAAAAAAAAAAAAAAAAAAAATTAAATGCAATTATATTCACTCTGAAAATATCTTATTATAATGATTCATGAAGATGTTATTCTTGTTGTTATTCACTAGGGTTAGTGTTTTAATAAGATAATTAAATTCAATCAGGAAAAATGTGTAATTTTGGTATAGAATTTTGGAATCTTTGTTTGTGTATAAAGTATTTGGCAACAAGAATAAAAAAATTAACAATCATTTCAGTGGTTTTGTTATCATTGCAATAGTAACATATTATATATTTTATGTTAAAAATATAGCAAGTGTTCATAATGGTAAATAAGTACTTTGCAAGGTTTTCCCAAAATTCTGACACAAATTTACATTCAAAGAACAAGTGAGACAGATTCTCACCTTCTTTTCCACAGAAAACACAGATATCATCAATAGCCACACATTTGGAAATCATAGAATTACATGGATATATCTTATGTAAAATGTTGAAGTGCACTTCCTTAACTTTGTTTGGTATACAGTATTTGTAAGGCCTTAACCATGCATTTTTCCAGACAATGTCAGGAATAAGCGTGTTCCAGAAAAACGTTCCTCTCGGTGTAAGTTGGTTTTGTGAATGAAGAATTTGTGTTATATATTTATTACAACAAGATTTCTCAAGTAAGCCCACGCCTTCCAATCTGAGTTCTGGATAAACTTTGTGATCATTCCCAAAATGAAGATGACTTTTCATAAGTGTAGTTAGACCACTGGGAACGGCTTTGATCACAGAAATAAACTCTCTGAAAGGTATTGGAAACTCTTTCAATGTTATAAATTGTTCATATGTGAGAATATTACCCTTGTTGTCGAAACATCAAGAACAAAGTCAATATTCCTCTCATGCCAGCTGGGGTAGAACAATAACTTATTCCTTACAGTTATGTCTGAATTATTCCACAAAAGAGCTTTATGTGGGGAAAAATTGTGCAGGAAACATATTTTCCAGGCCAGTAAGCTTGTTGGTGAAACCTAGCCAATTTAGCAGGTAATCTTTCAGGAATATAATTACATTTCAGTAAAAATTAAAGACCTCCCAATTTATTAAACACATTATTTGGAATGAAATACCATATTGAATCAGTATCGATCAAACATTTTTTCAACCAGTTTATCTTGAAAGTGTTATTTATGTCAACAAAATCCAACACTTCTAGACCGCCTTCAGCTCTTTTGTTAGAAAGGACAGATTTTTTTTGTTTGTGAGACTTATTTTTCCAGATGAAGTCAAGAAAGGTCTTATTGATCTCTTTACAAGTAGCTGGATTTACACATAACGATAATGAGGGGTACACAAAACGAGACAGTCCCTCTGCCTTGGACAGAAGTACTCTCCCAAGTACAGAAAGTTATCTTTGTAGCCAATTATTAAATATATTTTTAGTTCTCTTAATTTTTAGGAGAGAAACCAAGACGCAGCGTAGTTCGTGTTTAACATGTTTAATAAAAGACGAATAAACGTGAACACTACACAATACAAAATAACAAACGTGGCAAAACCGAAACAGTCCTATCTGGTGCATAGAACACAAAGACAGAAGACAACCACCCACAAACCCCAACACAAAACAAGCTACCTAAATATGGTTCCCAATCAGAGACAATGACTAACACCTGCCTCTGATTGAGAACCATATCAGGCCATACATAGAAATGGACAAACTAGACACTCAACATAGAATGCCCACCCAGCTGACGTCCTGACCAACAGTAAAACAAAGAAAACACAAAAGAACTCTGGTCAGAACGTGACAAGATTTCACATTTAGAAACATTCAGCATTAATCCTGATGCAATAGAAAATGCAGTTATAGCATTAAGGGCTTGTGCGACCTGGTCTTTGTCTCTTAAGAAAAGAGTAGTATCATCAGCCAGTTGGGAAATGTTGATTTCTTTGTTAAAAATGGTTAAGCCATACAAATTTGCATCATTCAGAATATCTAGAGATAGAAGTTCCACAACCAAAATGAATAAAAATGGCGAAATTGGGCATCCCTGTCGTAAACTTCTGTTGATACTAAATCTTTTGGAAGTATTAAGGTTTAGTAGCACAGAACTATTTATATCTTTGTAAAACATGCGAATTACTTTAATAAAATGTTCCCCAAATCCAAAAAGTAAAAGAGAAATTCATGTTCAATTGTGTCAAAGGCTTTACAGAAGTCCAGAAATAGGACAACCGCATCTGAGTCAATTGCATCTGAGTAATCTATAAGGTCCAAGACTAAACTAATGTTAGAGCTTATGTGACGGCCCTTCATAAATCCTGTTTGAGTCTCATTTATAATGGTATCTATTCCTTTCTTTAATCTTTTGGCATAAACCAGAGCAATCAATTTGTAATCAACATTTAATAAAGTAATTGGTCTCCAATTGTCAATGAGAGAAGGGTTTTTATCAGGCTTCGGAATCAATGAAATAAGGCCCTGTTTCATAGTGGAGACCATTTCCACATTTTTAATGCAACCTTGAAACATATTGAAAATCGGGTCTTCTAGCAACTCCCAAAACTGTCTATAGAATTCAACTGACAGGCCATCGGGGCCAGGTGATTTCCCTTTTTTCATTGAATTCAGAGCCTCTCTAATTTCACAATTTGACACAGGTGAATCGCAAACTGAGTGGAAATCATCCTCAATTACCGGGACACAATTCTGAATGTGGCAAATGTAACTTTCACAACCATCTTCCTGAAATTGAGAGCTGTAAAGGTTTTCATAAAAGGAATGGACAAATGATGATATTGTAATGGGATCTTTGCATAAAACATTGTTAATTCTTCAGATAGATTATCTTTCTTTAGAAAACTGTCAAGCTTGCTCATCATCTCCTTTTCTCTATGGTTCTTTAATTGCATCAGCTCTTTGGCGCGTTTAATGGCTACCACTCTGACTTTATATTTGAAAAATTCCCATCTACTTCTTCCATGACCCAAGTCCTTTCTTTCTAAAATATCTTTAGCGAATGATTTGATGTTTTCAATCAGTATCTTTAAGATGTGTATTGTTTCATTTCCAATATCCTCGAGTACCTTTTGATTTTTTAGTAGCTTGTAAATTCAGGGAAATCAAGTGATGATCAGAAAAGGGAGCCAACTGATGATCTACATCTATAACAAATTGTAACAAAAAAGGGGAAATTAGGAATAAATCTATTCTAGATTTACGTGACATAGTTTTGTTGGACCAGATATAACCCTTAGCATCCGGATTGAAATAACGCCAGGCATCCTCAACACAGAGATCCTTGCATAATGTAATAATAATGTTACTATTTTGAGGGTTTTGACTCGTTCTAGGAGGAAAACGATCAGCAGATGCATCAGGTGTTACATTAAAATCTCCTGAAATAATTAGAAAAGCCTCTGAGTATTTGTTGCTTATATCCTGTACTTTCCTGGTAAATTGGGTAAAAGGGGTCTTATTAGGAGCATGTGAGTTATGTCCGTATACATTACAGATGATGGAAATAGCATTGTCAAGTTTAACAGTTACTATGACCCATCTGCCGTCTTGTGAAGATGTGGATTCTAGAATGTCACCTTTAAACTTGTGAATAAGTGTCAAAACACCAGCAGAGTGATTTGATCCATGACTGAAATAGGCCATATCTCCCCATCGTGCTTTCCAAAATTTCAAATCACTTTCACCCGAATGAGTTTCCTGAAGAAGGACAAAATCTGCGTTACTGCGTTCACAGTATAAAAATAAAGCTTTCCTTTTTGTAGGATTTCTCAAACCCCTAGCATTCAGACTAACGATATTGAGTGAATTGAAAACGAACTCCTGCATTAAAAAAGAAAGAACACAAATTAGATAACAAGTATTAACGTGAACAATAAAACAAACAGTGAACCTTGAGAGGATTACTCGACGGAAAACTACACTCAGCTGAGGTAGCGGTGGTTAACAGAATAACAAATCTATTTACTTCCTTTTCCTGGCAAGTGTTCATCAGTTGTAGTTCGAACGGTACATGTATTATTGGCAGTACATTAACTGTACTCATGGTAGTACTCACAGTTCCAATTTGGTTAATGTCAACAGAGTTACCCAGTAATCATTATTCCTTCGATAAACGCGTGTGGGCCCTTGAACCCCGCCTTCTTTCCCTCTTGTCGCGCCTTCTGTATAAGCGGACAGTTTTTCTCTGGCAGCCTGATCCTGTGGTATCAGAGCTTCTTTGATGCGGAGTTTCTTCTGGTCCAGAAACTTGTTCCCCTTGGCCATTTTCCATATGATGTCCCTGTAATGGCGCATAGTTAAGCGCAAGGTGATATTGCGAGGGGGTCCATCAGATCTTCGTTTCCCAAGTCGATGTACCACCTCAATCACGTCTCTTAGCCTGTCTTTGATGCATGGTGCCACTTTTCCCAGGATATTAATGACTACTTCTCTAATATCCTCTCCCTCTACCTCTTTTACACTTTGGATTTTCACATTCCACCTGCGAGAGTACCTTTGAAGTTCAGCTACATTCTCACACAGCTCATTATTTTTGGATTGCATTTTCTTCAGCTCATTCTCTAGGAACGTTATCTTTTCCTTGTTCTCACTCACAATTTTGTGTAGTAGATTGACAGTTTCTGACAAATTATCGATCGTCTTTGATGTTTCTTCTGTAGCCCGCTCTACGGGGGACACTTTGGAGAGCGTGGCGTCTTGTTTAGTAGACAGGGACTGGATTGCAGGGAAAAGTTCCGACATGGAAATGTTTTCTTTTAACTTTTTTCACCGGTGGATTTTTACTTGGGGTCTGAGGTAAAGAGGTTGCAAGGATTTCGTCCTGGTCAGTTTTGTTCTTTCTCTTGCTTGAGTTCGCGGCTTCTTGTGTATCCATGCTGCTCTGGTTCTCGTTGTAGCTAGCTAGCATGTTAGCCGTCTTCTGCGAGAATTGGATATTTCGTCTACTTTTGTCTTTCTGTCGTGTTCTTCCCATTCAACTTGACAAAAACTAACTCTAAACTTATCCCATGTCCATAAAAAAAGTTATAGTTAGTTTCTTTCAATATTAATAGCCAATATTTGACTGTTAACCACCTAACCCTCAATATTGCTTTGAAGAGCGAGAAAACACTCCCTCTCACAGCGACGCCATCTTGGCCTCCATCCTGTATTCTGATTAAGTCAACAATACCTCTAGGCATATCTGACGTCATGTATTTGATATATTTATGTGAAGGTTAATTTCCATATTGACATCAGTTCATTGTGTTTGAGGACGGTTCACTGACGGGTTTTCAACGGATAGATTAGATTAGACTAGTTTAACAGTTACAGAGCAGCTACAGTAGCCTATCAGAACAGCTGCAGTAGCCTATCAGAACAGCTACAGTAGCCTATCAGAACAGCTGCAGTAGCCTATCAGAACAGCTACAGTATTACAGGCGCAGACCCTTAGTCAACGGACTACACATAATGGCTGAAGACAGCCAGGTAAGGTTAATTTTAGCCTACGTTTAACGAGCTTTAGAGTTTTCCTAATTCCATCTTGTTCTAATAGCAAGTCTGCCTTAAGTGCAGAAACCGTGGTTGATATTAGAAAATATGTATGATTGGAAGTTTAGGCAAGTAATTAAATTGGGTAATTGTTGTGGGATGTTAGCATACCATACTGCGCGTGTAGCATTAGTGCCATGGAGGATTGTGCAGGCCGGCAGGTTGCTACAGTTTCCTAGTAGCATGTACGCTTTAGGGATCAGATCTGGATGACTTTTTCACCTGAACTGCTCATTGGCTGTCCATAATGAGCCCAGCAAGCAGGATGTGTAGCTGGGCTCTGCAATAACTAGCTCCCAGAGCAATTACAAATAACTATTCTTGTTTTAATAGCGTCATTAGAACTAGCAACATGACAGTCAGTCACCTCAGTACAAACGCTATGTGTTGGATTCGTCCATGTCTTGCTAAATGACCTAGCTACCATAACAGCTGTGGAGAATTTCTACTGCAGTTTTAAGGGATCTCTCTGAAGGTTTTAGATGATACAGTGGTGCTTCGTCCTCTGGATGAAGAATCATACATCTCGGCTTGGCTTCATTGCATTATTATTTGGGAAACGTTGACATGCCATTTGTGTTGACGGATGGATGAAAATAATGTAATTATAGTATCGTTATACATAGGCTAGCAGGAAAATCCGCAGGAAAATCCGCATGAGATACCCATAGAACTGAGCCCTGCTCCATTTCAGCACCATGCCGCGGTCTCAGGTGCTGCCCAGACTCTAAACATTTCAGCACCATGGCACGGTCCCCTGACGCCTAGAAACGTGTCAGCACTATGCAGCGGACAATAGTGCTGAAATAGTTAAAGCCCCCTAGAACGTCATTGATTTTAAATTATTGTAAGTGCAAGTGGTTATAATTTATTGCATGTCCTAGTTTTGCAGCTTTGCAACCTCAGAATTATAGCTAATGGATTGCAGCGAGTTACGTGTTTGTGCCTGGCGATGAATGAGGATGCTTGATAAACCATAAATTAAATGCAACAACGTGCACTTACAAATATTTTCGTTTGGCAGAACTTTGACAAGCTATGATCTGTTTTCTAATGACATTGACAATTCATATAGACATTAGACTTAGGCCTAATTGTGACATCATGTGTGTATGACATCTTTGAAGAATGCCCTGGCTTCAGCCAATCGGAATCGAGTATTCAACAATGCTTTGGTATAATTCAAGGACGTTCATATTCACTTCAGTTGTCTGCCGATGGTTCACTGACGTTTTTTCAAAGGAAGTATTAGTATTACCTCTAAACAGCCTACAACAATAAGCTACACATCATGTCAGACGACAGCAAGGTATGGTTCATTTAGCCTATTTTGAGTTTAGAGGAGAAATTACTAACAATATAGTAGGTCACTACCACAGCAATAGGTGTCACTGGTTTGATCCATGGACTGAAATCTGACCACTATTGCCGTTTTGTTTGAAATAGGAGAGAATCATTTGTTTCATAAAGTCACAACCTAGGACTGATATTGACCTCTCATTTATCCACCAGAACGTGAAATGGGAGGATCATCCGGATGACCAAAATAAAGTTGTGGAGAATATGAAGGAGGAAACAGAGACACATGAGACCAACAAGAACAGGACAGGAGGCAAGGTAAGAAATATGCTGTCCTTTACACATCCTCTGCCTACTTAGGCACAGATCTAGGATTAGTTTACTATCACTAAATCCTAACCTTAAAGCATTAGGAGACACTACACTGACCTTAGATCTGCTATGAGACCTATAATCTGTTGTCATGTAGGCTAAACGTAAGTCCAGTGGCCGTGCCAAGAAGACTTCCGTGGAGGAGGACAGCAGCATTGGTGCAGGTCCGAGATGACTTAATGTTGGGTGCAGGTTGTGTTCAAATTCATCAGCACTGATCTGAGAGGATAGTATCTATATAGGTGAAAGCAATATAGTGGAGGCCCGCAGAGAGATGTGCTTTTACCTGTCCAGTGCAATCAAATCACTAAAGGTGAAGGAAATTAGGAATAAAGTTCAGATTCAACTTTAGATTTCTCTTTGCGGTTTCCCAGAGTCTTCTCAGACACCCGGGTGTGGTTTCCGGGAAAGGGGATCTATCATTGAGCAGCTGGAGAAGGAGGCTCAGAGGACTCTAATGCCTTCTCTCAAGATTGGGACAAGCTGTGCCCCAATCCTCCTCTCTTTCCTGAGGAGTCTAACTGATGAGCAAGTTCCATGTCTTTTTCCAACCTCACATACAACTTATCTGAATTTATAGTCATAGTGCACCTTCTAACCACAAATGGGATTTTAAACACTACCACCTAACCCTAACATCACTGTAACCACACCCCTAACTCTTGCTGTAAATCAAGAACAAAATGACTCATGTACTTGCTAATAGCTTAATTAAATACACTTTTATGATCCCTAACATGGCTATCTAGTGACTCCACTAACTCAACACCAGTGTGCAGCTAAAATATGTTTCCTTTCTTTTCTTTGCTCTAGCCAATGGAGAGTGATTCAGCATGGCATGAAACATAACGTAAGTCTCTCCACATAAGGTTCTGGTCAAAAGTTGTGCACTATATATATATATATATAGGGAATGGTGTCATGGAATTGGTTGATTGGCAAAAACATTACTCTGTTTGTTGGTCATAGCTGACATTCGAGCAGCTCTCCATGCTGTGTCTGAAGATTGTTAAGGTCGTGACCCAGACAGCCCTCCGCATTCTCCTACCAGTGCTAGCTCGTATCATGGGGGTGAACCTGAGGAGTGGGGCAACCTCCCCAGAATCCCAGTGCTCTCTGACAGGGTCTGAGGATTCCTTAGGCAGTCTGGATGAGAGAGAGAAAAGGCTGCTGATCAGTGAGATGAACTACTGGACTAAGGAGAGGAGGGGGAATGGCAGTGCAGGGTGCCGCCAAAAATCCACTCGCAGAACCTCATCATCATGCTGGTTGCCTAAGAGGTATGTTCACAGCAATATTTGAACTTAATAATTTCAAGACCTGACCCATACTTATCATAAATTATTAACTTGGAATTCATACCTTGTAGTTTTAAGTTCTGGTCAGAAATGTTGCCCCTGAGGGGGTGGGTCCAGGTGAAAGTAATTTTTAACTGGGTAAGCCATAAAGTAATCTATGAATAAATAGATCAGGTACATGCCTTTCAGAATTAGTCAAATTCTGATGTCGTATAAACATAAAAATCAGACAAAAATTGTGTCAGTTGGCTTTAGGCTTCTAGAACTACGATGGTATGAGAAGTAAACCATCATTGCTCTAATTTGGTTTTCAGGCTCACTAATGACCCAAATAAGATACCAGTTGGTCACATTTGCATGGCATAAGTGGTGATTGTGTGTTTATCTTCAAGGTCCCAGACCTCATTGCAGAGCTTGCCTGCAACTAGAGAGGCTCCCCTCATGGAGGAGCCTCTGAAGGCTCTTTTTGGGGTAACGGAAGAGAGCCTCCTGATATCCCTGGTTGAGGGTCACTCCAACCCCACCTCCTCCAGCTCCTCCGAGTTGAGCTGTGCTATCGTGGGGGAGGTAGTACACCAGCTTAACTCTGGCCTCTCAGTGGCCATTCAGGCCAGCTCGGGGAGTTGCCCCCCTATGGACAGTCAGGACATAGCAGCAGGCAAGGAGGTCATTGGGGTAGCCTCGGTGCAGATCCTGGCCGAGCTACAGAGCAAAACGTCTGAGCCAGAGTGGGTAGGGTTTATCGAGCCCCTCATGGACCCTGTGACCGATGATGTGCTGGATGCCATTGTCGGCACAATGGACAAAATGGCGCAGGACTTCAACATCCTCTTGGATCTGGCCAAGAAGATGACAATCTTGGGGTCTACATTTCTGACCAATCTTCAATGTGACCTTGATGTTGAGTGTCCATCTGGGAAAGAAGGAACCACTCACTTTCTCAAAGAGACTGGATCCTCTACCAGTGTGGTGGCCAGAAAGCTTCAGACCCTCTCTAGCCCCGACTTTCAGTCTAAAGCCCTCAAGGCGGTGAGCACCATCCTTACAAGGAAAGTCAGCAGCTCTTCTGGCATGGCTCCTTCCTCTAGGCCTTCTAGTGCTGCTCCTAGCCTTACTGAAGCACCCCTGAATACCAGCTCTACAGCCCTGACATCTGTAACCTCCACTGCCACAGTGATTGTTAAGGCATTTGTGGGAGGCATGGAGACGATAGCATCATTTGAAGGCACATGTGAAGCAGTTAATTGGCCAGTTCCTGTAAATGACCACAAAACAGGGTCTTCACAGAAGATAACCTTCTCTCCAGCCCGCACACTCTACGGCCTTATACGAGCAGAAGGTGTGGCTAAGGACGCTTCTCTTCAGGAGTATTCAGACACCCTGGAAAAGGCAACTGTTTCAACTGTTGAGGTCCAGCACCAAACTTAGTAGAGTTCCCAGTGAGAGCCAACCAATACCAGCTCTCTGTCTCTCCAATCTGGATACCAGTACTCAAGAAGTTCTTAGCAGTGTTTTTTCCATCTACAAGTCAGAGTTATCAAAAGTGGAGAGTAAATCCTTGGACGTTGTCAGTTCATCTGATGACTCCCTAGAGGCTTGTTGGTTTGTTGATGGTGTCCTATCAGAGCTTGATGACTATACTATTTCCCAGTCACCCTCACCCAATGAAGACTTGAGTGTGAGTACTCCATCGTAACAGTCCAATGACTGACAGCAGCCGACCACCGAGTGCTAAAGCCTCTTTTCGTTCATCCACTCCGTCTTTCACCAGCAAGGGAACCTCTTTGGTACCAAAGGGAGATGGGATTGACATTGAAGAGAAGGAGGTGTGCATCCCCAGCAGCTCTGGCCATCTGAGGGAGCTCTTAATCACCCCGGACATCAGCAGTGCCACTGCATTCCTACTGCAGTACTTGATGGACTCCAGCAAAGATGACGTCATGTGTTTGGTCACCATACTGGTGATACGGTTGCTATCGAAGATCAGACCCTCAGCCCTAGATGGACCCTCCCAACAGGCAGCAGACATGACAGAAACATCTCAGCAACTCATCAGACAAGTCCTGTCTGAGTTCTGTGCTGCATCCAGATTCTCCAGGACACAGGCATATTCCCAGAAGCTGCACATCCACAGGGTGTTCAGAGGTGTACATAAAAACCTCATGGAGGAGTTTGGCTCTTATAACACCCTGCAAGCAGCTATTTCCTCCCAGGACCCTGCATTTGACAGTCCTGGTAAAGTCCTTGACCCAGCAGCTGGTACAGGGATGCAAGGAGGCGTCAAGACCAGCTTCTGCTGCAACAAACCCATCAGACCAGGCTGAGACAGAGAGGGGGGCTGAGCAGAAAGCAAGAAGGAGCTTCCTTTGCTTTTCAATGACCAAACTCAGGATCAACTTCAAGGTATAGCAGGGAGTTAGCATGTTGTTGTTGTTCCAGTTAGGTGCTGATGTTATTGATGTGGCTATGATAAGACAAATACATGCCATAAATATGTTTTATTCATCACTAAATTGTTGCCTTGGATTCAGAAGTGTTCCATTTATTTATTTATTCTCTGTACCATTTTCTTTACCTTTCTCTGTTAGCGTTCCAAGAGAGGAAACAAAAAGGACTGCCATTCAGTCCAGGAACAGACTGAGATTCCCTCTACTGATGGACATTGCATAGGTAAGGATGTTTTAGAGCTCTGCTATAGCTTGTGGTTTTGTTTAGGTGTGTGTTAGAAACATAGAGTATGCCTACCAAACTCATAGCACTGTTATTTTTCTACGTTATTATACTCTCTCTCTCTCTCTCTCTCTGCATGCTGGGAGTGTTTGGTGCATGCTGGGAATTGAATGATTGATTGAGTGAGTGCGTGTGTTGTGTAGAGTAAGATATTCAGAACTTTCCTTCGGTTTTTTCTTTTTTGGTGGCATTCTTTGGTTTCTTCTGTGCATGATTAAGATTATTATATATATTTTTTTTTGTTGTGTGGTAGAATTAAGTATTTAGGTTTTTTCGTATCGAAATTACCTTGATTTTGGCGGGGATGGCTTCCAGAATTGGAATGCCGTCCCTGTCACTTCGGCACGGCTTTAGGTGTGTCACTGAAGCTACTGTCACGGTGGAGGAGTTTCTGGTCGCCGTAGGAGAGAAGGTAGGATACGATAATGTTGCGTATGCGTCACGGATGAATAAAGCGGTGGTGGTATTTCTTAAGGAAGAGCGCCTTGTTGATCGTATGGTTGAGCAGGGCGTACTTCTTAAGGGAATGTTTATTCAAGTTACCCCGCTTTTTTCTCCGTCAACAAGGGTAACGATTTCAAATGTACCACCGTTTATTCCAAATGAGCTATTGGAGCGCGAGTTATTGCGCTTTGGGAAGTTTGCAAGCTCAATTAAGTTGTTCCGTTGGGTTGCAAACACCCGGCGTTGAAACAGGTTATGTCGTTTCGGCGACAGGTGTTTATGTTTTTGGACTCACCGGAGCAGACTTTAGAGATATCGTTTAAAGTTAAGTATGACAATAGACTGTATATGGCGTATGCTAGTACGGGTAGTCAACGGTGTTTTGAGTGTGGGGATGTTGGCCATAAGCGACATGCTTGCCCGAAAAGGGAGAAGGCAGAGGGAGGGGCGCAGGTGGTCATCGTAACGCCTGGGCCCACTGATGTAGGGAGAGGTGGGCTGACAGTGGTTGAGCAGCCACAAGCACCTGTTGCCGAGGAACAAGTTATCCGTGTTGAAGAGCCAGTTCCTCAGACTGGTGAGGAGGTGCCCAGTACGAGTACTGGGGCACAGGAGGGGGTTCATATGGAGTTAATCTCAAAGGTAGTGGAGGAGATGCCCACTACGAGTAATGGAGTACAGGAGGGGGTTCATGTGGAGCTAATCTCACAGGTAGTGGAGGAGATGCCCACTACGAGTAATGGAGTACAGGAGGGGGTTCATGTGGAGCTAGACTCCAAGGGAGTGGAGGAGATGCCCACTACGAGTAATGGAGTACAGGAGGGGTTTCATGTGGAGTTAGGCTCCCAGGTAGTAGAGGAAATGCCCACTACGAGTAATGGGGTACAGGAGGGGGTTCATGTGGAGCTGGGCTCTCATGTAGTGGAGGAGATGCCCACCACGGGTAATGGGGTTCAGGTGGGGCTAGTCTCCCAGGTAGTGGAGGAGATGCCTGGTACGAGTGATGGGGTGCAAGTGGGGAGTGTTGAAAGGGATGTGGTAGAGGGGAGTCAGTGGTCTGTGGCCTCAGCTGAGGAGGATCAGGAGAAGGATATGGATATCTCTTCTGATATGACAGCAGCTGGTGAGGACTCAATTTATGATCTAGAGGAGGTAAATGGGTTTCTGGATCAGACTTTTGGGAAATCTGTAAAATTGGCAGAATATTTTGATGTTGATAAGTTTGTGAGGTCAGCTGTGATGTTACAGAAGACGGTGGGGTTAGACCAGTTGAGTGAGAAGAAGCGGTTTCGCTTGAGGAAATTTGTTACTGCTGTTACAGCAGCAAAAGGTGGTGGGAAACGTGGTCAGGTTAATAAGAAAAGATTTAAATAATGATGATGATCATGCTTCATAGGGTGTCTTTTTTCTCTTTGGTTTCTCTGTGGTATCTTCTGCTTTTCCTTTCTCTTTTCTACATGGAGGTACTAAGGGTGGGCTCTCTCAATATTAATGGGGGAAGGGACAGAAATAAGAGGGCTTGGGTTTTAGAAGAAATAAAACAGAAAAGGCTTAATGTAGTTTTCCTACAGGAGACACATAGTGATGAGGAAAATGAGGTTGACTGGGGAATGTGGTGGGAGGGGCAGCATATACTCAGTCATGGTACTAATTTCAGTGCTGGGGTGGCCATCTTGTTTTCCTCAGGTTTAGGGGTGACTGTGATATCTACAACAGAGATTGTCAAGGGTCGGGTTTTATTGGTCAAGGTGGATGTTATGGGGTTTTTGTTTGTTTTTTTGAATGTTTATGCTCCTAATGAGGGTACCGAGCGTCTTGTTGTGTTTGATAAAATAAAAGAAACCTTAAGACAGTGTGACCAAGAGGGGTGTATGGTTGTAGGGGGGGACTGGAACTGTACTGTGGATTTTACTGTTGATCGCAACGCTGAAGAACCTCACCTGCGGTCAGCCACTTTCCTGTCTGGCTTACTAACTGAGTTAGAGCTTTCTGATGTGTGGAGAGTAAGGAATGCAAAAGTTAGGCAATACACATGGTTGAAAGTGAATGAAGGTCGTGTCAGTGCAGCAAGGTTAGATAGGTTGTACGTATCTGATCAATACTGTAGTAGGGTTGGAAGGTGTGCCATTACTCCTGTGGGTTTCTCTGATCATCACATTATAACTGTTGATATTCACTTGTCCTGTCCACGAAGGTCATCACCTTACTGGTATTTTAATGTTAAATTGTTACATGATGTCAAGTTTTGTGAAAGGTTTTTGTTGTTTTGGGAAAAATGGAGGGTTACAAAAGGGAATTTTGAGTCCTTGAGACAATGGTGGGATGTTGGGAAGGCCCAAATACGAGTATTTTGTCAACAGTATACTGCTTTGTCTCAAATTGAAGTTAAAGAGACTATCAATGCCCTTGAACAGGACATCAAATCAATTGAATTGAAGCTGCTCACTCAGAATGACCCTGGACTAGTCATGAACTTACAGGACAAGAGACATGAACTGAGGTCGTTTCTGCATGAAAGAGTGAAAGGTGCCTTGATTAGGTCTCGTTTCGCTTCCCTCAAGGATATGGATGCTCCTAGTGCCTTTTTTTTTAACCTTGGACAGTCGACATTACAACGTAAACAGATGGTCTGCCTTCGCCTCCCTGATGGGAAGGTGACCACGGATGACAGTGAAATGCGTCAACATGCCGTGGATTTGTACTCTGCCCTCTATAAGGCGGAGGATTGTGACTCTGTGTGCTGAACAGTTGTTACATGGTCTTCCTAAATTGGGACCTGAACAGAGAGTCGCATTGGACTCTGACATTACACTGCAAGAGCTGTCCACAGCAGTTATGCAGCTCTCAACAGGCCGAGCCCCTGGCATTGATGGTTTACCATCTGAGTTCTATAAGCACTTTTGGGGGTCTATTGGGGAGGATTTTTATGAAGTGGTGTGTGAATCTTTTCATGAGGGTTCTCTTCCTGTATCCTGTCAACGTGCGGTGCTTTCACTGTTGCCAAAAAAGGGGGATTTGGCTCTCATAAAAAATTGGAGACCTGTTGCTTTGCTGTGTGCAGAATATAAAATAGTTTCAAAATGTCTCTCAAACAGGTTGAAAGAGTATCTGGGATTGTTGGTCCACAAGGACCAGTCCTACTGTGTACCTGATCGCTCAATTGTTGACAACTTGTTTCTGATAAGAGATGTTCTAGACATTTGTAAACTGTCTGATGTAAATGTGGGTTTATTTTCTTTGGATCAGGAGAAGGCTTTTGACCGCGTGGACCACCAGTATTTGTTCAAAACGATGAAAGCCTTTGGGTTTGGGGATGTTTTTTTGTCTTGGATGAATTTACTGTATGCTGGGGCCTCGTGTATGGTGAAGGTGGGGGGTGGTTTGAGTTGCCCCATCCCTGTCCAAAGGGGTATCAGGCAGGGATGCCCAATTTCAGGGCAGTTATATAGTCTGGCGATTGAACCAATGCTTTGTTTTTTAAGAGCGAAGCTTACTGGTTTCTCTGTGCCAGGTGTAATGAAGGGTCCCACGATAGCACTGTCTGCGTATGCAGATGATGTGACAGTTTTTATTACAGGGGCTGAGGATGTTAAGGTTCTCTCAGACGCTTTAATGGTGTATGAGGGTGCCTCCTCAGCTAGAGTCAATTGGGGAAAGAGTGAAGCGCTGTGGGCAGGTCAGCTTCAGATAGGGTCCGCTCCACGGTTACCAGGGGGGCTTCAGTGGGGCAGAGATGGGATGAAGACATTGGGTGTTTTTCTAGGCTCTGATGTCTTTCAGAAAAAGAACTGGGAGGGTGTAGTGGAGGAAGTGTGTGCCAGACTGTCAAGATGGAAATGGGTGCTACCCCAGTTGTCTTATAGGGGAAGGGTACTGGTAATTAATAATCTTGCTGCCTCTACCCTGTGGCACAGACTAATGATTTTGCAGCCACCAAAGGGTCTGATACAAGAGCTTCAGAGGACCCTTGTCAATTTCTTCTGGTCTGGACAACACTGGATCAAAGCTGCAGCTTTGTACCTGCCACTGCACGAGGGGGGGCAAGGCCTGGTGGACATTTCCTCTAGGATCATGGCTTTCCGGCTTCAAGCAGCCCAGAGACTGTTGTACAGTGACGGTTCTAGCTGGGTCGACACAGCCTACGCACTGATGAGGAGAGCAGGCTGTTTGGGCTTAGACAAGCACCTTTTCCTCTTAAAGCTGGAGGGGGGTGAGTTGAATGGCCTGACTCCATTCTATGAGTCTGTTATGCAGGCTTGGAGGATTCTGGTCAAGTCCCGTAAGGCCGGCACGCTACCAGGGATGTGGCTTTTTGAAGAGCCTCTTTTTTATAACACTGCCATCCAGTCCAGTGCTCTGGGTTCAGCCAGCCTGCGTTCATGCCTGTTAGGTGTCGGGTGCACCAAGCTGGGTCATCTGATGCAGAGCAGGAGCAGATCGTTGGAGGAGCTGGGAGAAAGAGCGGGGATCCGATCATCTCGCCTACTGAGGAAGGTCGTCGCTGAGGTCTGTGACTCCTTGCCAGTGCTTCATCGTCAGTATGTGACTGACATTTCCAATTCTGATCGGTGGAAGGAGGGTCTGGATTATGTGTTCCCTGCACTGATTGTTAGTGCTGCGGTGGGGGCATTTGAGGAGGACGTGGGGATGCTGCTTTCCTTCGATACCCCGGAGCTGGGGGATTTCAAGGAGGTGGGAAAGAAGGCCATGTACAGAATATATGTAAAGGTGTCCCATGCCTCTTCCCTGGAAGGGGTAAAATCGACGAGGTGGGCGGGTGTGCTTGGTCCAGGTGCTTCCCCAAAAGGCTGTTGGCGATCATTATACAAACTGCCGATTGATAAGAGGACAGCTGACCTCCAATGGAGGATCATACATGGAGCTATAGCCACCAACATGCATCTGGTACACCTGGACCCTACTGTTGGGGAGGGGTGTCCATTCTGTGCAGAGTCTGAAACTCTGGCACACCTGTTTTTACTGTGTCCCAGGTTGGTCGGGATGATTGACCTGATCACTGACTGGTTCTCAACGTTGGGAGAGGTTTTCTCTTCCCAACTGTATATATTTGGGCCAAAGTACAGGTTCAGTCAAAAGGGTGTCGTTGTGTTGCTTAATTTTGTGTTAGGGGCAGCAAAATTAGCGATATGGAAGACCCGAAAGAACAGTATTCGGGGACAAGGGTCTGTGGATGTGGTGGGAATGTTGGAGGGAATGGTGGCAGCGAGACTAAGGGTTGAGTTTGCCTATTATAAACTTGTCAACAATATTGATCTGTTTTTGAGTATATGGGGTATTCAGAGGCTGTTGTGTTTAGTTACTGTGGAGGAGGAGTTGGAGTTGTGTTTCTAATTGATGTGTAACTGTGGTTTTGTATGAGTATTTATTGTTTGGTGGGCTCCCAGACCCAATAAAGATTATTTCAAACTCTCTCTCTCTCTCTCTCTCTCTCTCTCTCTCTCTCTCTCTCTCTCTCTCTCTCTCTCTCTCTCTCTCTCTCTCTCTCTCTCTCTCTCTCTCTCTCTCTCTCTCTCTCTCTCTCTCTCTCTCTCTCTCTCTCTCTCTCTCTCTCTCTCTCTCTCTCTCTCTCTCTCTCTCTCTCTCTCTCTCTCTCTCGGTGCATGCTGGGTGTTTTTGGAGTCTGAGTGTTTGGTGTGGAAAGCTCTATCCTAACTAACTTTCTTGATTCTTTTCTTTACATGTTATTTTCTATGGTGGAGGGTTAATGCAATATTTGTTTTTGGCGGTATCCAAAGTTTTTTTTTCAAAGTTAGGGTGGAAGAGGACAGAGTAACTTTCCTGGGGGTTGGAAGGTGTAGTGTGCGCAATGGCTTCTCAGCCTAGCGCGGAGGAGACGCTGTCTATACAGCATGGATTCAGGTGTGTTCCTGAGAACGGAGTTAAGGTGGAGGAGGTTCTGCTCGCGGTCGGTGAACAGGTAGGAGCTGAGTTTATACATTCTGCTTCTAGAATGAACAAAGCTGTGGTTGTGTTCATGAAAAGGGCTAATTTGGTCGGTAGGCTAATTGCTAGCGGAATATTTGTAAGGGATGTGTTGGTGTCAATTTCACCTCTCTCTACCCCTTCAACAAGAGTTGTAGTGGCAAATTTGCCTCCGTTTATCACGGATGATCAAATTAGGAAAGAGCTGAGTCGTTTTGGTAAGTTTGCTAGCGGTTTCCGTGTACTGTCAGCAGGGTTTCAGGCAGATGCCGTTAAACACGTTGTTTCGTTCCGGAGGCAAGTGTTTATGTTTCTGAACAACAATGAGCAACAGCTAAATGTGCACTTTAAAGTGAGACATGGGGAGGGGCTCTATGCAGGTTTTGCCAGCACAGATAGTCTACGGTGTTTTGAGTGTGGGGATTTGGGGCATAAGAGTTTTGCGTGCCCACACAAAGGCCGTAGAAAAGGTGAGGGTACAAGCGCCAGTGGGGGAAATCAAGGTCAAAGTGCAGGGGGTAAGGAGATGCAGACAGCAGAGGCTGGACCTAGTCAGGTTAGAGATGGTGGGGTAGATGAGGCTGGGCCTAGTCAGGCTAGAGATGGTGGGGTAGCTGTAGCTGAGTTTAGTCAGGCTAGAGATGGTGGGGTAGTGGAGGATGGGTCTAGTCAGGCTAGAGATGGTGGGGAAGCAGAGGCCGGGTCTAGTCAGGCTAGAGATGGTGGGGTAGCTGAGGCTGGGCCTAGTTATGCTATGGAGGGTGCTGGGTCTAGGCAGGATATGGATGGTGGTATAGCAGAGGCTGAGTCTAGTTAGGCTATGGATGGTGGGGTAGCTGAGGCTGGCCCTAGTCATGCTATGGAGGGTGGGGTAGCTGAGGCTGGCCCTAGTCATGCTATGGAGGGTGGTGTAGATGATACTGGGTCTAGTCAGGTTATTCTAGTGGATGAGGAGAGTATAGTGGGGAAGTGTAAGAGATTAGGGGGGGAGGAGGAGGGTGTCAAGCGGGAAAGGAAAAAGGGTGTGGACAAAGGCACCATGGAAATGTTGCCTGTTGCTGTGGGTGAGGCCCTAACCAGAGAGAAAGAGCAGGTGGTCAGGGTGGGAGATAGAGAAGAGGAGGAAAGTGAGTCTGAGGAAGAGGATGAGGAGTTATTTTTTTCAGACTCCTCTTCAATTGGCCCGGAGCTGACAGCCAGTCAACCAGAGGGGTCTAAGTACACGTTGAGAGAACTGACAAGGTTCCTGAATGAGACTAAGGGGAAAAAAGTTAATCTTGAGGCTTTTTTTCCTGATCCTAGAAAGTTTGTAAGATCAGTACAACATGCTATGAGAAATGAGGGGCATGGTGTCCTCTCACCCAAGAAACGGTTTAGGTTGAGGAAGTGGGTCACAACAGTGCGTAAAGGTTTACCTTCAGACACTGTTTAAATGTTTAATTTCTTTCTGACACTGGGGCTTTTTGAGCTTTGCTATTGGTCTATTTCTCTGCTGGCTTTTCTCCCACTTCTTATGGAGACTCTTCGGGTAGGCTCGCTTAATATAAATGGCGCCAGAGATGCGGGAAAGAGGAGTGTGTTGGGTGAATATGTAAAACAAAAAAAAGTACATGTGTTATTTCTGCAGGAGACGCATAGTGATGTGGTGAATGAAGTTGATTGGGGGCTCTGGTGGAAAGGGGCAAGTGTGTTGAGCCATGGGACAAATCTTAGTGCAGGGGTGGCAGTCCTTTTTGCACCGGGTCTGTCTGTAAAAATTTGCTCCTCAAAGGAGGTGTGTAGGGGTAGGTTGCTTGTTGTTAAAGCAGAAATTAACAGCATGGGTTTTGTTTTTATAAATGTGTATGCGCCTAACACAGGGAGAGAAAGAGGGGTTCTATTTGGGAGTCTTAGACAGGAACTCTCACAAGTAGCGCCTGAGGAGACGCTGGTGATCGGAGGTGACTGGAACTGTACAATGGATTTTACAAAAGACAGAAATGGGGAAGAGCCTCATTCAGTGTCAGTGGGAGTGTTAGGGGACATCATTAATCAGTTTGACCTAGTGGATGTTTGGAGAACTAAACATCCAAACACAAGACAGTATACGTGGGTGAAGGTTTTTGGGGCTAGGGTGAGTGCAGCCCGACTTGATCGTTTTTACATATCTAGGAATCAGAGCAATAGGCTGCTGGGCGCTACCATTCTCCCAGTGGGGTTTTCGGACCATCACATAACCATGGCTCGGCTGTCTATTTCACCAGGGCCCCGGCAGGCATCTTATTGGAAGTTCAATGTAAAGCTCTTACAAGATGCCACTTTTTGCTCAGTTTTCCAGACCTTTTGGGAAAGGTGGGGGCAGCGAAGAGAGGAGTATGAGTCTCTGAGTCAATGGTGGGATGTGGGGAAAGTGCAGATTCGGCTTTTCTGTCAACAGTACACAGCTCTCTCATCAGAGGCTAGGAGAGTATTGGGGGAACTAGAGCGGTGTATTAGTGAGATGGAGGTAAAGATGGTGGGGCAAGGCAATGTAGGCCTCCAGGCTAATTTAGCCGAATTACGTAGGGACCTGGGCAGTTTTTTCCAGGTTAAAGCAAAGGGAGCACTTGTAAGAGCTAGGTTCTCCATGCTCAAGGAGATGGATGCTCCCAGCTCCTTCTTCTTTGGTTTGGAAAGACAGAGCAGTGAAGCCAAGGGTATGCATTGTCTACGGCTGTCTGATGGGCGGGTGACCTCTGTGGTGGGGGAGATGCGGGAGCAGACTGTGGAGTTTTATACTGAATTGTATAGGGCAGAAATGTGTGATCCTATGTGTGCTCAGGTCTTGTTCGCAGGACTCCCTAAGCTCTCTCGGGCACAGAGGGATGAAATGGACATTCCTCTGTTGTCACATGAACTGGCAGAGGCCGTAACCCAGATGTCCCCCGGTCGTGCACCGGGGGTCGATGGACTCCCAGTGGAGTTTTACAAAAAATTCTGGGGAATAATTGGACAGGACTTCTTTTGCGTCTTGCGTGAATGCATCGGGGTAGGAGAGTTGCCGATGAGCTGCCGTCGGGCGGCTCTGACTCTCCTGCCCAAAAAAGGGGACTTGTGTGAACTTAAGAACTGGAGGCCTGTGGCATTACTCTGTGCGGACTACAAGATTTTTGCCAAGGTCCTCTCTAACAGACTGAAGTCCCATCTGGACTCTATAATACACAAGGACCAGACATATTGTGTACCGGGACGCTCAATCACGGACAACTTGTTCTTGATTAGGGACATGTTGGACTTGTCGAGAGGTTCTAATGTGAACTTTGGACTGGTCTCTTTAGATCAAGAGAAGGCTTTTGATAGAGTGGATCATGAGTATCTGTTTAATGTGATGTCTGTGTTTGGGTTTGGGAAGAGTTTTGTGACCTGTGTGAAGCTGTTGTATGCTGGGGTGTCATGTATGGTTAAGGTGGGAGGGGGGCTCAGTAGGCCAGTCTGGATGAGACGGGGCATTAGACAAGGATGCCCTCTATCTGGGCAGCTATACACACTAGCCATTGAGCCTTTTTTAGGACTGCTACGCAGGAGACTGCAGGGAGTGTGCTGGACAGGCATGGGTGTGGTGACAGGAATAGCAGTCTCAGCATACGCAGATGATGTTTCTGTGATGGTCAGGGATGGGCAAGATATGCAGGAACTAGAGACCAGTCTGAAGGTGTACGAGGGAGCTTCATCAGCTAAGGTAAACTGGGGAAAGAGCAAAGCTCTGTTATGTGGGGCATGGGGGGATAGGGCTCCTCCTCTGCTTCCAGGGGGTTTGCAGTGGGGTTGTGAAGGGCTTAAAGTGTTGGGGGTGTACCTGGGCTCGGAGAGGTGGGTCAGGAAGAACTGGGAGGGGCTGTCACAGGCAGTGGTGTCAAGACTGGCCAGGTGGAGGTGGCTCCTATCCCAAGTGTCATATAGAGGGAGGGTGCTGATAATTAACAACCTGGTGGCATCTTCCTTGTGGCATAAACTGGCTGTCCTCAACCCCCCCGCCGGTCTGCTTGCAGACCTGCAACGCAAGCTGGTGGATTTATTTTGGTCGGGACATCACTGGCTGAAGGCAGCAGTGTTGTACATGACCGTCCACGAAGGAAGACAGGGCCTGGTGGAACTGGAGAGCAGGATGGCTGCTTTCCGGCTAAAGGCGGTGCAGAGACTGCTGTATCATACCGATGTTGGCTGGAGGGAACCAGCATGCGCACTGCTGAGGAGAGCTGGTGGATTAGGGTTGGACCGGCAGCTGTTCCTCATGAAGCTGGAGAGGCTGAGTACAGCAGGTCTCTCAGAGTTTTACTCTGCGGTGCTGAGGGCCTGGCAGCTGCTAAGGCCCATACGAGAAGGGGGTGTGGAGCCTGGGCAGTGGGTGTGGGAGGAGCCTATTTTCCACAACCCAGCCATCCCTTTGAGATCGGTTCAGTCTGCCACCCTGCAGAGGCAACTGATGGCAGGGGGTTTACGAAGGCTAGGTGACCTGAGACTGCTGGGAGAGGAGGGGTGGAAAACCCTGGAGGTCTTGGCGCAACAAACAGGAATAACGTCTCTTAGACTGTTGGAGAGATTCCTGGAGGAGGTCCAGGAGGCACTGTCTGAGCAGGTAAGGGGGGTGTTTGAGAGGCCAAAGGGAGAGGGGCCACCAATGTTTCCGCCACTGCAGGTGACGGCAGAGACTGGAGACTGGCAAGGGGGTCTGGAGGACTTGTTAGATTTTAACACTCCGAGCCTGGGGGAATTTGAGGGGGTGGGAGGTAAAGCTCTCTACAACCTCTGCGTTAAGGTTAGGAACATTAGAAGTCTAACAGGAGTGAAGGCACATCAGTGGCAGGGGGTATGTGGGGCGGAGAGTATGGTGGGTTTTAGATGGAGGGCGCTCTACAAACCCCCAGTACCAAAGAGGTCAGGGGACCTCCAGTGGAGGGTTCTTCATGGAGCCCTGGCCACTAACAGCTGGTTGGCACGTGTTGATCCGGGAATTGGGCAGGGGTGTCCTTTCTGTCAAATGAATGAAACTGTGATTCATGTGTTTTCTGTGTGCACCAGGTTAATGCCATTAATGTCTCTGTTGGAATGTCTGTGTGAGAGGTTGGGGGTGGTTTTTGCTGTTGGGATGTTTATAATGGGATACAGGTATTCGAGTAAGGAGAAAGAAAAATGTGTTTTGTTGAATTTTCTGTTTGCTCAGGCAAAATTAGCTATTTGGCTAACAAGGAGAAACAGGGTCAAAGGTGGGGGGATAACAGACCCTTTACTATTGTTTAATGGGATGGTCTCTGCGCGCCTTAGGGTTGAGTTTGAGTTCTATAAACTGATCAAATGTGTGGAGATGTTTGAGGAGATATGGTGTGTTGGGGGGGCTGTCTGTATTGCTGGGGAAGATGTTTTGGATATACGGTTGTAGGAGAGGGTATTGTTTTTGTGTATGGTGATGTTGGTTTGTATCATGTGGTAGATGGAAAGGTGAGTATGGTACATGTATGCAGTACAGGATATATATATATATATTTTTTTACGGGGGGTGAGTGTTAAATGAAATGAGAATGTTTCAATAAAGAAAGACAAAAAGTCATCTCTCTCTCTCTCTCTCTCTCTCTCTCTCTCTCTCTCTCTCTCTCTCTCTCTCTCTCTCTCTCTCTCTCTCTCTCTCTCTCTCTCTCTCTCTCTCTCTCTCTCTCTCTCTCTCTCTCTCTCTCTCTCTCTCTCTCTCTCTCTCTCTCTCTCTCTCTCTCTCATCTATAAATTTATTATTGGTATTATTGATGGTATTATTAATGTTGTCTCTCTAAATTAATCAACACAACACATCCCTGCTGCTACTTGATGAGGTCACGAGGTGTTGTGTTAAGGCTGCTACAATATCATTGAGGTACACAGCTACTTTAGCTGTACTTTAGCTACAGCTTTTAATGTTATAAAACAGCATTCAACATGAGGCAGACAGATCTTACATTTCTCCAGTGTGTCAGCAAGCTCCTTCTGGTTCATTTTCCTCAGGACGTGCAGTGTGATCTTCAGAGCCCCCTCTCTGGCACTGCTCTCCTGCTTCTCATCTTCAGCATCCACCACTTCCTGCTTCTGACTCTCAAAGCCTTCTGGGAGTTCTGGACTAAGAATCCTCTTGAACATCTTCAGCTCGTTCTTCACAAATGTCATAATTTTCTCTTCAAGCAACTGAAATAAATAAAGTAAATAAGTTAAGCAAGAGAATAAATGCTGTCTCATTAACACATGAATTAATGATTGACTAATCAACTTCACTTGAGGTAAACAAAAACAAAAGTACATAACAGGACCACATACACTGAATATGGAGGCCAGGTCTGTTTGATGACTCTGGGAAGACTGACCACTGAGAATCTCTGACTCTGATCTCTCCTGTTGGTTTCTGTGGACAAACCATGAGATTACATCTCCTCATTCAGGGAGTGCACACACACACACACACACACACACACACACACACACACACACACAGGGAGGGAATGTTGTGTTTTAGGACTATGACAATTGACATAAGGAATAGTTTATGGATTATGAAAACAACAAAAAAGAAATGGGAAAATGGGAGAGGAGAAATGACTAGAGACAGTGTTGTTTAACTCACTGACCATCACCCATGAGTTTTTCTTACCTTTGTTCAGTAGAAAAGTCTCCCTCTCTAAAGTATATAGGTAGATCCATAGACCAGTCACTCTTCATGGACACACAGCTGGGTACAGGGGAGGCTGGTCTCTCCTGCTTGATTGGGCTTCAACACAACAGAGACAAACATCACATCTCTCATCTACTCTGAGCTCAGATGGGGAAACATAAGAAGAGTTCAAAACACTACATATCACTTTTCAGAAATGTCCTTAAATTTGCTGTTGTTTCTTAAAGAAATTATGAAAGAGATTGTTGTGTTTGTTTATCAAATCATGGGATGGGGTTGTTCAATGACAGACATGTATTTGTTTAAAATCTATCACTGGAAGGTTTCATTTCAGAGAGACAAATAGTCATGTATTTGCTAAATGCTATATATCTGCCTCACTCTCAGAGAAATCAGTGGTACTGCTAGGTTTTATATAGTAATACTATATATCGGCCTCACTCTCAGAGAAATCAGTAGTACTGCTAGGTTTTACACAGTAATAATATATATCTGCCTCAGAGAAATCAGTAGTACTGCTAGGTTTTACACAGTAATAATATATATCTGCCTCACTCTCAGAGAAATCAGTAGTACTGCTAGGTTTTACACAGTAATAATATATATCTGCCTCACTCTCAGAGAAATCAGTAGTACTGCTAGGTTTTATACAGTAATAATATATATCTGCCTCTCTCTCAGAGAAATCAGTAGTACTGCTAGGTTTTACACAGTAATAATATTTATCTGCCTCACTCTCAGAGAAATCAGTAGAACTGCTAGGTTTTACACAGTAATAATATATATCTGCCTCACTCTCAGAGAAATCAGTAGTACTGCTAGGTTTTACACAGTAATAATATATATCTGGCTCTCAGAGAAATCAGTAGTACTGCTAGGTTTTATACAGTAATAATATATATCTGCCTCACTCTCAGAGAAATCAGTAGTACTGCTAGGTTTTACACAGTAAAAATATACATCTGCCTCACTCTCAGAGAAATCAGTAGTTCTGCTAGGTTTTACACAGTAATAATATATATCTGCCTCACTCTCAGAGAAATCAGTAGTACTGCTAGGTTTTACACAGTAATAATATATATCTGCCTCACTCTCAGAGAAATCAGTAGTACTGCTAGGTTTTACACAGTAATAATATATATCTGCCTCTGTAACGGCAGTCTAAGTCGTCCTCCTCATCGGACGAGGAGAGGCGAGAAGGATCGGAGGACCAATGTACAGCGTGGTAAGTTTCCATGATTTAATAAAAAGAAAACAAATACAATTACAAAATAACAAAACAAACTAACCGTCACATTCCCGTGTGGCACAAACACTGACACAGGAAACAACCACCCACAATCCCCAACACAAAACAAGCCACCTAATATATGATTCTCAATCAGGGACAACGATTGACAGCTGCCTCTGATTGAGAACCATATTAGCCTGAACACAGAAACAGACAAACTAGACACACAACATAGAATGCCCACCCAGCTCACGTCCTAACCAACACTAAACAAGCAAAACACATAAGCACTATGGTCAGGACGTGACAGCCTCACTCTCAGAGAAATCAGTAGTACTGCTAGGTTTTACACAGTAATAATATATATCTGCCTCACTCTCAGAGAATTCAGTAGTACTGCTAGGTTTTACACAGTAATAATATATATCTGCCTCACTCTCAGAGAAATCAGTAGTACTGCTAGGTTTTACACAGTAATAATATATATCTGCCTCACTCTCAGAGAAATCAGTAGTACTGCTAGGTTTTATACAGTAATAATATATATCTGCCTCTCTCTCAGAGAAATCAGTAGTACTGCTAAGTTTTACACAGTAATAATATTTATCTGCCTCACTCTCAGAGAAATCAGTAGAACTGCTAGGTTTTACACAGTAATAATATATATCTGCCTCACTCTCAGAGAAATCAGTAGTACTGCTAGGTTTTACACAGTAATAATATATATCTGCCTCACTCTCAGAGAAATCAGTAGTACTGCTAGGTTTTACACAGTAATAATATATATCTGGCTCTCAGAGAAATCAGTAGTACTGCTAGGTTTTATACAGTAATAATATATATCTGCCTCACTCTCAGAGAAATCAGTAGTACTGCTAGGTTTTACACAGTAATAATATACATCTGCCTCACTCTCAGAGAAATCAGTAGTTCTGCTAGGTTTTACACAGTAATAATATATATCTGCCTCACTCTCAGAGAAATCAGTAGTACTGCTAGGTTTTACACAGTAATAATATATATCTGCCTCACTCTCAGAGAAATCAGTAGTACTGCTAGGTTTTACACAGTAATAATATATATCTGCCTCACACTCAGAGAAATCAGTAGTAGTGCTAGGTTTTACACAGTAATATTATATATCTGCCTCACTCTCAGAGAAATCAGTAGTACTGCTAGGTTTTACACAGTAATAATATATATCTGCCTCACACTCAGAGAAATCAGTAGTAGTGCTAGGTTTTACACAGTAATATTATATATCTGCCTCACTCTCAGAGAAATCAGTAGTACTGCTAGGTTTTACACAGTAATAATATATATCTGCCTCTCAGAGAAATCAGTAGTACTGCTAGGTTTTATACAGTAATAATATATATCTGCCTCACTCTCAGAGAAATCAGTAGTACTGCTAGGTTTTACACAGTAATAATATACATCTGCCTCACTCTCAGAGAAATCAGTAGTACTGCTAGGTTTTACACAGTAATAATATACATCTGCCTCACTCTCAGAGAAATCAGTAGTTCTGCTAGGTTTTACACAGTAATAATATATATCTGCCTCACTCTCAGAGAAATCAGTAGTACTGCTAGGTTTTACACAGTAATAATATATATCTGCCTCACTCTCAGAGAAATCAGTAGTACTGCTAGGTTTTACACAGTAATAATATATATCTGCCTCACTCTCAGAGAAATCAGTAGTACTGCTAGGTTTTACACAGTAATACTATATATCTGCCTCACTCTCAGAGAAATCAGTAGTACTGCTAGGTTTTGCACAGTAATAATATATATCTGCCTCACTCTCAGAGAAATCAGAAGTACTGCTAGGTTTTATACAGTAATAATATATATCTGCCTCACTCTCAGAGAAATCAGTAGTACTGCTAGGTTTTACACAGTAATAATATATATCTGCCTCATTCTCAGAGAAATCAGTAGTACTGCTAGGTTTTACACAGTAATAATATATATCTGCCTCACTCTCAGAGAAATCAGTAGTACTGCTAGGTTTTACACAGTAATAATATATATCTGCCTCACACTCAGAGAAATCAGTAGTACTGCTAGGTTTTACACAGTGATAATATATATCTGCCTCACTCTCAGAGAAATCAGTAGTACTGCTAGGTTTTACACAGTCAAATGTGACCGATGGGCTTGATTTGGTCTTATGTAGCAAAAATCGAAACTGTGTTTTTCACATAAGATAAAAGCAGAGACTCAGAGCTAGAAAATGGTATATCATACACTACAGTTGAGGAACAATGGGAAAGTAATTCTGCTTTGAAAGATAATAAACTTGTAACCTCACTTTTGAGAAAATGTCCTTTGAATGTTTTGGTACCTGCTGGAGAGCTCTTCTGTGTTTACAAGGCTGTTACTTTGGCAGATAATGTCACCCATCTAAATAAATATATTTATTTTTATATAATTAACTACATGTATGGTGTTGTTGGTTGATGTCAGTTTCATTGTTTGTTATGCTAAAAATTGTTATTTTATGGTCATAATTGGTAAAATGAACTACAAAATGTTATATCTTGCAATTCTGAGTAATTACTACTTTAGTAAGGAATTACACATTATTCAGTACTACTGCAGTTGCTACATAATTCCAATAGTTGGCAGCATAAGAGAGATTAAAGTAGATGTCACACGTCAAAATTTTGATTGATGACCCTATGTGAACCTATGTGACCGCTATGTGAACCCTATGTCCTGATGACGTGTACATGTCCCAAGGGCTGCCGGTCAGGCCAGCCTGGTGGTTAGGTGGGGGCTGGTTGGGTGAGTAAGGGTCCCGTTGTCAGGTCAACCGGTAATGATTTATGACCCAAGCCTGATTGGGGGCTGGCTGGTTGAGTAAGGGTCCAGTTGTCAGGTCAACCGGTAATGATTTATGACCCAAGCCTGATTTATGACCCTATGTAATGATTGATGACCCAATGGCTTGTAGAAGGGTGCATGCCAATATTTGGGTTTCAGGTCAGGACAACGTGGTGGTTAGGGGGGTAGGGTTGTGGGGTAAGTAAGTGACCAGGTGTCAGGTCAACCTGTTACTGTTTCTCACGGTTTGGGGTGGTTAATGCCCCTTATAAAGCGCCTGAACAATACCTGTTTAAGACTGTACATGATAACCCCCCGGAATATTAAACAAAAATGACACCTATGCCAATTTTAGGGATGTTATGCTCACCATGTCATGAACTCGTTAGTTTGTTCCCTCTTAGCGCAGTCTGTCCCTCAGGGAAAAACATTTCTAGGTGGGCTTAAACAAATCTACAGTGAAACAAAAGTGTACATTTTACACATATGTTTATCGACTTTTAAAAAGACCACAGTAACATGACAGATATAGCGGAGATGCATGCTACACAAATCTGCTAGTGGATATTCAATGTACAACAATAGTCTTAGGTAACAAGCAATACGTGTTAAATATGAGCCACAGTCAATCATGACAGCCTCTTTAGGAAAGGCCTTTACTTATGACTTAAACAGATTATTTTTCTACCCATCTTATTCATTAAAGCTGGGGGCATACCCCAGGATTTACATACCGGACGGATTAGCTACCCCTGTAGGGAAAAACTTACGGAGCTTTTAGGGAGTGTGCAAGCGTCTTAGCGATCGGATAATGGTCAGGGCTAACCAGATCCCTGGATCTGTAAGAAAGGCTTCGTAAAATACCTTAATAATGTAAGGCTATAAAATGTATGTACTAAATATTTTGAATGAAATAAATGGTTTTAAAAGCAGAATCTTACCATGTCAGGAACTCTTTAGTTTGGTCACTCTTAGCGCAGTCTGTCCCTGAGAAAAGAAAAAAACTTGCGGAAGGCGCGCGTGTGTGTGCGTGCGTGTGCTGTAGTGGATGTGTGTGTGTTTCAAAAAACAGAGAAAAAGGGGTGGGGTGTGTGTTCAAAAATGCCCATGCATCTGCGCTCAAGGCTCTCTCTCTCTCTCTCTCTCTCTCTCTCTCTCTCAGTAAATGTTTTATCAACAGTTATAGAAATATTAAACAAGCCTTAGTTCAAAACATAATTTAGGTTTTAGGGTCTAATGTAGCAAGCAATACGTGTCAAATAGGGGCCACAGTCAATCATGACAGCCTCTTTATGAAAGGCCTTTACTTATGACTTAAACAGATTCATTTTCTACACATCTTATTCATTAATGCTGTAGGATAAATCAGGTGTTTCTAGGTGGGCTTAAACAAATCTACAGTGAAACAAAAGTGTACATTTTACACATATGTTTATTGACTTTTAAAAAGACCACAGTAACATGACAGATATAGTGGAGATGCATGCTACACAAATCTGCTAGTGGATATTCAATGTACAACAGGGGTCTTCTGTAACAAGCAATACGTGTTAAATATGGGGCCACAGTCAATCATGACAGCCTCTTTAGGAAAGGCCTTTACTTATGACATAAACAGAATAATTTTCTACACAGCTTATTCATTAATGCTGTGGGATAAATCAGGTGTTTCTAGGTGGGCTTAAACAAATCTACAGTGAAACAAAAGTGTACATTTTACACATATGTTTATTGACTTTTAAAAAGACCACAGTAACATGACAGATATAGTGGAGATGCATGCTACACAAATCTGCTAGTGGATATTCAATGTACAACAGGGGTCTTCTGTAACAAGCAATACGTGTTAAATATGGGGCCACAGTCAATCATGATAGCCTCTTTATGAAAGGCCTTTACTTATGACTTAAACAGATTATTTTTCTACCCATCTTATTCATTAAAGCTGTGGGCATAACCCAGGATTTACATGCCGGACGGATTATCTACCCATGGAGGGAAAACTTACGGAGCTTTGAGGGAGTGTGCAAGCGTCTTAGCGATCGGATAATGGTCAGGGCTAACCAGACCTCTGGATCTGTAAGAAAGGCATCGTAAAAGACCTTAATTATGAACGGTTATAAACTGTATGTACTAAATATTTTGAATTAAATAAATGGTTTTAAAAGCAGAATTTCACCTTCTAACGATAGGAATAAGTCCTTTCCTTCTATCACCAAGCATGCCCCGGAAAATGCCCATGCATCTGCGCTCAAGGCTCTCTCGCTCTCTCTCTCTCTCTCTCTCTATGCAGGGGGTCGTTTGAAACCAAGGTTTACACTATCCGGCAAAACAGATGCCTACCCCCCCAACAAAAATATTGTGTCTTACGCCTCCTAAACACAAAGGCCTTTCAAAAACTAATTGTTAGGTGGGCTAAAAAGTCATTCAGCCCAGCGATGTCGAGACCTCCCCACCCCAGCATCTAGATGCTAGCCCCCCGGAGATTTTAGAATATCAAAAGGTACCTAATGTTTAGACACCCCCAATACCATGTGTTTGAACCAAATACCATGTGTTTGAACCAAATACCTTAGGCTTCAAAGATAGCTGGGGTCTAGTCCTAAAAAAATAAAAAAATAAAAAACGACACCCCATGGCTCTGTAAACTCATTCCGTACTATCACGACTTTTGAGCCAAGATGGATCTTTCGGAAGGTGAGTTCGTGAAATAAATATATATATTTATATTATATATTATATATTATATTTATATTTGTATATCAGATTTAGGATGCGGGGACTTGTTTGAACATTGTGAATGTTATAGTAATATTAAACAGGAGTTATAGGGGTTTTAACCGATGACAACAATGATTATTTTATTTAAGTCAAATGCACATATTCATGTAATTTAAAACGTTCGCAGGATAAGCAACATTAAGCCAACGGCATCCCGGGGATAAAGGATATGGAACCGCCTTCGTTAGAAAGGAATTCCGAAGAGCAACGGATGGACACAGAATTTTACGAGATATCTATATGTCAACTGTATGTATTTTTTATGATAAAATGTACACCCGAAATCGAAAATCATACAACCCTGGAGGACATGATCGAAACGGAAGGGGTACCCCCGGAACATGAAGAGTAAAACATTGAATTCGGAAGATTTCCCCGCTTCAAATGACATTTCGGAGGTCTCTGATTTGCGGTTGTTTGTGATGGGCAGAAAACAGGTTAAGGAAAACTCCGAGGCTGAAACAACATTCAGTCATGCTATTCTAAAACAGGAAGACAACGATTTTTACAGATATTCAGAAACAGAGGGACAATAATTATCATTTCTAATCACAGATTGAATATAGTCGGCCATGGTTTCTAATCAATCTTTCTGGTCTGAGAGGTCTGATTTAATAAGCGGTTCAAGTAGACCCTAAGGGGGCAGAAGCTATTGTTTACAAACAGTATGAATAAAAACAATGTTTCATTGTATAAATAGCCTTCATTTTTAAAAACATACATGTAAATGCCTAGAATTAATACCAATCATTCTTAGATAATATATATACAAACATCACCTCTAATATTCACATCCCCTTCAAAAAAAGTCCCATGAGGAAGGAAAGATTCACCGACTATCGTTTTATCTGTCCTGGGCTGCTGGCTTGTGTTTGGAGTTCGGTTAAGGCCTTCATTCAGTACAAGCCCGCAGAATTGTCTCTGTTTCATCTGCTCTTCCTTAGTCGGGGGGAGGGGGACTTACGACGAAAATAGTGTATTAGTGAATGGGCCACGTAAAGGACCTGACGCAGTTTGCTTCTGAGAATCCCCATCTAAATCTGTCGGTTCCAAATCCATTATGCCCTGTAGCCTCGGGGTATCATACATACGTTAGATAATGTTAACATGTATTTATACGAAATAGATACATTTTAACTTATACGAATACGTCCATTTAACATATGGCCTAAAAAATATATTTAAAAAACAAATTATAATGATAATTATTGTCCCTCTGTTTCTGAATATCTGTAAAAATCGTTGTCTTCCTGTTTTAGAATAGCATGACTGAATGTTGTTTCAGCCTCGGAGTTTTCCTTAACCTGTTTTCTGCCCATCACAAACAACCGCAAATCAGAGACCTCCGAAATGTCATTTGAAGCGGGGAAATCTTCCGAATTCAATGTTTTACTCTTCATGTTCCGGGGGTACCCCTTCCGTTTCGATCATGTCCTCCAGGGTTGTATGATTTTCGATTTCGGGTGTACATTTTATCATAAAAAATACATACAGTTGACATATAGATATCTCGTAAAATTCTGTGTCCATCCGTTGCTCTTCGGAATTCCTTTCTAACGAAGGCGGTTCCATATCCTTTATCCCCGGGATGCCGTTGGCTTAATGTTGCTTATCCTGCGAACGTTTTAAATTACATGAATATGTGCATTTGACTTAAATAAAATAATCATTGTTGTCATCGGTTAAAACCCCTATAACTCCTGTTTAATATTACTATAACATTCACAATGTTCAAACAAGTCCCCGCATCCTAAATCTGATATACAAATATAAATATAATATATAATATATAATATAAATATATATATTTATTTCACGAACTCACCTTCCGAAAGATCCATCTTGGCTCAAAAGTCGTGATAGTACGGAATGAGTTTACAGAGCCATGGGGTGTCGTTTTTTATTTTTTTATTTTTTTAGGACTAGACCCCAGCTATCTTTGAAGCCTAAGGTATTTGGTTCAAACACATGGTATTTGGTTCAAACACATGGTATTGGGGGTGTCTAAACATTAGGTACCTTTTGATATTCTAAAATCTCCGGGGGGCTAGCATCTAGATGCTGGGGTGGGGAGGTCTCGACATCGCTGGGCTGAATGACTTTTTAGCCCACCTAACAATTAGTTTTTGAAAGGCCTTTGTGTTTAGGAGGCGTAAGACACAATATTTTTGTTGGGGGGGTAGGCATCTGTTTTGCCGGATAGTGTAAACCTTGGTTTCAAACGACCCCCTGCATAGAGAGAGAGAGAGAGAGAGAGCGAGAGAGCCTTGAGCGCAGATGCATGGGCATTTTCCGGGGCATGCTTGGTGATAGAAGGAAAGGACTTATTCCTATCGTTAGAAGGTGAAATTCTGCTTTTAAAACCATTTATTTAATTCAAAATATTTAGTACATACAGTTTATAACCGTTCATAATTAAGGTCTTTTACGATGCCTTTCTTACAGATCCAGAGGTCTGGTTAGCCCTGACCATTATCCGATCGCTAAGACGCTTGCACACTCCCTCAAAGCTCCGTAAGTTTTCCCTCCATGGGTAGATAATCCGTCCGGCATGTAAATCCTGGGTTATGCCCACAGCTTTAATGAATAAGATGGGTAGAAAAATAATCTGTTTAAGTCATAAGTAAAGGCCTTTCATAAAGAGGCTATCATGATTGACTGTGGCCCCATATTTAACACGTATTGCTTGTTACAGAAGACCCCTGTTGTACATTGAATATCCACTAGCAGATTTGTGTAGCATGCATCTCCACTATATCTGTCATGTTACTGTGGTCTTTTTAAAAGTCAATAAACATATGTGTAAAATGTACACTTTTGTTTCACTGTAGATTTGTTTAAGCCCACCTAGAAACACCTGATTTATCCCACAGCATTAATGAATAAGCTGTGTAGAAAATTATTCTGTTTATGTCATAAGTAAAGGCCTTTCCTAAAGAGGCTGTCATGATTGACTGTGGCCCCATATTTAACACGTATTGCTTGTTACAGAAGACCCCTGTTGTACATTGAATATCCACTAGCAGATTTGTGTAGCATGCATCTCCACTATATCTGTCATGTTACTGTGGTCTTTTTAAAAGTCAATAAACATATGTGTAAAATGTACACTTTTGTTTCACTGTAGATTTGTTTAAGCCCACCTAGAAACACCTGATTTATCCTACAGCATTAATGAATAAGATGTGTAGAAAATGAATCTGTTTAAGTCATAAGTAAAGGCCTTTCATAAAGAGGCTGTCATGATTGACTGTGGCCCCTATTTGACACGTATTGCTTGCTACATTAGACCCTAAAACCTAAATTATGTTTTGAACTAAGGCTTGTTTAATATTTCTATAACTGTTGATAAAACATTTACTGAGAGAGAGAGAGAGAGAGAGAGAGAGAGAGAGAGCCTTGAGCGCAGATGCATGGGCATTTTTGAACACACACCCCACCCCTTTTTCTCTGTTTTTTGAAACACACACACATCCACTACAGCACACGCACGCACACACACGCGCGCCTTCCGCAAGTTTTTTTCTTTTCTCAGGGACAGACTGCGCTAAGAGTGACCAAACTAAAGAGTTCCTGACATGGTAAGATTCTGCTTTTAAAACCATTTATTTCATTCAAAATATTTAGTACATACATTTTATAGCCTTACATTATTAAGGTATTTTACGAAGCCTTTCTTACAGATCCAGGGATCTGGTTAGCCCTGACCATTATCCGATCGCTAAGACGCTTGCACACTCCCTAAAAGCTCCGTAAGTTTTTCCCTACAGGGGTAGCTAATCCGTCCGGTATGTAAATCCTGGGGTATGCCCCCAGCTTTAATGAATAAGATGGGTAGAAAAATAATCTGTTTAAGTCATAAGTAAAGGCCTTTCCTAAAGAGGCTGTCATGATTGACTGTGGCTCATATTTAACACGTATTGCTTGTTACCTAAGACTATTGTTGTACATTGAATATCCACTAGCAGATTTGTGTAGCATGCATCTCCGCTATATCTGTCATGTTACTGTGGTCTTTTTAAAAGTCGATAAACATATGTGTAAAATGTACACTTTTGTTTCACTGTAGATTTGTTTAAGCCCACCTAGAAATGTTTTTCCCTGAGGGACAGACTGCGCTAAGAGGGAACAAACTAACGAGTTCATGACATGGTGAGCATAACATCCCTAAAATTGGCATAGGTGTCATTTTTGTTTAATATTCCGGGGGGTTATCATGTACAGTCTTAAACAGGTATTGTTCAGGCGCTTTATAAGGGGCATTAACCACCCCAAACCGTGAGAAACAGTAACAGGTTGACCTGACACCTGGTCACTTACTTACCCCACAACCCTACCCCCCTAACCACCACGTTGTCCTGACCTGAAACCCAAATATTGGCATGCACCCTTCTACAAGCCATTGGGTCATCAATCATTACATAGGGTCATAAATCAGGCTTGGGTCATAAATCATTACCGGTTGACCTGACAACTGGACCCTTACTCAACCAGCCAGCCCCCAATCAGGCTTGGGTCATAAATCATTACCGGTTGACCTGACAACGGGACCCTTACTCACCCAACCAGCCCCCACCTAACCACCAGGCTGGCCTGACCGGCAGCCCTTGGGACATGTACACGTCATCAGGACATAGGGTTCACATAGCGGTCACATAGGTTCACATAGGGTCATCAATCAAAATTTTGACGTGTGACATCTACTTTAATCTCTCTAGCATATGACCACAAATGACAAGTCTGAGTCTTCTCTTGTCTCTACTCCTCCCGTTACGGGGTCTGAGACGCCGAAGGCTCCCACCATTAGCTCTGACAAATTGAAAACCCTAGTCATTGGCGACTCCATTACCCGCAGTATTAGACTTAAAGCGAATCACCCAGCGATCATACACTGTTTACCAGGGGGCAGGGCTACCGACGTTAAGGCTAATCTAAAGATGGTGCTGGCTAAAGCTAAATCTGGCGAGTGTAGAGAGTATAGAGATATTGTTATCCACGTCGGCACCAACGATGTTAGGATGAAACAGTCAGAGGTCACCAAGTGCAACATAGCTTCAGCGTGTAAATCAGCTAGAAAGATGTGTCGGCATCGAGTAATTGTCTCTGGCCCCCTCCCAGTTAGGGGGAGTGACGAGCTCTACAGCAGAGTCTCAGCACTCAATCGCTGGTTGAAAACTGTTTTCTGCCCCTCCCAAAAGATAGAATTTGTAGATAATTGGCCCTCTTTCTGGGACTCACCCACAAACAGGACCAAGCCTGACCTGCTGAGGAGTGACGGACTCCATCCTAGCTGGAGGGGTGCTCTCATCTTATCTACCAACATAGACAGGGCTCTAACTCCTCTAGCCCCACAATGAAATAGGGTGCAGGCCAGGCAGCAGGCTGTTAGCCAACCTGCCAGCTTAGTGGAGTCTGCCAATAGCACAGTCAGTGTAGTCAGCTCAGCCATACCCATTGAGACTGTGTCTGTGCCTCGACCTAGGTTGGGCAAAACTAAACATGGCGGTGTTCGCCTTAGCAATCTTATTAGGATAAAGACCTCCTCCATTCCTGCCATCATTGAAAGAGATCGTGATACCTCACATCTCAAAATAGGGTTACTTAATGTTAGATCCCTCACTTCAAAGGCAGTCATAGTCAATGAACTAATCACTGATCATAATCTTGATGTGATTGGCCTGACTGAAACATGGCTTAAGCCTGATGAATTTACTGTGTTAAATGAGGCCTCACCTCCTGGTTACACTAGTGACCATATCCCCCGTGCATCCCGCAAAGGCGGAGGTGTTGCTAACATTTACGATAGCAAATTTCAATTTACAAAAAAAAAAATGGCGTTTTCGTCTTTTGAGCTTCTAGTCATGAAATCTATGCAGCCTACTCAATCACTTTTTATAGCTACTGTTTACAGGCCTCCTGGGCCATATACAGCGTTCCTCTCTGAGTTTCCTGAATTCCTATCAGACCTTGTAGTCATAGCAGATCATATTCTAATTTTTGGTGATTTTAATATTCACATGGAGAAGTCCACAGACCCACTCCAAAAGTCTTTCGGAGCCATTATCGACTCAGTGGGTTTTGTCCAACATGTCTCTGGACCTACTCACTGCCACAGTCATACTCTGGACCTAGTTTTGTCCCATGGAATAAATGTTGTAGATCTTAATGTTTTTCCACATAATCCTGGACTATCGGACCACCATTTTATTACGTTTGCAATCGCAACAAATAATCTGCTCAGACCCCAACCAAGGAGCATCAAAAGTCGTGCTATAAATTCTCAGACAACACAAAAATTCCTTGATGCCCTTCCAGACTCCTTCTGCCTACCCAAGGACGTCAGAGGACAAAAATCAGTTAACCACCTAACTGAGGAACACAATTTAACCTTGCGCAATACCCTAGATGCAGTTGCACCCCTAAAAACGAAAAACATTTGTCATAAGAAACTAGCTCCCTGGTATACAGAAAATACCCGAGCTTTGAAGCAAGCTTCCAGGAAATTGGAACGGAAATGGCGCCACACCAAACTGGAAGTCTTCCGACTAGCTTGGAAAGACAGTACCGTGCAGTACCGAAGAGCCCTCACTGCTGCTCGCTCATCCTACTTTTCCAACTTAATCGAGGAAAATAAGAACAATCCAAAATTTCTTTTTGATACTGTTGCGAAACTAACTAAAAAGCAGCATTCCCCAAGAGAGGATGGCTTTCACTTCAGCAGTAATAAATTCATGAACTTCTTTGAGGAAAAGATCATGACCATTAGAAAGCAAATTACGGACTCCTCTTTGAATCTGCGTATTCCTCCAGGGCTTAGCTGTCCTGGATCTGCACAGCTCTGCGAGGGCCTGGGATCGGGAGAGACACTTAAGTGTTTTAGTACTATATCTCTTGACACAATGATGAAAATAATCATGGCCTCTAAACCTTCAAGCTGCATACTGGATCCTATTCCTACTAAACTGCTGAAGGAGCTGCTTCCTGTGCTTGGCCCTCCTATGTTGAACATAATAAACAGCTCTCTATCCACCGGATGTGTACCAAACTCACTAAAAGTGGCAGTGATAAAGCCTCTCTTGAAAAAGCCAAACCTTGACCCGGAAAATATAAAAAACTATCGGCCTATATCGAATCTTCCATTCCTCTCAAAGATTTTAGAAAAAGCTGTTGCGCAGCAACTCACTGCCTTTCTGAAGACAAATAATGTATACGAAATGCTTCAGTCTGGTTTTAGACCCCATCATAGCACTGAGACTGCACTTGTGAAGGTGGTAAATGACCTTTTAATGGCGTCAGACCGAGGCTCTGCATCTGTCCTCGTGCTACTAGACCTTAGTGCTGCCTTTGACACCATCGATCACCACATTCTTTTGGAGAGACTGGAAACCCAAATTGGTCTACACGGACAAGTTCTGGCCTGGTTTAGATCTTACCTGTCGGAAAGATATCAGTTTGTCTCTGTGAATGGTCTGTCCTCTGACAAATCAACTGTACATTTCGGTGTTCCTCAAGGTTCCGTTTTAGGACCACTATTGTTTTCACTATATATTTTACCTCTTGGGGATGTTATTCGAAAACATAATGTTAACTTTCACTGCTATGCGGATGACACACAGCTGTACATTTCAATGAAACATGGTGAAGCCCCAAAATTGCCCTCGCTAGAAGCCTGTGTTTCAGACATAAGGAAGTGGATGGCTGAAAACTTTCTACTTTTAAACTCGGACAAAACAGAGATGCTTGTTCTAGGTCCCAAGAAACAAAGAGATCTTCTGTTAAATCTGACAATTCATCTTGATGGTTGTAAAGTCGTCTCAAATAAAACTGTGAAGGACCTCGGCGTTACTCTTGACCCTGATCTCTCTTTTGACGAACATATCAAGACTGTTTCAAGGACAGCTTTTTTCCATCTACGTAACATTGCAAAAATCAGAAATTTTCTGTCCAAAAATGATGCAGAAAAATTAATCCATGCATTTGTTACTTCTAGGTTAGACTACTGCAATGCTCTACTTTCCGGCTACCCGGATAAAGCACTAAATAAACTTCAGTTAGTGCTAAATACGGCTGCTAGAATCCTGACTAGAACCAAGAAATTTGATCATATTACTCCAGTGCTAGCTTCCCTACACTGGCTTCCTGTTAAGGCAAGGGCTGATTTCAAGGTTTTACTGTTAACCTATAAAGCGTTACATGGGCTTGCTCCTACCTATCTTTCCGAGTTGGTCCTGCCGTACATACCAATACGTACGCTACGGTCACAAGACGCAGGCCTCCTAATTGTCCCTAGAATTTCTAAGCAAACAGCGGGAGGCAGGGCTTTCTCCTATAGATCTCCATTTTTATGGAACAGTCTGCCTACCCATGTGAGAGACGCAGACTCGGTCTCAACCTTTAAGTCTTTACTGAAGACTTATCTCTTCAGTAGGTCATATGATTGAGTGTAGCCTGGCCCAGGAGTGTGAAGGTGAACGGAAAGGCTCTGGAGCAACGAACCGCCCTTGCTGTCTCTGCCAGGCCGGTTCCCCTCTCTCCACTGGGATTCTCTGCCTCTAACCCTGTTACAGGGGCTGAGTCACTGGCTTGCTGGTGCTCTTTCATGCCGTCCCTAGGAGGGGTGCGTCACTTGAGTGGGTTGAGTTACTGACGTGATCTTCCTGTCTGGGTTGGCGCCCCCCCTTGGTTTGTGCTGTGGTGGAGACCTTTGTGGGCTATACTCGGCCTTGTCTCAGGATTGTAAGTTGGTGGTTGAGGATTTCCCTCTAGTGGTGCGGGGGCTGTGCTTTGGCAAAGTGGGTGGGGTTATATCCTTCCTATTTGGCCCTGTCCGGGGGTTTCTTCGGATGGGGCCACAGTGTCTCCTGACCGCTCCTGTCTCAGCCTCCAGTATTTATGCTGCAGTAGTTTGTGTCGGGGGGCTGGGGTCAGTTGGTTACCTGGAGTACTTCTCCTGTCTTATCCAGTGTCCTGTGTGAATTTAAGTATGCTCTCTCTAATTCTCTCGTTCTCTCTTTCTCTCTGAGAACCTGAGCCCTAGGACCATACGTCAGGACTACCGGGCATGATGACACCTTGCTGTCCCCAGTCCGCCTGGCCTTGCTGCTATTCCAGTTTCAACTGTTCTGCCTGTGGTTACGGAACCCCTACCTGTCCCAGACCTGCTGTTTTCAACTCTTAATGATCGGCTATGAAAAGCCAACTGAGATTTATTCCTGATTATTATTTGACCATGCTTGTCATTTATGAACATTTTGAAAATCTTGGCTCTCTCTAATTTTCTCCTTCTCTCTTTCTTTCTCTCGGAGGACCTGAGCCCTAGGACCATACGTCGGGACTACCGGCCGTGGTGACTCCTTGCTGTCCCCAGTCCGCCTGGCCTTGCTGCTATTCCAGTTTCAACTGTTCTGCCTGCGGTTATGGAACCCCTACCTGTCCCAGACCTGCTGTTTTCAACTCTTAATGATCGGCTATGAAAAGCCAACTGAGATTTATTCCTGATTATTATTTGACCATGCTTGTCATTTATGGAAATTTTGAAAATCTTGGCTCTCTCTAATTTTCTCCTTCTCTCTTTCTTTCTCTCGGAGGACCTGGGCCCTAGGACCATGCGTCGGGACTGCCGCCCGTGGTGACTCCTTGCTGTCCCCAGTCCGCCTGGCCTTGCTGCTATTCCAGTTTCAGCTGTTCTGCCTGCGGTTATGGAACCGCCACCTGTCCCAGACCTGTTGTTTTTCAACTCTTGATGATCGGCTATGAAAAGCCAACTGAAAATTATTCATGATTATTATTTGACCATGCTTGTCACTTATGAACATTTTTGAACATCTTGGCATAGTTCTGTTATAATCTCCACCCGGCACAGCCAGAAGAGGACTGGCCACCCCTCATAGCCTGGTTCCTCTCTAGGTTTCTTCCTAGGTTTTGGCCTTTCTAGGGAGTTTTTCCTAGCCACCGTGCTTCTACACCTGCATTACTAGCTGTTTGGGGTTTTAGGCTGGGTGTCTGTACAGCACTTCGAGATATTAGCTGATGTACGAAGGGCTATATAAAATAAAATTGATTGATTGATAACAGAAGGTCAGTTTTCTCCCTGGATACACCACCACTCCCCCTCACAGGTAAACTCCTGTGTGCTTCTTTCTGTCCCTTTCCACACTGCTAACGCAAGAGGAAGCACTGAAAAAGCATTTTACAGATTACTGTGAACTAATATAATGATGATTCATGTTTATTATTACCTGTTTTTATGCTCATTTTTGAAATTATACTTCATTAATATAATGATTATCAATAAACCTGAACATTAATTCAGTCACCTCTGGTCTAGAACAATGTATTTTTCACGTACATTCATTGTCAAATTCATTAACCAGCATCGACCAGCTCTGCCTTCTCTCGCTAGTAGTCAACTCAGCCCCACTCTGCCTTCTCCGGGGGCATGTTGAGGTAAATTTACTAACCGGGAGGGTTGAATTATGTAATTTATTGGTGGGCTGGAAGACGCACTCTTGTCTTTTCTATTCCGAGGTTGTTTACTCGCAATATCAGATATTAAGATGATGTTTTATAATGAATGTTTACTGAGGTTGAGGTTCTGACTATTATTTACCCGGTGTTCAATACCTGCTATAATCACTATATTTTTGCTCTCCCAAAAGCAACACAGCCCTAATACAAGATATATAGCTGACTAAAGTAATGAGTGACCATTTTAGAAAATCATGGGACATATAGTCTGTGGTTGCATGCTATTTTATGTCAATCATATTGCTGCTTGTAGCCTATAACTGATGCTTTGTGGTCTTATGCTGCCATCTATTGGAAATATTTAGTAATTAAATGTTATTAATTTACATACAGACATTGGTGAGGCAGCTAAGAAATAAAGTGTATTTTTCTTGTTAATTCCTTAGATCTCAAACCTGCCCCTCCTATCCCATTCCAGTTGCTGAACTTTCACATAGAGGTTACCAGGTCACCCAGTTCAAACCACATTAGAAAAATAAAACTAATGTGTCTTGTTCATCAAGTGTTCTGCCTTGAAATAATAAATCTAATAAAATAACAAAACAATAAAAGCAAAATGCTTAGACAGGTTTTCATTAACAAAATAATCTAAATGCTGTTTAGACAGGTTTTGATTAACAAAATAATCAACATGCTATTTAGACAGGTTTTGATTAACAAAATAATCAAATGCTATTTAGTACTATAATGGATTTTACTAACATAATATTATTACTAAAATAGTTTCTAAAAGTGTTCTAGGCTACCCTACCCTAGAATTAGGGTTAAGGCTAAAATAGGTCATACGTAGAGTTATAGTTTCTGTATAGCACTTTGTGACATCCAAACGAGCTTCAAGGCCATACAACTCTCCTTCCGTGGCCTTCAACTGCTCTTAAACGCAAGTAAAACTAAATGCATGCTCTTCAACCGATCGCTGCCCTCACCTGCCCGCACGTCCAGCATCACTACTCTGGACGGCTCTGACTTAGAATACGTAGACAACTACAAATACCTAGGTGTCTGGTTAGACTGTAAACTCTCCTTCCAGACTCACATTAAGCATCTCCAATCCAAAATTAAATCTAGAATTGGCTTCCTATTTCGCAACAAAGCATCCTTCACTCATGCAGCCAAACATATCCTCGTAAATCTGACCATCCTACCGATCCTCGACTTCGGTGATGTCATCTATAAAATAGCCTCCAACACTCTACTCAACAAATTAGATGCAGTCTATCACAGTGCCATCCGTTTTGTCACCAAAGCCCCATATACTACCCACCACTGCGACCTGTACGCTCTCGTTGGCTGGCCATCGCTTCTTACTCGTCGCCAAACCATCTGGCTCCAGGTCATCTACAAGTCTCTGCTCGGTAAAGCTCCGCCTTATCTCAGCTCACTGGTCACCATAGCAGCACCCACTCGTAGCACGCGCTCCAGCAGGTATTTTTCACTGGTCACCCCCAAAGCCAATTCCTCATTTGGCCGCCTCTCCTTCCAGTTCTCTGCTGCCAATGACTGGAACAAACTGCAAAAATCTCTGAAGCAGGAGACTCATAACTCCCTCACTAGCTTTAAGCACCAGCTGTCAGAGCAGCTCACAGATCACTGCACCTGTACATAGCCCATCTGTAAATAGCCCATCTATCTACCTACCTCATCCCCATACTGTATTTATTTATTTATCTTGCTCCTTTGCACCCCAGTATCTCTACTTGCACATTCATCATCTGCACATCTACCATTCCAGTGTTTAATTGCTATATTGTAATTACTTCGCCACCATGGCCTATTTATTGCCTTAACTCCCTTATCTTACCTAATTTGCACTAACTGTAAATATACTTTTTGTTTTCTTTTGTTCTACTGTATTATTGACTGTATGTTTTGTTTATTCCATGTGTAACTCTGTGTTGTTGTATGTGTCGAATCGCTATGCTTTATCTTGGCCAGGTCGCAGTTGCAAATGAGAACTTGTTCTCAACTAACCTACCTGGTTAAATAAAGGTGAAATAAAAAAAATACAAAATAAACATCTGCTGATGTAAAAGGGCTTTATAAATACATTTGATTGATTGTTAGGTTTGGGATTTTTAAGGCAAAAAACAGTATGGGTTTATAGCTCTCTTCCTCCACCCTGTGGCCTTCTGTGGGTACTACATAACTCATTCACAACACCTGCTAGGCTCATAATCTGAGGTAGCAGACTGCGTCAGATCTACAAATCAATTAGCTAGACCTGTCCATTTGGTTTGCAACTCAGTTAACCTGCACAGCATTCACTCAATTCGATGTCTACGAATGAAGATTTCGATGCATATCAAATTACCCAGCAGCCATTCAGAAAAAACTAATCATAAAATGTTTTAATAATCTTAATTTAAAAATGTATTCTGGCTGTTTAAATGGGCCACATCTTGAAAAAGAGGACAGTAACAATAGTAATAATAATTTAATAAAGATATACCCATCAAAAATCTATTAACTGAAAATCTGAGAACAGTAATATTGAAGGTACCCATAAGCAACCATTTCTGATTAATAAACAAATGTGATGCAATTTGGAAATAAACTCTTAATAATTATTTCAAAATTGTCTTCTCACCTCTTAGCTTTGGTGTCATGTTCCCCAGAGAGACGCCTTTTAGAGGCAGGGCCCCCCTCCTCTCTCTCCCCAGAGAGACTCATTTTAGAGACAGGGCCCCCCTCCTCTCTCTCCCCAGAGAGACCCATTTTAGAGGCAGGGCCCCCCTCCTCTCTCTCCCCAGAGAGACTCCTTTTAGAGGCATGACCCTCCTCTCTCTCCCGAGAGAGACGCCTTTTAGAGGCAGGGCCCCCCTCCTCTCTCTCCCCAGAGAGACTCATTTTAGAGGCAGGGCCCCCCTCCTCTCTCTCCCCAGAGAGACGCCTTTTAGAGGCAGGGCCCCCCTCCTCTCTCTCCCCAGAGAGACTCATTTTAGAGGCAGGACCCTCCTCCTCTCTCTCCCCAGAGAGACGCCTTTTAGAGGCAGGGCCCCCCTCCTCTCTCTCCCCAGAGAGACGCCTTTTAGAGGCAGGGCCCCCCTCCTCTCTCTCCCCAGAGAGACGCCTTTTAGAGGCAGGGCCCCCCTCCTCTCTCTCCCCAGAGAGACTCATTATAGAGGCAGGGCCCCCCTCCTCTCTCTCCCCAGAGAGACGCCTTTTAGAGGCAGGGCCCCCCTCCTCTCTCTCCACAGAGAGACTCATTTTAGAGGCAGGGCCCCCCTCCTCTCTCTCCCCAGAGAGACTCATTATAGAGGCAGGGCCCCCCTCCTCTCTCTCCCCAGAGAGACGCCTTTTAGAGGCAGGTCCCTCCTCTCTCTCCCCAGAGAGACTCATTTTAGAGAACTGACCCCTAAACAGAGATCCAACATGTTGGTTGTGGTTAACACAGTAATTATTGAATGTCAATTGTTATCATTTATTAATTATCTCTTATGAAACATTATCTAACAGACCTATCGAAACAGTCAGGTGATTTAATGCAATCACATGAATATGTAGTTGTTAAATGAAATCTCCATGGTAACTGTCAATAATAATAATAATAATAATAAGTCACTGTTTGTTAAGGTAGTTATAGACAGTACAGCAACAATAATAATAATAATAATAAGTCACTGTTTGTTAAGGTAGTTATAGACAGTACAGCAACAATAATAATAATAATAATAATAAGTCACTGTTTGTTAAGGTAGTTATAGACAGTACAGCAACAATAATAATAATAATAATAATAATAAGTCACTGTTTGTTAAGGTAGTTATAGACAGTACAACAACAATAATAATAATAATAATAATAATAAGTCACTGTTTGTTAAGGTAGTTATAGACAGTACAGCAACACAATAATAATAATAATAATAATAATAATAAGTCACTGTTTGTTAAGGTAGTTATAGACAGTACAGCAACAATAATAATAATAATAATAATAAGTCACTGTTTGTTAATGTAATTATAGACAGTACAGCAACAACAACAATAATAATAATAATAATAATAATAATAATAAGTCACTGTTTGTTAAGGTAGTTATAGACAGTACAACAACAATAATAATAATAATAATAATAATAAGTCACTGTTTGTTAAGGTAGTTATAGACAGTACAGCAACACAATAATAATAATAATAATAATAATAAGTCACTGTTTGTTAAGGTAGTTATAGACAGTACAACAACAATAATAATAATAATAATAATAAGTCACTGTTTGTTAAGGTAGTTATAGACAGTACAGCAACAATAATAATAATAATAATAATAATAATAATAATAATAAGTCACTGTTTGTTAAGGTAGTTATAGACAGTACAGCCCGGTGCATCCTGTACCGGTCCCACGCATCAGGCCTGCAGTGCGCCTCCACAGTCCAATACGGCCTGTGCCTCATCCCTGCACTCGCCCTGAGGTGCGTGTCTTCAGCCCGGTACCAGTCCCACGCATCAGGCCTCCAGTGCGCCTCCACAGGCCAGAGCTTCCGGCGACAGTTCCCAGTCCAGAGCTTCTGGCGACAGTTCCCAGTCCAGAGCTTCCGGCGACGTTTCACAGTCCAGAGCTTCTGGCGACAGTTCCCAGTCCAGAGCTTCCGGCGACGTTTCACAGTCCGGAGCCTCCAGCGACAGTCCCCAGTCCGGGTCCTCCGGCGATGATCGGTGGTCTGGTTCCTCCGGTGAAGGTCCATGCACCAGGGCCGCCACCAAAACGAGGGATCTGCGGGCGGAGGGGGGTCTACGTCCCGCACCAGAGCCGCCGCCGTGAAGGGATGCCCACCCGGACCCTCCCCTTTAGAGTCAGGTTTTGCGACCGGAATCCGCACCTTTGGGGGGGGATTAAAGTCACGCCCTGGCCATAGAGAGGTTTTGATGATCTATTTTGGTTAGGCCAGGGTCTGACTAGGGTGGGCATTCTAGTTTCTTTATTTCTATGTTGGTGTGGTTCCCAATCAGAGGCAGCTGTCTATCATTGTCTCTGATTGGGGATCATATATAAGTTGTCCTTTTTCGTTTGGGTTTTGTGGGTAGTTGTTTTCTGTATAGTTTATTTGCCTTACAGAACTGTTCGTTTTTTCACTTTGTTATTTTGTTCAAATGTTTTGATAAATAAAAATCATGAACACTTACCACACTGAGCTTTGGTCCGATCCTCATTCTGACCAGAGACGTTACATTTTCAAAACTTAAATACACTCAAAGACACGACACGTTTTAGTATTCCTGCAACAGGGTGATCATACATTCCTTTCCCCATGCTGTGGCCCTCACCAACTGGCCATCTGGCCCATAGAGACTAAAGGACTATGCTGTGGCCCTCACCAGCTGGCCATCTGGTCCATAGAGACTAAAGGACTATGCTGTGGCCCTCACCAACTGGCCATCTGGCCCATAGAGACTAAATGACTATGCTGTGGCCCTCAAAAACTGGCCACCTGGCCCACAGAGACTAAAGGACTATGCTGTGGCCCTCACCAACTGGCCACCTGGCCCATAGAGACTAGAGGACTATGCTGTGGCCCTCACCAACTGGCCCTCTGGCCCATAGAGACTAAAGGACTATGCTGTGGCCCTCACCAACTGGCCATCTGGCCCATAGAGACTAAATGACTATGCTGTGGCCCTCACCAACTGGCCACCTGGCCCATAAAGACTAAAGGACTATGCTGTGGCCCTCACCAACTGGCCACCTGGCCTATAGAGACTACAGGACTATGCTGTGACCCTCACCAACTGGCCATCTAGCCCATAGAGACTAAATGACTATGCTGGGCCCTCAAAAACTGGCCACCTGGCCCACAGAGACTAAAGGACTATGCTGTGGCCCTCACCAACTGGCCACCTGGCCCATAGAGACTAGAGGACTATGCTGTGGCCCTCACCAACTGGCCCTCTGGCCCATAGAGACTAAAGGACTATGCTGTGGCCCTCACCAACTGGCCATCTGGCCCATAGAGACTAAATGACTATGCTGTTGCCCTCACCAACTGGCCACCTGGCCCATAAAGACTAAAGGACTATGCTGTGGCCCTCACCAACTGGCCACTTGGCCTATAGAGACTACAGGACTATGCTGTGACCCTCACCAATTGGCCATCTGGCCCATAGAGACTAGAGGACTATGCTGTGGCCATCACCAACTGGCCCTCTGGCCCATAGAGACTAAAGGACTATGCTGTGGCCCTCACCAACTGGCCATCTGGCCCATAGAGACTAAATGACTATGCTGGGGCCCTCACCAACTGGTCACCTGGCCCATAGAGACTAAAGGACTATGCTGTGGCCCTCACCAACTGGCCACCTGGCCCATAGAGACTAGAGGACTATGCTGTGGCCCTCACCAACTGGCCCTCTGGCCCATAGAGACTAAAGGACTATGCTGTGGCCCTCACCAACTGGCCATCTGGCCCATAGAGACTAAATTACTATGCTGTGGCCCTCACCAACTGGCCACCTGGCCCATAAAGACTAAAGGACTATGCTGTGGCCCTCACCAACTGGCCACCTGGCCTATAGAGACTAAAGGACTATGCTGTGACCCTCACCAACTGGCCATCTGGCCCATAGAGACTAAAGGACTATGCTGTGGCCCTCACCAACTGGCCATCTGGTCCTTAGAGACTAGAGGACTATGCTGTGGCCCTCACCAACTGGCCACCTGGTCCGTAGAGACTAAAGGACTATGCTGTGACCCTCACCAACTGGCAATCTGGCCCATATAGACAAAAGGACTATGCTGTGACCCTCACCAACTGGCCATCTGGCCCATAGAGACTAAAGGACTATGCTGTGGCCATCGCCAACTGGCCATCTGGCCCATAGAGACTAAAGGACTATGCTGTGGCCCTCACCAACTGGCCACCTGGCCTATAGAGACTAAAGGACTATACACTCTACGCTGCACACCACATCAAGCATCTCTAAACTGAACACTAAATAACTGAACTATACTGCATTATCTCTCTGTTCATCTCTCTTAGATGTATTTATACTGATACTGTAAATGTGGACATCCACTGTTTATCAACTGTATAGCCACTGTTACTGTATAGCCACTGTATATCCACTTTACTGTATATCAACTGTATATCCACTGTACTGTATATCAACTGTATATCAACTGTACTGTATATCAACTGTATAGTCACTGTACTGTATATCAACTGTATATCCACTGTACTGTATACCTACTGTATAGTCCCTGTACTGTATATCAACTGTATATCCACTGTACTGTATATCAACTATATATCCACTGTACTGTATATCTACTGTATAGTCACTGTACTGTATATCAACTGTATAGCCACTGTACTGTATATCAACTGTACTGTATATCAACTGTATATCAACTGTACTGTATATCAACTGTATATCCACTGTACTGTATATCTACTGTATAGTCACTGTACTGTATATCAACTGTATATCCACTGTACTGTATATCAACTGTATATCCACTGTACTGTATATCAACTGCATAGCCACTGTACTGTATATCCACTGTAATGTATATCAACTGTATATCCACTGTACTGTATATCAACTGTATATCCACTGTACTGTATATCAACTGTTTATCAACTGTATATCCACCGTACTGTATAGCCACTGTTCTGTATATCAACGGTATATCCACTGTAATGTATATCAACTGTATATCCACTGTAATGTATATCAACTGTATATCAACTGTACTGTATATAACCTGTATATCCACTGTACTGTATATCAACTGTATATCCACTGTACTGTATATCAACTGTTTATCCAATGTACTGTATATCAACTGTATAGTCACTGTACTGTATATCAACTGTACTGTATATCAACTGTATAGTCACTGTACTGTATATCAACTGTATATCAACTCTACTGTATATCAACTGTACAGTCACTGCACTGTATATCAACTGTATATCCACTGTACTGTATATCAACTGTATAGTCACTGTACTGTATATCAACTGTATATCCACTGTACTGTATATAAACTTTATAGTCACTGTACTGTATATCAACTGTATATCCACTGTACTGTATATCAACTGTATAGCCACTGTACTCTATATCAACTGTATATCCACTGTAATGTATATCAACTGTACTGTATATCAACTGTATATACACTGTACTGTATATCCACTGTACTTTATATCAACTGTTTATCCAATGTACTGTATATCAACTGTATATCCACTGTGCTGTATATCAACTGTATATCCACTGTACTGAATATCAACCGTATATCCACTGTACTGTATATCAACTGTATAGCCACTGTACTGAATATCAACTGTATATCCACTGTACTGTATATCAACTGTATAGCCACTGTACTGTATATCAACTGTATATCCATTGTAATGTATATCAACTGTACTGTATATCAACTGTATAGCCACTGTACTGTATATCAACTGTATAGCCACTGTACTGTATATCAACTGTTTATCCAATGTACTGTATATCAACTGTATATAAACTGTACTGTATATCAACTGTATATCCACTGTAATGTATATCAACTGTATATCAACTGTACTGTATATCAACTGTATATCCACAGTACTGTATATCAACTGTATAGTCACTGTACTGTATATCAACTGTATAGTCACTGTACTGTATATCAACTGTACTGTATATGTGTATATCCACTGTTCATTCTCTTATAGCTCTATGCTCACTCTATCTAGTTGTGTATAATGTTGTAGGGAAACTTAGTGTAAACTCTTCTGTCTGTATTCTGTCTCTAAATGTTGTCTATCACTAGCAGCACCATATCACCAAGGAAAATTGTGTACAGATGTAAGATCTTAATTTGATCACCCCACACTGCAGAATAACTTTCCTGCAATGAAGGAAATGTAAAACTTGTAATGTATTTGAGATTTAAAAAGGCTTCTGAAGTTTCTAATTTCCATTTAGAAATTGAGTTTCCGTTACAAAAAATGTATCAACCCTTACAAAAATGTCCATTAATTACAATTCACATAATAATTCACATTTCCTGTTGCTGCAGGAATATTTTCCTGCTGTAGTAAACTGGCTCAAATGAAGATCCTACATATGCAAATGTACTTGGTGATTGTGATTCTACAAAGGTTGAGTCTCTAGATTCCCTTGCTGCTCTGGAGAAATAATGAAATGGTTGTCATGGTGATTTAAACTGGGACTGGTTATCTCCCAACTCTGAACCCAGAAGAACAACTCTAAATCAACACTTACTGATATTTTACTAAAGTACTTTCCCTCATATTATTGTGTCGCTTTGTTCAATGGATGTTGGGCAGCCTATGGTATTAACATTGTATAAACAGCAGGGCAGTGAGCCCAGGTCGCTGGCGTAAAAGGACAACACCCTACGCATCGCACCAATAGGGTTAACCCAGTATCAGTATAAATAGGGTTAACCCAGATTCAGTATAAACAGGGTTAACCCAGTATCAGTATAAATAGGGTTAACCCAGTATCAGTATAAGTAAGGTTAACCCAGTATCAGTATAAATAGAGTTAACCCAGTATCAGTATAAATAGGGTTAACCCAGTATCAGTATAAATAGGGTTAACCCAGTATCAGTATAGATAGTGTTAATCCAGTATCAGTATAAATAGGGTTAACCCAGTATCAGTATAAATAGGGTTAACCCAGTATCAGTATAAGTAGTGTTAACCCAGTATCAGTATAAATAGGGTTAGCCCAGTATCAGTATCAATAGTGTTAACCCAGTATCAGTTTAAATAGGGTTAACCCAGTATCAGTATAAATAGGGTTAACCCAGTATCAGTATAAACAGGGTTAACCCAGTATCAGTATAAGTAGTGTTAACCCAGTATCAGTATAAATAGGGTTAACCCAGTATCAGTATAAGTAGTGTTAACCCAGTATCAGTTTAAATAGGGTTAACCCAGTATCAGTATGAATAGGGTTAACCCAGTATCAGTATAAATAGGGTTAACCCAGTATCAGTATAAATAGGGTTAACCCAGTATCAGTATGAACAGGGTTAACCCAGTATCAGTATAAACAGGGTTAACCCAGTATCAGTATAAATAGGGTTAACCCAGTATCAGTATAAATAGGGTTAACCCAGTATCAGTATAAATAGTGTTAACCCAGTATCAGTATAAATAGGGTTAACCCAGTATCAGTATAAATAGGGTTAACCCAGTATCAGTATAAATAGTGCTAACCCAGTATCAGTATAAATAGGGTTAACCCAGTACCAGTATAAATAGGGTTAACCCAGTATCAGTATAAACAGGGTTAACCCAGTATCAGTATAAATAGTGTTAACCCAGTATCAGTATAAGTAGTGTTAACCCAGTATCAGTATAAATAGGGTTAACCCAGTATCAGTATGAATAGGATTAACCCAGTATCAGTATAAACAGGGTTAACCCAGTATCAGTATCAATAGGGTTAACCCAGTATCAGTATAAACAGGGTTAACCCAGTATCAGTATCAATAGGGTTAACCCAGTATCAGTATAAATAGGGTTAACCCAGTATCAGTATAAATAGGGTTAACCCAGTATCAGTATAAATAGGGTTAACCCAGTATCAGTATCAGGATTCTCACCTTGTAGCCTGAATTCACAACCAGAACATGTCAAGTCATTGAGATATTTTCTGTTCTGTTCTGTATATTCTTATGGATGAGGCCTGAGCTGGAACGTGACGCTAAATGAAACTGGCTAACTTTAGAAAACCAGTATATCTAGCCTGTATCATAGTTCACCCCTCAGGCTACGTTCAGGTTTCAGCATCAGGCAGGTATCAACAGCCGAGTCGTAGGATACAACCTGGGTTGTATTCATTAGTTTACACCACAGACAACAGTTTTAAAATGTTACGTGAACAGTTTACTCCAAACGCTGTACAACGTGGACTAAACAGTTTCTGTTGCCAAACGTTTTGCTACGGTGGGCACTAATGAACACACACAACTTGTTTTGAGGAAGTGTAATTTGTTGTTAGGCTTTTCACAATATTATTAGTCTCTGTTTCACACAACGTACCTTCCTGAGTGAAAATATTTAACAGTAGATAAGAAAGAGAAAATGTTTGTTTGTTGCTTGTTGTGTTTTAAGCCAGTTTGTCTGTTTTGAGAAGACAAGTCTAAATACAGTACCTATGATACAGTACACTCTTAGAATAAAGGGTTCCAAACGGGTCCTCCGGCTGTCCCCATAGGAGAACGCTTTTGGGTTCCATGTAGAACCCTTCTGGCTTCCATGTAGAACCCTCTGTGGAAAGGGTTCTGTATGGAACCCAAAAGGGTTCTACCTAGTACCCAAAAGGGTTCTACAAAGGGTTCTCCTATGGGGACAGCCGAATAACCTTTTAGATTCTAGATAGTGTAGGAGCGATCACCCTGGGGCACACAGATGGGCACAGAACGAATTCACCCCACGCATCTAATTTATATCGAAAACATTTTAAGGAGAGTAGGACTATTATAACACTGTCCACCAAACATATCATCAACTATATGAATATACATAACAATATAATCAACTATATGAATACACATAACAATATCATCAACTATATGAATACACATAACAATATCATCAACTATATGAATACACATAACAATATCATCAACTATATGAATACACATAACAATATCATCAACTATATGAATACACATAACAATATCATCAACTATATTAATACACATAACACTATCATCAACTATATGAATACACATAACAATATCATCAACTATATGAATACACATAACAATATAATCAACTATATGAATACACATAACAATATCATCAACTATATGAATACACATAACAATATCATCAACTATATGAATACACATAACAATATCATCAACTATATGAATACACATAACACTATCATCAACTATATGAATACACATAACAATATCATCAACTATATGAATACACATAACAATATCATCAACTGTATGAATACACATAACAATATCATCAACTATATGAATACACATAACAATATCATCAACTATATGAATACACATAACAATATCATCAACTATATGAATACACATAACAATATCATCAACTGTATGAATACACATAACAATATCATCAACTATATGAATACACATAACAATATCATCAACTATATGAACACACATAACAATATCATCAACTGTATGAATACACATAACAATATCATCAACTATATGAATACACATAACAATATCATCAACTATATGAATACACATAACAATATCATCAACTATATGAATACACATAACAATATCATCAACTATATGAATACACATAACAATATCATCAACTATATGAATACACATAACAATATCATCAACTATATGAATACACATAACAATATCATCAACTATATGAATACACATAACAATATCATCAACTATATGAATACACATAACAATATCATCAACTATATTAATACACATAACAATATCATCAACTATATGAATACACATAACAATATCACATATCAATCCTCGTCTTACCTTGTATCTCTCTCTCAATAGAAACAGAGTCTGGAATGATCATTCGGTCGTTGAAAGTTACTTTAGTTTGCTCTGCTCATTTACATATCAGGTTCTGCCTGTTCTCTCTCCCACTCCCTCTCTCTTTACAGCTCTTACAATGTGCCTTGGAATACATTCTACAACTGCCTGGAACTCTATTGGAGGGATGTGACATCATTCTTCCACAAGAAATTCCATAATTTGTGTTTTGTTGATGGTTGTGTTCAATTGTGTTGAGACCTGGTGACTGAGACGGCCATGGCATATTGTGAAACAGTCTTCATCACTGAAGCTCCTGCCAAACGTGCCCCAACAACCACCAATCGTTAAGCTCTTCCCGAGCAGGGTCACAGTCTCTCCTGGTAGCAGCTCCTCTCTCCCCAGGGGTAGCAGCTCCTCTCTCTCCAGGGGTAGCATCTCCTCTCTCTCCAGGGGTAGCATCTCCTCTCTCTCCCCAGGGGTAGCAGCTCCTCTCTCTCCAGGGGTAGCAGCTCCTCTCTCCCCAGGGGTAGCAGCTCCTCTCTCCCCAGGGGTAGCAGCTCCTCTCCCCCCAGGGATAGCAGTGCCTCTCTCCCCAGGGGTAGCAGCTCCTCTCTCCCCAGGGATAGCAGCTCCTCTCTCCCCAGGGATAGCAGCTTTTCTCTCCCCAGGGGTAGCAGCTCCTCTCTCCCCAGGGGTAGCAGCTCCTCTCTCTCCCCAGGGGTAGCAGCTCCTCTCTCCCCAGGGGTAGCAGCTCCTCTCTCCCCAGGGGTAGCAGCTCCTCTCTCACCCCAGGGGTTGCAGTTCCTCTCTCCCCAGGGGTAGCATCTCCTCTCTCTCCCCAGGGGTAGCATCTCCTCTCTCACCAGGGGTAGCAGCTCCTCTCTCCCCAGGGGTAGCAGCTCCTCTCTCTTCAGGGGTAGCAGCTCCTCTCTCACCCAAGGGGTAGCAGCTCCTCTCTCCCCAGGGGTAGCAACTCCTCTCTCCCCAGGGGTAGCAATTCCTCTCTCCCCAGGGGTAGCAACTCCTCTCTCCCCAGGGGTAGCACCTCCTCTCTCTCCAGGGGTAGCAGCTCCTCTCTCACCCCAGGGGTAGCAATTCCTCTCTCCCCAGGGGTAGCAACTCCTCTCTCCCCAGGGGTAGCAGCTCCTCTCTCTCCAGGGGTAGCAGCTCCTCTCTCACCCCAGGGGTAGCAGCTCCTCTCTCTCCCCAGGGGTAGCACCTCCTCTCTCTCCCAGGGGTAGCAGCTCCTCTCTCTCCCCAGGGGTAGCAGCTCCTCTCTCCCCAGGGGTAGCAGCTCCTCTCTCTCCCAGGGGTAGCAGCTCCTCTCTCCCCAGGGGTAGCATCTCCTCTCTCTCCCCAGGGGTAGCATCTCCTCTCTCACCAGGGGTAGCAGCTCCTCTCTCCCCAGGGGTAGCAGCTCCTCTCTCTCCCAGGGGTAGCAGCTCCTCTCTCTCCCCATGGGTAGCAGCTCCTCTCTCCCCAGGGGTAGCAGCTCCTCTCTCACCCCAGGGGTAGCAACTCCTCTCTCCCCAGGGGGTAGCAACTCCTCTCTCCCCAGGGGTAGCAACTCCTCTCTCCCCAGGGGTAGCAGCTCCTCTCTCCCCAGGGGGTAGCAACTCCTCTCTCCCCAGGGGTTGCAGTTCTTATCTCCCCAGGGGTTGCAGTTCCTATCTCCCCAGGGGTAACAGCTCTCCCCAGGGGTAACAGCTCTCCCCAGGGGTAACAGCTCCTCTCTCCCCAGGGGTAGCAGCTCCTCTCTCCCCAGGGGTAGCATCTCCTCTCTCCCCTAGGATTTGAAGACATTGGTGGCTTAGCCCATAGCCAGTAGGGGGGTCCACTCCACAACTTCAAACATACTCTGACCTGTCAAATGAACCACACTGATTAATAAAGTATCCTAACCCTAACCACTCTCACACATACACACACGCACGCACGCACGCACGCACACACACACACACACACACACACACACACACACACACACACACACATACACACACACAAAGTGCAATAATTTGAGTCCAGCAGCTTTAAATGATGCAGTCTACTGTGTGCTCTCGCCTCATCTGTCCTCTGCCTCTCTCCATCACTTTCTCTGTATCATCTGTTGCTGTCTCTGTGTCTTGTCTGGTGTCTCTCTCCATCATGTCCTATTCTTCTGTTGCTGTCTCTGTGTCTTGTCTGGTGTCTCTCTCCATCATTTCCTATTCTTCTGTTGCTGTCTCTGTGTCTTTTCTGGTGTCTCTCTCCATCATTTCCTATTATTCTGTTGCTGTCTCTGTGTCTTGTCTGGTGTCTCTCTCCATCATATCATATTCTTCTGTTGTTGTCTCTGTGTCTTGTCTGGTGTCTCTCTCCATCATATCATATTCTTCTGTTGCTGTCTCTGTGTCTTGTCTGGTGTCTCTCTAAATCATATCATATTCTTCTGTTGCTGTCTCTGTGTCTTGTCTGGTGTCTCTCCATCACAGGAAAAATTGGTGAGGGTTAGCCCTACTACAATACAACATTCACAACATGAAAACACAACTACATAACACCATTAAATACAGTTGGTTACTACACTACAACATTCACAACATGACAACACAACTACATAACACCATTAAATACAGTTGAGGTCTACTACAATACAACATTCACAACATGACAACACAACTATATAACACCATTAAATACAGTTGGTTACTACAATACAACATTCACAACATGATAACACAACTACATAACACCATTAAATACAGTTGGTTACTACACTACAACATTCACAACATGACAACACAACTACATAACACCATTAAATACAGTTGAGGGTAACTACAATACAACATTCACAACATGACAACACAACTACATAACACCATTAAATACAGTTGGTTACTACAATACAACATTCACAACATGACAACACAACTACATAACACCATTAAATACAGATGAGGGTTACTACAATACAACATTCACAACATGACAACACAACTACATAACACCATTAAATACAGTTGAGGTCTACTACAATACAACATTCACAACATGACAACACAACTACATAACACCATTAAATACAGTTGAGGTCTACTACAATACAACATTCACAACATGACAACACAACTATATAACACCATTAAATACAGTTGAGGCCTACTACAATACAACATTCACAACATGACAACACAACTACATAACAACATTAAATACAGTTGGTTACTACAATACAACATTCACAACATGACAACACAACTACATAACACCATTAAATACAGTTGAGGGTTACTACAATACAACATTCACAACATGACAACACAACTACATAACACCATTAAATAGAGTTGAGGCCTACTACAATACAACATTCACAACATGACAACACAACTACATAACAACATTAAATACAGTTGGTTACTACAATACAACATTCACAACATGACAACACAACTACATAATACCATTAAATACAGTTGAGGGTTACTACAATACAACATTCACAACATGACAACATAACACCATTAAATACAGTTGAGGGTTACTACAATACAACATTCACAACATGACAACATAACACCATTAAATACAGTTGAGGGTTACTACAATACAACATTCACAACATGACAACACAACTGCATAACACCATTAAATACAGTTGAGGGTTACTACAATACAACATGACAACACAACTACATAACACCATTAAATACAGTTGGTTACTACAATACAACATGACAACACAACTGCATAACACCATTAAATACAGTTGAGGGTTACTACAATACAACATTCACAACATGACAACACAACTACATAACACCATTAAATACAGTTGGTTACTACAATACAACATTCACAACATGACAACACAACTGCATAACACCATTAAATACAGTTGAGGGTTACTACAATACAACATTCACAACATGACAACACAACTACATAACACCATTAAATACAGTTGAGGGTTACTACAATACAACATTCACAACACAACTACATAACACCATTAAATACAGTTGAGGGTTACTACAATACAACATGACAACACAACTACATAACACCATTAAATACAGTTGGTTACTACAATACAACATTCACAACATGACAACACAACTACATAACACCATTAAATACAGTTGAGGGTTACTACAATACAACATTCACAACATGACAACACAACTACATAACACCATTAAATACAGTTGAGGGTTACTACAATACAACATTCACAACATGACAACACAACTACATAACACCATTAAATACAGTTGAGGGTTACTACAATACAACATTCACAACATGACAACACAACTACATAACACCATTAAATACAGTTGAGGCTTACTACAATACAACATTCACAACATGACAACACAACTACATAACACCATTAAATACAGTTGAGGGTTACTACAATACAACATTCACAACATGACAACACAACTACATAACACCATTAAATACAGTTGAGGTTACTACAATACAACATTCACAACATGACAACACAACTACATAACACCATTAAATACAGTTGAGGTTACTACAATACAACATTCACAACATGACAACACAACTACATAACACCATTAAATACAGTTGAGGGTTACTACAATACAACATTCACAACATGACAACACAACTACATAACACCATTAAATACAGTTGAGGTTACTACAATACAACATTCACAACATGACAACACAACTACATAACACCATTAAATACAGTTGAGGGTTACTACAATACAACATTCACAACATGACAACACAACTACATAACACCATTAAATACAGTTGAGGGTTACTACAATACAACATTCACAACATGACAACACAACTACATAACACCATTAAATACAGTTGAGGCCTACTACAATACAACATTCACAACATGACAACACAACTACATAACACCATTAAATACAGTTGGTTACTACAATACAACATTCACAACATGACAACACAACTACATAACACCATTAAATACAGTTGAGGGTTACTACAATACAACATTCACAACATGACAACACAACTACATAACACCATTAAATACAGTTGAGGCCTACTACAATACAACATTCACAACATGACAACACAACTACATAACACCATTAAATACAGTTGAGGGTTACTACAATACAACATGACAACACAACTACATAACACCATTAAATACAGTTGAGGGTTACTACAATACAACATTCACAACATGACAACACAACTACATAACACCATTAAATACAGTTGAGGTCTACTACAATACAACATTCACAACATGACAACACAACTACATAACACCATTATATACAGTTGAGGGTTACTACAATACAACATTCACAACATGACAACACAACTACATAACACCATTAAATACAGTTGAGGGTTACTACAATACAACATTCACAACATGACAACACAACTACATAACACCATTAAATACAGTTGAGGCATACTACAATACAACATTCACAACATGACAACACAACTACATAACACCATTATATACAGTTGGTTACTACAATACAACATTCACAACATGACAACACAACTACATAACACCATTAAATACAGTTGAGGCCTACTACAATACAACATTCACAACATGACAACACAACTACATAACACCATTAAATACAGTTGAGGGTTACTACAATACAACATTCACAACATGACAACACAACTACATAACACCATTAAATACAGTTGAGGCCTACTACAATACAACATTCACAACATGACAACACAACTACATAACACCATTAAATACAGTTGGTTACTACAATACAACATTCACAACATGACAACACAACTACATAACACCATTAAATACAGTTGAGTGTTACTACAATACAACATTCACAACATGACAACACAACTACATAACACCATTAAATACAGTTGAGTGTTACTACAATACAACATTCACAACATGACAACAAAACTACATAACACCATTAAATACAGTTGAGGGTTACTACAATACAACATGACAACATGACAACACAACTACATAACACCATTAAATACAGTTGAGGGATACTACAATACAACATGACAACACAACTACATAACACCATTAAATACAGTTGATGGTTACTACAATACAACATTCACAACATGACAACACAACTACATAACACCATTAAATACAGTTGAGGCCTACTACAACACAACATTCACAACATGACAACACAACTACATAACACCATTAAATACAGTTGAGGGTTACTACAATACAACATTCACAACATGACAACACAACTACATAACACCATTAAATACAGTTGGTTACTACAATACAACATGACAACATGACAACACAACTACATAACACCGTTAAATACAGTTGGTTACTACAATACAACATTCACAACATGACAACACAACTACATAACACCATTAAATACAGTTGAGGGTTACTACAATACAACATTCACAACATGACAACACAACTACATAACACCATTAAATACAGTTGAGGATTACTACAATACAACATTCACAACATGACAACACAACTATATAACACCATTAAATACAGTTGAGGCCTACTACAATACAACATTCACAACATGACAACACAACTACATAACACCATTAAATACAGTTGAGGATTACTACAATACAACATTCACAACATGACAACACAACTATATAACACCATTAAATACAGTTGAGGCCTACTACAATACAACATTCACAACATGACAACACAACTACATAACACCATTAAATACAGTTGAGGGTTACTACAGTACAACATTCACAACATGACAACACAACTACATAACACCATTAAATACAGTTGAGGGTTACTACAATACAACATTCACAACATGACAACACAACTACATAACACCATTAAATACAGTTGGTTACTACAATACAACATTCACAACATGACAACACAACTACATAACACCATTATATACAGTTGAGGGTTACTACAATACAACATTCACAACATGACAACACAACTACATAACACCATTAAATACAGTTGGGTTACTACAATACAACATTCACAACATGACAACACAACTACATAACACCATTAAATACAGTTGAGGTCTACTACAATACAACATTCACAACATGACAACACAACTACATAACACCATTAAATACAGTTGGGTTACTACAATACAACATTCACAACATGACAACACAACTACATAACACCATTAAATACAGTTGAGGCCTACTACAATACAACATTCACAACATGACAACACAACTACATAACACCATTAAATACAGTTGAGGTCTACTACAATACAACATTCACAACATGACAACACAACTACATAACACCATTAAATACAGTTGATTACTACAATACAACATTCACAACATGACAACACAACTACATAACACCATTAAATACAGTTGAGGGTCTACTACAATACAACATTCACAACATGACAACACAACTACATAACACCATTATATACAGTTGAGGGTTACTACAATACAACATTCACAACATGACAACACAACTACATAACACCATTAAATACAGTTGAGGCCTACTACAATACAACATTCACAACATGACAACACAACTACATAACACCATTAAATACAGTTGAGGGTTACTACAATACAACATTCACAACATGACAACACAACTACATAACACCATTAAATACAGTTGAGGTCTACTACAATACAACATTCACAACATGACAACACAACTACATAACACCATTAAATACAGTTGAGGGTTACTACAATACAACATTCACAACATGACAACACAACTACATAACACCATTAAATACAGTTGAGGTTACTACAATACAACATTCACAACATGACAACACAACTACATAACACCATTAAATACAGTTGAGGTTACTACAATACAACATTCACAACATGACAACACAACTACATAACACCATTAAATACAGTTGAGGTTACTACAATACAACATTCACAACATGACAACACAACTACATAACACCATTAAATACAGTTGAGGTTACTACAATACAACATTCACAACATGACAACACAACTACATAACACCATTAAATACAGTTGAGGGTTACTACAATACAACATTCACAACATGACAACACAACTACATAACACCATTAAATACAGTTGGCTACTACAATACAACATTCACAACATGACAACACAACTACATAACACCATTAAATACAGTTGGTTACTACAATACAACATTCACAACATGACAACACAACTACATAACACCATTAAATACAGTTGAGTGTTACTACAATACAACATTCACAACATGACAACACAACTACATAACACCATTAAATACAGTTGAGTGTTACTACAATACAACATTCACAACATGACAACAAAACTACATAACACCATTAAATACAGTTGAGGGTTACTACAATACAACATGACAACATGACAACACAACTACATAACACCATTAAATACAGTTGAGGGATACTACAACATACAACATGACAACACAACTACATAACACCATTAAATACAGTTGATGGTTACTACAATACAACATTCACAACATGACAACACAACTACATAACACCATTAAATACAGTTGAGGCCTACTACAACTACAACATTCACAACATGACAACACAACTACATAACACCATTAAATACAGTTGAGGGTTACTACAATACAACATTCACAACATGACAACACAACTACATAACACCATTAAATACAGTTGAGGTTACTACAATACAACATGCACAACATGACAACACAACTACATAACACCGTTAAATACAGTTGAGGTTACTACAATACAACATTCACAACATGACAACACAACTACATAACACCATTAAATACAGTTGAGGTTACTACAATACAACATTCACAACATGACAACACAACTACATAACACCATTAAATACAGTTGAGGATTACTACAATACAACATTCACAACATGACAACACAACTATATAACACCATTAAATACAGTTGAGGCCTACTACAATACAACATTCACAACATGACAACACAACTACATAACACCATTAAATACAGTTGAGGATTACTACAATACAACATTCACAACATGACAACACAACTACTATAACACCATTAAATACAGTTGAGGCCTACTACAATACAACATTCACAACATGACAACACAACTACATAACACCATTAAATACAGTTGAGGTTACTACAGTACAACATTCACAACATGACAACACAACTACATAACACCATTAAATACAGTTGAGGGTTACTACAATACAACATTCACAACATGACAACACAACTACATAACACCATTAAATACAGTTGGTTACTACAATACAACATTCACAACATGACAACACAACTACATAACACCATTATATACAGTTGAGGGTTACTACAATACAACATTCACAACATGACAACACAACTACATAACACCATTAAATACAGTTGGTTACTACAATACAACATTCACAACATGACAACACAACTACATAACACCATTAAATACAGTTGAGGTCTACTACAATACAACATTCACAACATGACAACACAACTACATAACACCATTAAATACAGTTGGTTACTACAATACAACATTCACAACATGACAACACAACTACATAACACCATTAAATACAGTTGAGGCCTACTACAATACAACATTCACAACATGACAACACAACTACATAACACCATTAAATACAGTTGAGGCCTACTACAATACAACATTCACAACATGACAACACAACTACATAACACCATTAAATACAGTTGAGGTCTACTACAATACAACATTCACAACATGACAACACAACTACATAACACCATTAAATACAGTTGAGTTACTACAATACAACATTCACAACATGACAACACAACTACATAACACCATTAAATACAGTTGAGGTCTACTACAATACAACATTCACAACATGACAACACAACTACATAACACCATTAAATACAGTTGAGGGTTACTACAATACAACATTCACAACATGACAACACAACTACATAACACCATTAAATACAGTTGAGGCCTACTACAATACAACATTCACAACATGACAACACAACTACATAACACCATTAAATACAGTTGAGGCCTACTACAATACAACATTCACAACATGACAACACAACTACATAACACCATTAAATACAGTTGAGGTCTACTACAATACAACATTCACAACATGACAACACAACTACATAACACCATTAAATACAGTTGAGGTCTACTACAATACAACATTCACAACATGACAACACAACTACATAACACCATTAAATACATTTGGTTACTACAATACAACATTCACAACATGACAACACAACTACATAACACCATTAAATACAGTTGAGGGTTACTACAATACAACATTCACAACATGACAACACAACTACATAACACCATTAAATACAGTTGGAATGTAGTTAGAATTCTCAAACTGTTTCCTTCAAACAGAAAAACAACAAGTTGGATCAACACATGTAGTAGTTACAGACAGTAGTTCAGGAGGCTGTTTGTGGATCAACACATGTAGATTTCTAGATGCTCTTTGCTGTTTCATCACCCAGACAGCTGGTTAAGGTCATACCAAGGCAGAGTGCAGTATCAGCATTGTAGGGGTCATAGGTCAGATCAGTGGTCATGGTTGATATGCATGGACTAGAAAACAAACTTTAAAGACATTTTCTCTCAGATTCACTGTTTGTGTAGATGCTGTTTGTCTTTGTAGGACAGTAGTTCAGGTGGCTGTTTGTGTAGATGCTGTTTGTCTTTGTAGGACAGTAGTTCAGGTGGCTGTTTGTGTAGATGCTGTTTGTCTTTGTAGGACAGTAGTTCAGGTGGCTGTTTGTGTAGATGCTGTTTGTCTTTGTAGGACAGTAGTTCAGGTGGCTGTTTGTGTAGATGCTCTTTGTCTTTGTAGGACAGTAGTTCAGGTGGCTGTTTGTGTAGATGCTGTTTGTCTTTGTAGGACAGTAGTTCAGGAGGCTGTTTGTGTAGATGCTGTTTGTCTTTGTAGGACAGTAGTTCAGGTGGCTGTTTGTCTTTGTAGGACAGTAGTTCAGGTGGCTGTTTGTGTAGATGCTGTTTGTCTTTGTAGGACAGTAGTTCAGGTGGCTGTTTGTCTTTGTAGGACAGTAGTTCAGGTGGCTGTTTGTGTAGATGCTGTTTGTCTTTGTAGGACAGTAGTTCAGGTGGCTGTTTGTGTAGACTGCTCTTTGTATTTATAGGGCAGTAATTCAGGTGGTTGCCCTTGCACTTAGTCTGCCTCCTGTCCCTCCCATCGGCATTGTTACACCTTCCTGAAAACAATGACTCCATACTTTGCTGAAACCTGTTCTGCCAGTTCATGTCCTTAAAGACTAGAATGTTCCAATGTGGTTAGCCAAAGAGATGACAAGATAGTTCACACATGCATCTTTCAGTGTTAATGTCAAACAGATATGTGACATTTCTGGTTCGTCCATAGCTGCTGGTAGCAGGCCGTGTTTACAGGAAACCTTTTCTCTAACTAGAAGTCATGTGATTTCATGAGAATATGTTTCTGCAGTGAGAGTGTAATGCAAGTCAAGGTGTCCTTGGATGAATGTCAACTAGATTTATAAACAGCATTGTTATATTAACTGTTGTAATAAAAAACATCAATGCTGTAATTTTCTTTGCTAACTTTTAAAATGTTTTATTGTCACGGACACCAGATTGGTGCAGTGAAATGTGTTGTTTTACAGGGTCAGCCATAGCAGTATGTCGCCCCTGGAGCAAATTAGGTGTAAGTGCCTTAAGGGTAGCCTACATCAGCTCAACCATCCCGTGGATGGGACACCAATCCCAAATTAACTTCTCTAGGGTAGGGGGCAGCATTTTCACGTTTGGATGAAAAGCAGACCCAAATTCAACTGCCAGTTACTCATCCCCAGGAGATAAGATGTGCATTTTATTAGTAGATCTGGATAGAAAACACTCTGAAGTTTCTAAAACTGTTTGAATTATGTCTGTGTGTATAACAACTTATTTAGCAGGCGAAACCCCGAGGACAAACCCTTCAGATTGTTTTTGTTTTGAGGTCACTGTCTTTTCAATTAGATTTCATTGGGAAACCAGATTTCTAAGCGAATTGCTTGCAGTTCCTACGGCTTCCACTAAATGTCAACGGTCATGAGAAATAGGTTGAGGTTATTCCTTTGTGTAATGAAGAAATACGGCCATCTTGGAGTCGAGGCACTCCAGGTGTCCTAGACATGCGCTTCATATCGTTTTAATCCTGTATTGAACACATATCATCCCGTCTTCAATTTTATCGATTATTAACGTTAAAAAATACCTAAAGTTGTATTACATAAGTAGTTTGACATTTTTTGGCAAAGTTTACAGGCAACCTTTGAGATATTTTCTCGTTTGAGCAAGTTGGAACCGGTGTTTTTCTGGATCAAACGCGCCAAATAAATGGACATTTTGGACATATATCGACGGAATTAATCGAACAAAAGTACCATTTGTGATGTTTAAGGGACATATTGGAGTGCCAACAACAGAAGCTCGTCAAAGGTAAGGCATGAATTATATTTTTATTTCTGCGTTTTGTGTCGCGCCTGCAGGGTTGAAATGTTTTCTCTCTTTTGTTTACTATGGTGCTATGCTCAGATAATACCATTGTATGCTTTCGCTGAAAAGCCTATTTGAATTCTGACATGTTGGCTGGATTCACAACCAGTGTAGCTTTAATTTGGTATCTTTCATGTGTGATTTAATGAAAGTTTGATTTTTAAAGTAATTTATTTTAATTTGACGCTCTGCATTTTCTCATGTGATACAGTAGCGTCTTGCCTAAACTCAGATTTTTGGATATAAATATGAACTTTACCGAACAAAAAATACATGTATTGTGTAACATGAAGTCCTATGAGTGTCATCTGATGAAGATTATCAAAGGTTAGTGATTAATTGTATCTCTATTTCTGCTCTTTCTTACTGCTCTATTTAGCTGGAAAAATGGCTGTCTTTTTCTGTGACTTGGCTCATACCTAACATAATCGTTTAGTGTGCTTTCGTCGTAAAACCTTTTTGAAATCGGACACCTTGGTTGGATTTACAACAAGTGTAGCTTTAAAATGGTGTAAAATACTTGTATGTTTGAGGAATTTCAATTATGGGATTTCTGTTGATTTGAATTTGGCGCCCTGCAGTTTCACTGGCTGTTGATGAGGTGGGACGTCCCACATACCCTAGAGAGGTTAAGGGCACCAACAGATTTAAATTATATTCTGTTATATCTTGTGACCAAGCATCCTGGTTCAATTATCTTCTGCTAAACCTGGGGACAAAGTGTCCTGATTCAATTATCTTCTGTTATATATGGGGACAAAGTGTCCTGATTCAATTATCTTCTGTTATATATGGGGACAAAGTGTCCTGATTCAATTATCTTCTGTTAAACCTGGGGACAAAGTGTCCTGATTCAATTATCTTCTTTTATAATCATCCAGAATGAGATTTAAACGGATCAGAACCAAAATATTGTGTTTACTTATGGTAAAGTGAATGTAAAACTCAATTTTAGACCTGTCAAAGCTTCTCTACATATCTAAAATATGTATATGTATTATATAATCACAATGAAAATGGTTTTGAACAGAGCCAACATCTTGATCCGAAGCATTTTCTAAAAGAACAATCAACATGGCTCTTTTACACCGCATGTCCTCTGAAGCTCAATCTTTTCACGGCCTCCTTAACTAAGTTTTCAATAGATTAGTCCTGTTATGTGGAGATAGCCCCACTCTCTGCCATTACAGACAATGGACCTATAGAGTTTTTCATCGCAGGCCATGGTGACAACTTCAGCGCTTGGGGAACAGTGGATTAACTGCATTGTTCAGAAAAACAGATTTTTACATTGTCAGCTCGGGGATTCAAACCAGTAACCTTTTGGATACTGGCCCAACTCTCTAACCACTAGGCTATCTGCCGCCCCAAGGCCCCAAGGTGAGCCTCATTAATTACCCCTTAGCTACCATCTTCTCCCAAGTGGATGTGCCTTTGGGTGAACACCTTATCAGTCATAGCAGTGCCACATATCCTTATATGGCTATCCTGGAATGTTTACTAAACTACTCCCAAGACACTTTAACTTCTTCAGGCTGCAGGGCGGTGCCGGTACACTTATGACAACAGCCAGCTCAAGTGCAGGGAGTGAAATTCAAAATATATTTTTTAGAAATATTTAACTTTCACACATTAACAAGTCCAATACAGCATTTGAAAGATAAACATCTTGTGAATCCAGCCAACATGTCCGATTTTTAAAATGTTTTACAGCGAAAACACCACGTATATTTATGTTAGCTCACCACCAAATACAAAAAAGGACAGACATTTTTCACAGCACAGGTAGCATGCACAAAGCCAACCTAACTAACCAAGATCCTACCAAACTAACCAAGAAACAACTTCATCAGATGACAGTCCTATAACATGTTACACAATAAATCTATGTTTTGTTCAAAAAATTTGCATATTTGAGGTATAAATCAGTTTTACATTGCTGCTACCATCACAGCTACCGTCAGAAATAGCACCGAAGCAGCCAGAGTAATTACAGACACCAACGTCAAATACCTAAATACTCATCATAAAACATTTCTGAAAAATATATGGTGTATAGCAAATGAAAGACAAAGATCTTGTGAATACAGCCAATATTTCCGATTTTTTTTTTAAGTGTTTTACAGCGAAAACACAATATAGCGTTATATTAGCTTACTACAATAGCTAACACACAACAGCATTGATTCAAGGCAAACGGTAGCGATAGCACAGTTCGACAGATATATGAAATAGCATAATAAAATGGGTTCTACTTTTGGTGATCTTCCATCAGAATGTTGTACAAGGGGTCCTTTGTCCAGAACAGTCGTTGTTTGGATTTAGAACATCGTTTTTCCCTCTTGAATTAGCAAGCACACTGGCCAAGTGGCGCGAAGCTCTCCATCGTCAACAAACACAGACAACGCAACACGCCTAACGTCCCGAATAAATTTCAATAATCTAATAAAACTATATTGAAAAAACATACTTTACGATGATATTGTAACATGTATCAAATCAAATTAAAGCCGGAGATAGTATTCACCTATAACGACAGCTTTCCAGAAGGCAATTCCAGGTCCAACTTCGCGCTTTCGAAAAAACAGGAAATGGCGGACAAGTCACTCCAAGAGGATTTATTCCACTTCAGACCAAGATAATCCATTAATTTCTTCTCTCACTTCCTCTTGACATCTAGGGGAAGGTGTATGACGTGTATGTATACCAATACGTATCATGCCCATTTATAGGCAAGCCTTTGAACAGAGACCTCGATTTCAGAAATCTCACTTCCTGTCAGGAAGTGGGCTGCAGAAGGAGTTCTGTTTCACTCAGAGAAATAATTCAAACGGTTTTAGAAACTAGAGAGTGTTTTCTATCCAATAGTAATAATAATATGCATATTGTACGAGCAAGAATTGTGTACGAGGCCGTTTGAAATGGGCACATTTTTCCAAGTTAGTCAATTCTGCCCCTGCAGCCATAAGAAGATAAACATAAGGCACATTGCATTTTTGGCCGTTCCTGACATATGTGATAGTTGGCTTCAAACCGGGTTGGACAAAGTGGGTTTGGTGTCAGTTTGTATCAGTTTGGTGTCAGACTTGCTGGTGATTGGAATGGGTTACCAGGACCATATTTAAAAAAAGGTTTTTAATGCCTTTAGGAGGGTGCAATGTGTCCACGGCCGGGTTGGGAGCACCCCCCCCCCCACCCGTGCCCATCCAATAGGGGGTGCCCCTGGTCATTTTGGACATGATCTTATTGACTGATGGAATCTGACTTGCTGGCTGACTTTTGTAAATTTCAATAAGATTCAACAGTGAAAAAACATCACCAAATGGACATGATGAAATCAACACAACGAGCGATGGAGAGGAACCACTATCACTGCCCGGCTATCCGGAGTTCATCGGGCCAGTCTATTTTGCCTTTCTGCAGTATTTTTGAGCATGTCAAATTCGTGATGGTAAATACCCATTGAAACATATTGCAAATGGACAGCCATATTTAAAAAAAAAAAATTCATACCTTTAGGATGGTGCTAGGGGCCACGGCCGGGTTGGGAGCACCCTCCACCTGTTCCCATCCAAAAGGAGGTGCCCCTGGTCAGTTTGTACGTTTTTCAAAAAATCTGTAAAAAACAACAAGAGTGCCACTTCTCTCTCACCATTCATGACAAATATACCTTCTAGGTTGATTCAGGGCAGTATAAATGCCATTTGGACATGGTTCACTGACTTTTGACTTCAACTTTTGACTTCCTATGATATCATATTGCAATTGGACATAACATCCTGATTTGGCACTTTCAATACTTTCATATTGCATTTGGACATTTCTTATTGCATTTGGCACTGGTTCACTGACTTTTGACTTCGGCTTTTGACTTCCTATGACATCATATTGCTAATGGACATAACATCCCGATTTGGACCTTTAAAACTGAGTTTTGACTTCGACTTTTGACTTCCTATGATATCATATTGCAAATGGACATAACATCCTGATTTGGCACTTTAACTTCACTGCGCTAAGGATCCCTTTTACGGGATCACTTTCCTAAACAACCGCTAGAATTGCAGGGCGCCAAATGCATAAATATTACAAAAAATATTTATAATCATGCAATCACAAGTGAAATATACCAAAACACAGCTTAGCTTATTGTTAATCCACCTATCGTGTTAGATTTTGAAAATATGCATTACAGCGAAAGAAATGTAAGCTTTTGTGAGTGTATCAATCAATGCTACAACAGCTAGTCCCAAATTAGCATGATCACGAAGGTCAGAAAAGCAATAAAATGAATCGCTTACCTTTGATAATCTTCGGATGTTTGCACTCACGAGACTCCCAGTTACAAAAATAACATTTATTGTGTTTGATAAATATTACTTTTATAACAAAAAAACGCAATTTGGGTTGCGCGTTATGTTGAGAGAACTACAGCCTCGTTCCGGTCCTGAAAGGAAGATGAAAATTCGCAAACGTATCAGATTAAAAAATATTACTAAAAATATTTATAATCATGCAATCACAAGTGAAGTATATCAAAACTCAGCTTAGCTTGTTGTTAATCCACCTATCGTGTCAGATTTTGAAAATATACTTTACAGCGAAAGAAATCCAAGCTTTTGTGAGTGTATCAATCAATGCTTGAACAGTTAGCCTTATATTAGCTTGGTTAGCTTGGTCAGAAAAGCAATAAAATTAATCGCTTACCTTTGATAATCTTCGGAGGTTTTCACTCACGAGACTCCTAGTTACACAACAAATGTTATTTTTGTTCAATAAATATTACTTTTATCACAAAAAAACGCCATTTGGGTTGCGCATTATGTTGAGAAAACCCAAGCCTTGTTCCGTTCGACAAATTCCAAAAAGTATCCGTAATGGTCGTAGAAACATGTCAAATATTTTTTATAATCAATCCTCAGGTTGTTTTTAACAAACATAATCGATAATATTTAAACCGGACCATAACCTATTCATTTAGAGAGAAAGGGAAAATGGGGAGCTCCTCATAATAATAATAATAATAATAATAATAATAATAATTCGGTCATGTTTTTATTCGATATAAGCTTTAAAGACATCATAATCTTGTTATTTTGAACCGAATTATTTCCGTTTATATCAGTTTATTGCGATTTTCTGGCATTTCTTTGTGACGCACTTTCAAGAGTTGGACATTTTTCCTGTACATGCCGAACGTTAGTGGCCATTTCGACAGGACAAGAGGACATCTTTCGACCAAAAGATGATTAGACCGGAGAAAGGACACATTGCCCAAGATTCTGATGGAAGCTCAGCTAATAGTAAGAACTATTTATGCTGATAAATCGTTGTTCTGTTGAAAAATGTTAAACTGCCATTTTTTTTTGGGTAGCTTCGCTTTGGTGCAACTTGTATTGCGCAGTAAGGTTAATTTTAAAAATGTAATTCAGCGATTGCATTAATAAGAACTAATTTGTCTTTCAAATGCTGTCCACGCTGTATTTTTTAGTCAAGTTTATGATTATTTAATGATTAGACTAAGTCACTCTCCAAGATGGCGCCCGACATTTTCTGCCCAGTTTAGCTACTTTTCTCATTGTATAACCACGATTTTTGTGGCTAAATATGCACATTTTCGAACAAACTCTATATGCATTGTGTAATATGATGTTACAGGACTGTCATCTGAAGAATTCTGAGAAGGTTAGTGAAAAAATTAATATATTTTGGTGGCGATAACGTTATCGACCCTTTTGGCTTGATTCAATGCTGGTGTGATGTTAGCTCATGTGGTATGCTAATATAACGATATATTGTGTTTTCGCTGTAAAACACTTAGAAAATCTGAAATATTGTCTGGATTCACAAGATCTGTGTCTTTCGATTGCTGTAGGCTGTGTATTTTTCAGAAATGTTTTAGGTTGAGTATTTTGGTAATTGACGTCGGTCTCTGTAGTTATTCTAGTCGCTTTGGGTGAGTTTTGTGATACTGGCTGCAATGGTAAACTGTGATTTATACCTGAAAAATGCACATTTTTCTAAAAAAACATATGCTATACCATAAATATGTTATTAGACTGTCATCTTATGAAGTTGTTTCTTGGTTAGTGGCTATATATATCTTTATTTAGTCGAATTAGTGATAGCTACTGATGGAGTAAAAAACTGGTGGAGTAAAAAAAGTGGTGTCTTTTGCTAATGTGGTTAGCTAATAGATTTACATATTGTGTCTTCCTTGTAAAACATTTTAAAAATCAGAAATGATGGCTGGATTCACAAGATCTGTATCTTTCATCTGGTGTCTTGGACTTGTGATTTCATGAACATTTTATTATATGATATCCCTGTGGCTTTAGGCTAGGCTATGCTAGTCAGCTTTTTTGATGGGGGGGATCCCGGATCCGGGTTTGTGACTCGTGAAAGGTTAATAGATGGGGGGATATGTGAAAATCTGGAGGGAAAGCTGTAGGAATCAAAATAAGTAGAGCTTTTCTATCTCCTTCTTCATCTTCTAATGTCACAGCTAGCCAATGTTCACCAGGCATGTGTTGAGGGTATTGACAATAAACATGGCCGGTGGATCCTTCCATTTCTCAATAGGTAGTTCATCATCAATCAATCAATCAAGTTTATTTTATATAGCCCTTCGTACATCAGCTAATATCTCGAAGTGCTGTACAGAAACCCAGCCTAAAACCCCAAACAGCAAGCAATGCAGGTGTAGAAGCACGGTGGCTAGGAAAAACTCCCTAGAAAGGCCAAAACCTAGGAAGAAACCTAGAGAGGAACCAGGCTATGAGGGGTGGCCAGTCCTCTTCTGGCTGTGCCGGGTGGAGATTATAACAGAACTATGCCAAGATGTTCAAAATGTTCATAAGTGACAAGCATGGTCAAATAATAATCATGAATAATTTTCAGTTGGCTTTTCATAGCCGATCATTAAGAGTTGAAAACAGCAGGTCTGGGACAGGTAGGGGTTCCATAACCGCAGGCAGAACAGTTGAAACTGGGACAGCAGCAAGGCCAGGTGGACTGGGGACAGCAAGGAGTCATCATGCCGGTAGTCCTGACGTATGGTCCTAGGGCTCAGTTACTCCGAGAGAGAGAAAGAAAGAGAGAAGGAGAGAATTAGAGAGAGCCAATATGTTCAAAATGTTCATAAATGACAAGCATGGTCAAACAATAATCAGGAATAAATGTCAGTTGGCTTTTCATAGCTGATCATTAAGAGTTGAAAACAGCAGGTCTGGGACAGGTAGGGGTTCCATAACCGCAGGCAGAACAGTTGAAACTGGGACAGCAGCAAGGCCAGGTGGACTGGGGACAGCAAGGAGTCATCATGCCCAGTAGTCCTGACGTATGGTCCTAGGGCTCAGGTCCTCCGAGAGAGAGAAAGAAAGAGAGAAGGAGAGAATTAGAGAGAGCATACTTAAATTCACACAGGACACTGGATAAGACAGGAGAAGTACTCCAGATATAACCAACTGGCCCTAGCCCCCCGACACAAACTACTGCAGCATAAATACTGGAGGCTGAGACAGGAGGGGTCAGGAGACACTGTGGCCCCATCCGATGATACCCCCGGACGGGGCCAAACAGGAAGGATATAACCCCACCCACTTTGCCAAAGCACAGCCCCCGCACCACTAGAGGGATATCTTCAACCACCAACTTACAATCCTGAGACAAGGCCGAGTATAGCCCCCAAAGATCTCCACCACAGCACAAACCAAGGGGGGGGCGCCAACCCAGACAGGAAGATCACGTCAGTAACTCAACCCACTCAAGTGACGCACCCCTCCTAGGGGCGGCATGAAAGAGCACCAGTAAGCCAGTGACTCAGCCCCTGTGATAGGGTTAGAGGTAGAGAATCCCAGTGGAGGGGAACCGGCCAGGCAGAGACAGCAAGGGCGGTTCGTTGCTCCAGAGCCTTTCCGTTCACCTTCACACTCCTGGGCCAGAATACACTCAATCATATGACCTACTGAAGAGATAAGTCTTCAGTAAAGACTTAAAGGTTGAGACCGAGTCTGCGTCTCTCACATGGGTAGGCAGACCATTCCATAATGGTCATAAGCCCATACTATAGGTAGTTCATCATAAGCCCATACTATAGGTAGTTCATCATAAGCCCATACTATAGGTGGTTCATCATAAGCCCATACTCCACAAAATAGTTTTCCAATCAAGTGGGTCATGAGCCCTTCTAGCTCTTGGTTATCCATGTCTTTGCTCAACGATCCTTAATTAATAATAATCCACTAAGACTTGTCTTCAGACATTCACTTCCAAGGTTGAATCAGAGCATAAACAAACATACCAAGGCATACACTGAGCTAAATACAGGGCCAAGACATAGGCCTATAGGATAGATGGACATATATTATTTTTAGGACAAGCAAGGGCTCTGCCACCATTATAATCTCACTGAAAGCAGATATGGGCGTTAGTAGGCGTGAACAAGCAGGAAGCCTGAACTAAAAAGATAATGGTGGCAGGAGAATTAGGGGAATAATGGTTATTTGCATGTGGGACGGACTCATATGCTATATATGTATAAATACAGGAGCCGGGGCTCTGGAAAGCGGTGTGTGATCCGCGGACCATTCCAGGCTTGCTATACTCTGTATTAAAAGCCTATTTGATTTCACAAGTTCTTGTAAGCGTTATATTTGAACCGATTTTCCACGACAGTAACATGTTATAGGACTGTCATCTGATGAAGTTGTTTCTAGGTTAGTTTGGTTGGATCTTGGTTAGTTAGGTTGGCTTTGTGCATGCTACCTGTGCTGTGAAAAATGTCTGTCCTTTTTTGTATTTGGTGGTGAGCTAACATAAATATACGTGGTGTTTTCGCTGTAAAACATTTTACAAATCGGACATGTTGGCTGGATTCACAAGATGTTTATCTTTCAAATGCTGTAATGGACTTGTTAATGTGTGAAAGTTAAATATTTCTAAAAAATATATTTTGAATTTCGCGCCCTGCACTTGAGCTGGATGTTGTCATAAGTGTACCGGCGTCGGGCTTGCAGCCTGAAGAAGTTAACCTGTTTGGGCTGCTCGTACAATATGCATATTATTATTACTATTGGATAGAAAACACTCTCTAGTTTCTAAAACCGTTTGAATTATATCTGTGAGTAAAACAGAACTCATTTGGCAGCCCACTTCCTGACCAGGAAGTGGAAAGTCTGAAATCGATGCTCTGTTCTAGGGCCTGCCTATAAATGGACATGATATGTATTAGTATACATGCACATCATACACCTTCCACTAGATGTCAAGAGGAAGTGAGAGAAGAAATGGAGTGTTTATCTTGGTCTGAGGTGGAATAAATCCTCTTGGCATGACGTGTCACCCATTTCCTGTTTTCTGGAAAGCGCGAGGATGGACCTGGAATTGCCTTCTGAAAAGCTGTCGTTATAGGCGACTACTATCTCCGGCTTTGATTTTATTTGATAAATGTGACCATATCATCGTAAAGTATGTTTTTTCAATATAGTTTTATTAGATTATTGAAATTTATACGGGACGTTAGGCGTGTTGCGTTGTGTGACTTTGTTCAGGAAGGAGAGCTTCGCGCCACTTGGCCAGTGTGCTTGCTAATTCAAGAGGGAAAAAGGACGTTCTAAAACCAAACAACGACTGTTCTGGACAAAGGACCCCTTGTACAACATTCTGATGGAAGCTCATCAAAAGTAGGACCCATTTTATGATGCTATTTCATATATCTGTCGAACTGTGTACTATTAGTTTTGCGCCCAGGTTTTGGCCACTCTCTCGCCATAACGTAAGCCTTATGTCGTAATGAAGATATTTTTTGAATTATAACAAGGCGATTGCATTAAGAACTAGTGTATCTATCATTTCCTATACAACATGTATTTTTTAGTAAAGATTATGAATTTTTATTTGGTCAGAATAGGTGAGTGTCGTAAACACACCCGGACAATCTGGGAAAAATATGCTGATATCAGCTCTAAATATGCACATTTTCGAACAAACCATATATGTATTGTGTAATATGATGTTAGAGGACTGTCATCTGATGAAGTTTATGAAGTTTATGAAGGTTAGTGAAATAATTAATATCTTTTGCTGGTTTATTAGCTATCGCTACCGTTTGCCTTGAATCAATGCTGTTGTGTGTTAGCTATTGTAGTAAGCTAATATAATGCTATATTGTGTTTTCGCTGTAAAACACTTAAAAAATCGGAAATATTGGCTGTATTCACAAGATCTTTGTCTTTCATTTGCTATACACCATGTATTTTCAGAATGTTTTATGATGAGTATTTAGGTATTTCAGGTTGGTGTCTGTAATTACTCTGGCTGCTTCGGTGCTTTTTGTGACGGTAGCTGTGATGGTAGCTGCAATGTAAAACTGATTTGTACCTGAAATATGCACATTTTTCGAACAAAACATAGATTTATTGTATAACATGTTATAAGACTGTCATCTGATGAAGTTGTTTCTTGGTTAGTTTGGTTGGTTCTAGGTTAGTTTGGTTGGTTTTGTGCATGCTACCTGTGCTGTGAAAAATGTCTGTGCTTTTTTCTATTTGTTGGTGAGCTAACATAAATATACGTGGTGTTTTCCCTGTAAAACATTTTAAAAATCGGACATGTTGGCTGGATTCACAAGATGTGTATCTTTCATTAGCTGTATTGGACTTGTTAATGTGTGAAAGTTAAATATTAAAAAAAAATATCTTTTGAATTTTGCGCCCTGCACTTGAAGTGGCTGTTGTCATAGGTGTACCGACGCCGGGCTGCAGCCATAAGAAGTTAAACATTACGGAATACCCAAGTTTTATTGGTGTGACATGTGTCATCTAACTGTGACTGCATCTCATTATTGGTGGGGGGGTTTTATTGGAGTGACATGCATCATCTAACTGTGACTGCTCCCGGTGCATCTCATTATTGGTGGGGGGTTTATTGGAGTGACATGCATCATCTAACTGTGACTGCATCTCATTATTGGTGGGGGGTTTTATTGGAGTGACATGCATCATCTAACTGTGACTGCATCTCATTATTGGTGGGGGGGGTTTATTAGAGTGACATGTGTCATCTAACTGTGACTGCTCCCGGTGCATCTCATTATTGGTGGGGGGTTTTATTGGAGTGACATGCATCATCTAACTGTGACTGCATCTCATTATTGGTGGGGGGGTTTATTGGAGTGACATGAGTCATCTAACTGTGACTGCATCTCATTGTTGGTGGGGGGGTTTATTGGAGTGACATGCGTCATCTAACTGTGACTGCTCCCGGTGCATCTCATTATTGGTGGGGGGGTTTATTGGAGTGACATGCGTCATCTAACTGTGACTGCATCTCATTATTGGTGGGGGGTTTTATTGGAGTGACATGCGTCATCTAACTGTGACTGCATCTCATTATTGGTGGGGGGGTTTATTAGAGTGACATGCGTCATCTAACTGTGACTGCATCTCATTATTGGTGGGGGGGTTTATTAGAGTGACATGCGTCATCTAACTGTGACTGCATCTCATTATTGGTGGGGGGGTTTATTAGAGTGACATGCGTCATCTAACTGTGACTGCTCCCGGTGCATCTCATTATTGGTGGGGGGTTTTATTGGAGTGACATGCATCATCTAACTGTGACTGCTCCGGGTGCATCTCATTATTGGTGGGGGGGTTTATTGGTGTGACATGCATCATCTAACTGTGACTGCTCCCGGTGCATCTCATTATTGGTGGGGGGGTTTATTGGAGTGACATGCATCATCTAACTGTGACTGCTCCCGGTGCATCTCATTATTGGTGGGGGGGTTTATTGGAGTGACATGCGTCATCTAACTGTGACTGCTCCCTGGTGCATCTCATTATTGGTGGGGGGGTTTATTGGAGTGACATGCGTCATCTAACTGTGACTGCTCCCGGTGCATCTCATTATTGGTGGGGGGTTTATTAGAGTGACATGCATCATCTAACTGTGACTGCTCCCGGTGCATCTCATTATTGGTGGGGGGGTTTATTGGAGTGACATGCGTCATCTAACTGTGACTGCATCTCATTATTGGTGGGGGGGGTTTATTGGAGTGACATGCATCATCTAACTGTGACTGCTCCCGGTGCATCTCATTATTGGTGGGGGGGTTTATTGGAGAGACATGCGTCATCTAACTGTGACTGCATCTCATTATTGGTGGGGGGGTTTATTGGAGTGACATGCATCATCTAACTGTGACTGCTCCCGGTGCATCTTATTATTGGTGGGGGGGTTTATTGGAGTGACATGCGTCATCTAACTGTGACTGCATCTCATTATTGGTGGGGGGGTTTTATTGGTGTGACATGCATCATCTAACTGTGACTGCTCCCGGTGCATCTCATTATTGGTGGGGGGTTTATTAGAGTGACATGCATCATCTAACTGTGACTGCTCCCGGTGCATCTCATTATTGGTGGGGGGTTTATTGGAGTGACATGCGTCATCTAACTGTGACTGCTCCCGGTGCATCTCATTATTGGTGGGGGGTTTATTGGAGAGACATGCATCATCTAACTGTGACTGCTCCCGGTGCATCTCATTATTGGTGGGGGGGTTTATTGGAGTGACATGCATCATCTAACTGTGACTGCTCCCGGTGCATCTCATTATTGATGGGGTTTTATTGGAGTGACATGCATCATCTAACTGTGACTGCATCTCATTATTGGTGGGGGGTTTATTAGAGTGACATGCATCATCTAACTGTGACTGCTCCCGGTGCATCTCATTATTGGTGGGGGGGTTTATTGGAGTGACATGCATAATCTAACTGTGACTGCATCTCATTATTGGTGGGGGGGTTTATTGGTGTGACATGCATCATCTAACTGTGACTGCTCCCGGTGCATCTCATTATTGGTGGGGGTTTTATTGGAGTGACATGCATCATCTAACTGTGACTGCTCCCGGTGCATCTCATTATTGGTGGGGGGGTTTATTGGAGTGACATGCATCATCTAACTGTGACTGCTCCCGGTGCATCTCATTATTGGTGGGGGGTTTTATTGGAGAGACATGCATCATCTAACTGTGACTGCTCCCGGTGCATCTCAATATTGGTGGGGGTTTTATTGGAGTGACATGCATCATCTAACTGTGACTGCTCCCGGTGCATCTCATTATTGGTGGGGGGGTTTATTGGAGAGACATGCGTCATCTAACTGTGACTGCTCCCGGTGCATCTCATTATTGGTGGGGGGGTTTATTGGAGTGACATGCATAATCTAACTGTGACTGCATCTCATTATTGGTGGGGGGGTTTATTGGTGTGACATGCATCATCTAACTGTGACTGCTCCCGGTGCATCTCATTATTGGTGGTGGTTTTATTGGAGTGACATGCGTCATCTAACTGTGACTGCTCCCGGTGCATCTCATTATTGGTGGGGGTTTTATTGGAGTGACATGCATCATCTAACTGTGACTGCTCCCGGTGCATCTCATTATTGGTGGGGGGTTATTGGAGTGACATGCGTCATCTAACTGTGACTGCTCCCGGTGCATCTCATTATTGGTGGGGGGTTATTGGAGTGACATGCGTCATCTAACTGTGACTGCATCTCATTATTGGTGGGGGGGTTTATTAGAGTGACATGCATAATCTAACTGTGACTTCATCTCATTATTGGTGGGGGGTTTATTGGAGTGACATGCATAATCTAACTGTGACTTCATCTCATTATTGGTGGGGGGTTTTATTGGAGTGACATGCATCATCTAACTGTGACTGCATCTCATTATTGGTGGGGGGTTTATTGGAGTGACATGCATCATCTAACTGTGACTGCTCCCGGTGCATCTCATTATTTGTGGGGGTTTATTGGAGAGACATGCATCATCTAACTGTGACTGCTCCCGGTGCATCTCATTATTGGTGGGGGTTTTATTGGAGTGACATGCATCATCTAACTGTGACTGCTCCCGGTGCATCTCATTATTGGTGGGGGGGTTTTATTGGAGTGACATGCATCATCTAACTGTGACTGCTCCCGGTGCATCTCATTATTGGTGGGGGGGTTTATTGGAGTGACATGCATCATCTAACTGTGACTGCTCCCGGTTCATCTCATTATTGGTGGGGGGGGGGGGGGGGGTTCCCTGTACATTTCCAGTGTTTCCCAGTGGACAGAAGATTCCCATTATATGTAAAGGTTGGAAAGACGCATTATGGAAAGGTGAAAGTGATGGAACAATTCTGAACATTTCACATCAGAATGTAGGACTACATGTATTATGTTGGAATAAACATTCATCTGAGAAAACATACCTTTCCCCTTCAGCAGCTCTGACCAAAACAAGTTACAGACAGACACACTGCTCTTATAACCAACAGCTCTGACCAAAACAAGTTACAGACAGACACACTGCTCTTCTAACCAGCAGCTCTGACCAAAACAAGTTACAGACAGACACACTGCTCTTATAACCAGCAGCTCTGACCAAAACAAGTTACAGGCAGAAACACTGCTCTTCTAACCAGCAGCTCTGACCAAAACAAGTTACAGACAGACACACTGCTCTTCTAACCAGCAGCTCTGACCAAAACAAGTTACAGACAGACACACTGCCCTTATAACCAGCAGCTCTGACCAAAACAAGTTACAGACAGACACACTGCTCTTCTAACCAGCAGCTCTGACCAAAACAAGTTACAGACAGACCCACTGCTCTTATAACCAGCAGCTCTGACCAAAACAAGTTACAGACAGACACACTGCTCTTCTAACCAGCAGCTCTGACCAAAACAAGTTACAGGCAGACACACTGCTCTTATAACCAGCAGCTCTGACCAAAACAAGTTACAGGCAGACACACTGCTCTTATAACCAACAGCTCTGACCAAAACAAGTTACAGACAGACACACTGCTCTAGTAACCAGCAGCTCTGACCAAAACAAGTTACAGACAGACACACTGCTCTTATAACCAACAGCTCTGACCAAAACAAGTTACAGACAGACACACTGCTCTTATAACCAGCAGCTCTGACCAAAACAAGTTACAGGCAGACACACTGCTCTTATAACCAACAGCTCTGACCAAAACAAGTTACAGACAGACACACTGCTCTTATAACCAGCAGCTCTGACCAAAACAAGTTACAGGCAGACACACTGCTCTTATAACCAGCAGCTCTGACCAAAACAAGTTACAGACAGACACACTGCTCTTCTAACCAGCAGCTCTGACCAAAACAAGTTACAGACAGACACACTGCTCTTATAACCAGCAGCTCTGACCAAAACAAGTTACAGGCAGACACACTGCTCTTCTAACCAGCAGCTCTGACCAAAACAAGTTACAGACAGACACACTGCTCTTCTAACCAGCAGCTTTGAGGCGCCGGGTGATGCAGGAGGTATTAAGTGAACGCCCATAGTTACCAATCCAGTTCTGTCATTGAAAGGAAAGCATTGTCGTTAGATGTAACTCAACTAAAAACATTCAAGCATAACATTGTAGAACTTCCGTGTTGATAAAATGCAGTTTACAGTACTGTAATTAAACATGATTTTCCACTGTTGCCTGATCCTGACCAATAAGCAGTGTTTTAGGTGGTGGATTGTTTCTTCTTTACTTCACAGCATTCTAATAATACAGGGGGTTAGGAAAGGAAACACTTGGTCTGGGGTCCTTCACAGTATTCTAATAATACAGGGGGTTAGGAAAGGAAACACTTGGCCTGGGGTCCTTCACAGTATTCTAATAATACAGGGGGTTAGGAAAGGAAACACTTGGCCTGGGGTCCTTCACAGTATTCTAATAATACAGGGGGTTAGGAAAGGAAACACTTGGTCTGGGGTCCTTCACAGTATTCCTATAATACAGGGGGTTAGGAAAGGAAACACTTGGTCTGGGGTCCTTCACAGTATTCTAATAATACAGGGGGTTAGGAAAGGAAACACTTGGCCTGGGGTCCTTCACAGTATTCTAATAATACAGGGGGTTAGGAAAGGAAACACTTGGTCTGGGGTCCTTCACAGTATTCTAATAATACAGGGGGTTAGGAAAGGAAACCCTTGGTCTGGGGTCCTTCACAGTATTCTAATAATACAGGGGGTTAGGAAAGGAAACACGTATTCTGGGGTCCTTCACAGTATTCTAATAATACAGGGGGCTAGGAAAGGAAACACGTATTCTGGGGTCCTTCACAGTATTCTAATAATACAGGGGGTTAGGAAAGGAACCACTTGGCCTTGGGTCCTTTTACAGTATTCTAATAATACAAGGGGTTAGGAAAGGAAACACTTGGCCTGGGGTCCTTCACAGCATTCTAATAATACAGGGGGTTAGGAAAGGAAACACTTGGCCTGGGGGGCTTCACAGTATTCTAATAATACAGGGGGTTAGGACAGGAAACACTTGGTCTGGGGTCCTTCAGAGTATTCTAATAATACAGGAGTGAGGAAAGGAAACCCTTGGTCTGGGGTCCTTCACAGTATTCTAATAATACAGGGGGTTAGGAAGAAAACACTTGGCCTGGGGTCCTTCACAGTATTCTAATAATACAGGGGGTTAGGAAAGGAAACACTTGGTCTGGGGTCCTTCACAGTATTCTTATAATACAGGGGGTTAGGAAAGGAAACACTTGGCCTGGGGTCCTTCAGTTGTCTTGTGCTGTGATGGAATATCTAACCTAGTCCTGTAGCCACAGCAGCAGCCTCCGCCACCTGGACTGAGGACCTCCTTTTCATACCTTAACTCATACCCGTTCATGATAAGACACAAGGGTAACCCTGATGTTAGCCATTATGAGGTATCTTCCTACAACAACAACAACAAAGATATATTAAATATTAAATTGTAACATGGGTGTACGTAAGTGTTTCCTAGTCTATGAACAAGAGCCTTCAGGCCTTTCGGTCTAACTGAAAGGTAATTAGCTGTTGCCAGCAAGACCAAAAGCCCTTCGTCAGGGTAGTAGGAGCCAGTCTTTTCATTATACTGCACTCACATAGAGAGCCTACTGCAGGTTACAGTATGAAGCAAATGAAAAGCACTTAAAGAGCCAATCAGCAGTAGGAACAATAAAGCATCTTCCATATTCCTGTTTGGGGGCGGGGCTGGAGAATGGGGGCGGGGCTGGAGAAATGTTACCACTCTCACATTCATAGAGCTATGGATGCAAGGACTGACCATCCATGATATAGCTTGAGGCTATACAGTGTTTGTTTACATTTACTTTATTTACAAACATTGGAGAAAAACTAGCTTTTATTTGGGGTTCTGGTCCGGTATGACAGTTGAACTAAGCTCATAAGGCATTTAAAAGTTACATCTTAAAGAATCAATGGGTACATATCATTAATTTAAAAATCCAAAGATGGATGTATAAACTGCTGGTTTCCCCTTTAAAAGACTAATGACAAGTAGCTAGCTAATCTTACTAAATATTTCACCTGTTGAAGTGTTTTACTTATTATTTTGAGACAAACATTGAAGGGAATTGTTGAACACACCTTGAGTGATGGGAGAAGTCATCATCGAGTGGGAACAGACTAGAATGGTAACAAAGACATATGTAGCTACAACATGATGAGGATAGCTAGCTAATCTTTTTCTAGCTAGCTACTGTAACTAACATTCTTTAGGTGGTACTAGCTATATTAGCTAGCTACTGTAACTAACATCCTTTAGGTGGTACTAGCTATATTAGCCAACTCAGAGACTATGAAATTATGAAAATCAGCATCGAAACAGCTGTCCAAGTTAGAATTAAAGCATGCTTTTATAGGAAATATACTTGCCAATGCCATAATGGAGTTGTAGAATAACTTTCCTTACCTGTAATGACACGGTACACTCCCTATCAAAAGCTCAAGGACAATTACCCAGGAAACCTTTGACAGTAAAACCTCTACAGGTTACAATGGTGAACTCACTCAGCCTCAGTTAAAATCACAATTGAAAGGGTCAAGTATCACACAGTACAATGTGTGGTTCTGAATCACTATTCAAACGCGGACCACACATGTGGCGTGTGGGATACCACATTCACCATATGAATGGGTGATTGGTAAGATTTTTCCACATTTTAATGGGGTGATTGGTGGAAAATCGGCTGAAAATGCTGGTCCTAGCTCCAAAATGCAGGTCCTAGCTCCAAATTGTATGTCCTAGCTCCAAAATGCTGGTCCTAGCTCCAGAATGCAGGTCCTAGCTCCAGAATGCAGGTCCTTGCTCCAGAATGCAGGTCCTAGCTCCAAAATGCAGGTCCTAGCTCCAACATGCAGGTACTAACTCCAACATGCAGGTCCTAACTCCAACATGCAGGTACTAACTCCAACATGCAGGTCCTAGCTCCAACATGCAGGTCCTAGCTCCAACATGCAGGTACTAACTCCAACATGCAGGTCCTAGCTCCAACATGCAGGTCCTAGCTCCAACATGCAGGTACTAACTCCAACATGCAGGTACTAACTCCAACATGCAGGTACTAACTCCAACATGCAGGTCCTAGCTCCAACATGCAGGTACTAACTCCAACATGCAGGTCCTAACTCCAACATGCAGGTACTAACTCCAACATGCAGGTACTAACTCCAACATGCAGGTCCTAGCTCCAACATGCAGGTACTAACTCCAACATGCAGGTCCTATCTCCAACATGCAGGTACTAACTCCAACATGCAGGTCCTAACTCCAACATGCAGGTACTAACTCCAACATGCAGGTCCTAGCTCCAACATGCAGGTACTAACTCCAACATGCAGGTCCTAGCTCCAACATGCAGGTACTAACTCCAACATGCAGGTACTAACTCCAACATGCAGGTACTAACTCCAACATGCAGGTCCTAGCTCCAACATGCAGGTACTAACTCCAACATGCAGGTACTAACTCCAACATGCAGGTCCTAGTTGAGCTCGTGAGCTGGTTCTGCTCAGTTTCTGCATTGTGTTGTTTTGTGGTGGAAAACTGAGTGTTTCCAGCATTACATGTCAACTCTGTTACCCAGAGATAAAAAGGATAGACATGTTTTAGGAATTTAATTTGCATTCCATTGCCACTTCCTGTTGCACACAACAGGCTTCCATTCCCCTTGTCACCATCAGGTGTGAAGGTAAGACCCATATGCAGACAACGTCGAATTAACAATGGTTTAATAATCCAACAGGGTCAGGCAATAGGCAAGTCAAGGCAGGCAGGGGTCAGTAAACCAGAGGTTGGGCAACGGTACTGGACAGCAGGCAGGCTCAGGGTAGGCAGAGGTCAATAATCCAGAGGTGGGGCAAAGGTACAGGTCGGTAGGCTCAGGGTCAGGCAGAGTGGTCAGGCAGGTGGGCTCAGAGTCAGGACAGGCAAGGGTCAAAACCAGGAGGGCGAGAAAAGAGAGACTGGGAAAAGCAGGCGCTGAGACAAAAACGCTGGTTGACCAACTGGCAACAGACAAACAGAGAACACAGGTATAAATACACAGGGGATAATGGGGAAGATGGGCGACACCTGGAGGGGGTGGAGACAATCACAAAGACAGGTGAAACAGATCAGGGTGTGACAGTCACAAGGGATTTATACATGATTTAATATCAAACCCTGTTATTGTCAATCGTTACTTTATTTGGAACTTATTAATAGGCACTTATCATAGTCATTTTTTAATTTAACCTTTTGAGATAGGAAAACTGTTATTTTATTTTAGTTATTAATTTGAATGTGCTCTTTATGACAGAGTATTAAAATGTAGGTGAAGTTTTAGTTATGAATATAAACTTGTAATAATCTAGTTGCCAATCTTCATTGTAAAAGGCCCAACATGTTGGCCCAACATGTTGGTGGTTGAAATACTATCAGCTTTTATGATGCTGATAAAGATAGCACCTTAACAGACGGCCTCTAACTGAGCAGTGTAGCCTACAGGTTATACACTGAGTGGACTAGATATTACTCTAACTGAGCAGTGTAGTCTACAGGTTATACACTGAGTGGACTAGATATTACTCTAACTGAGCAGTGTAGCCTACAGGTTATACACTGAGTGGACTAGATATTACTCTAACTGAGCAGTGTAGTCTATAGGTTATACACTGAGTGGACTAGATATTACTCTAACTGAGCAGTGTAGCCTACAGGTTATACACTGAGTGGACTAGATATTACTCTAACTGAGCAGTGTAGCCTACAGGTTATACACTGAGTGGACTAGATATTACTCTAACTGAGCAGTGTAGCCTATAGGTTATACACTGAGTGGACTAAATATTACTCTAACTGAGCAGTGTAGTCTACAGGTTTTACACTGAGTGGACTAGATATTACTCTAACTGAGAAGTGTAGCCTACAGGTTATACACTGAGTGGACTAGATATTACTCTAACCGAGCAGTGTAGTCTACAGGTTATACACTGAGTGGACTAGATATTACTCTAACTGAGCAGTGTAGCCTACAGGTTATACACTGAGTGGACTAGATATTATTCTAACTGAGCAGTGTAGTCTACAGGTTATACACTGAGTGGACTAGATATTACTCTAACTGAGCAGTGTAGCCTACAGGTTATACACTGAGTGGACTAGATATTACTCTAACTGAGCAGTGTAGTCTACAGGTTATACACTGAGTGGACTAGATATTACTCTAACTGAGCAGTGTAGTCTACAGGTTATACACTGAGTGGACTAGATATTACTCTAACTGAGCAGTGTAGCCTACAGGTTATACACTGAGTGGACTAGATATTACTCTAACTGAGCAGTGTAGTCTACAGGTTATACACTGAGTGGACTAGATATTACTCTAACTGAGCAGTGTAGCCTACAGGTTATACACTGAGTGGACTAGATATTACTCTAACTGAGCATTGTAGCCTACAGGTTATACACTGAGTGGACTAGATATTACTCTAACTGAGCAGTGTAGTCTACAGGTTATACACTGAGTGGACTAGATATTACTCTAACTGAGCAGTGTAGTCTACAGGTTATACACTGAGTGGACTAGATATTACTCTAACTGAGCAGTGTAGTCTACAGGTTATACACTGAGTGGACTAGATATTACTCTAACTGAGCAGTGTAGTCTACAGGTTATACACTGAGTGGACTAGATATTACTCTAACTGAGCAGTGTAGCCTACAGGTTATACACTGAGTGGACTAGATATTACTCTAACTGAGCAGTGTAGTCTACAGGTTATACACTGAGTGGATTAGATATTACTCTAACTGAGCAGTGTAGCCTACAGGTTATACACTGAGTGGACTAGATATTACTCTAACTGAACAGTGTAGTCTACAGGTTATACACTGAGTGGACTAGATATTACTCTAACTGAGCAGTGTAGCCTACAGGTTATACACTGAGTGGACTAGATATTACTCTAACTGAGCAGTGTAGCCTACAGGTTATACACTGAGTGGACTAGATATTAAGTACACCTTCCTAACATTGAATTACCCCCCCCCCCCATTTTGTCCTCAGAACCGCCTCAATTCATCGGGTCATGGATTCTACAAGGTGTTGAAAGTGTTCCACAGGGATGCTGGCCCATGTTGACTCCAATGCTTCCCACAGTTGTCAAGTTGGCTGGATGTCCTTTGGGTGGTGGAACATGAGCGTGAAAAACCCAGCAGCGTTGCAGTTCATGACACAAACTGAGGGTTATGAGAGAACACCCCCATCACTAGCTTCTCTTTATACAACCTGCCATCTACCCACCTGGGGACTGAGGGTTATGAGAGAACCCCCACATCACTAGCTTCTCTTTATACAACCTGCCATCTACCCACCTGGGGACTGAGGGTTATGAGAGAACCCCCATATCACTAGCTTCTCTTTATACAACCTGCCATCTACCCACCTGGGGACTGAGGGTTATGAGAGAACCCCCACATCACTAGCTTCTCTTTATTCAACCTGCCATCTACCCACCTGGGGACTGAGGGTTATGAGAGAACCCCCACATCACTAGCTTCTCTTTATACAACCTGCCATCTACCCACCTGGGGACTGAGGGTTATGAGAGAACACCCCCATCACTAGCTTCTCTTTATACAACCTGCCATCTACCCACCTGGGGACTGAGGGTTATGAGAGAACCCCCACATCACTAGCTTCTCTTTATACAACCTGCCATCTACCCACCTGGGGACTGAGGGTTATGAGAGAACCCCCATATCACTAGCTTCTCTTTATACAACCTGCCATCTACCCACCTGGGGACTGAGGGTTATGAGAGAACCCCCACATCACTATCTTGTATGTTCTGCAGCCTTGTAAAGATAAGGAGGGGATGACTGGGAGGCAGGTTGGTATTTATTGTCATGAATCTTGTTCTGGAGGCAGTTCAGCAAAGTGGTCACTAACTGGAACAGGTACAAAGTAATAACATCTGATTTTAATCCTAACCTAATCCCTAACCACACTGCTCATCCTATTAAGACCATAAAACAACATTATTTTCAATAGCATATTTTGACTTTGTAGCTGGCATATCTAGAGGAAATTACGCAGTTCTGCCTCCAGGTCAAGATTCATGGCAAACATCAACCTGCGACTGGCAGAGGCAATGTAAAATCAATAACGAAATTGTTTTCACAATTAAAATGCTTTTTTCTTGTTTCAAGTATGTTTTATTATGAAAAGTACAATATAGCACAATATATCCTTGTATACTTGTACAACTATGCAGCATATGTCCATATATAATTGTACAATTTGTTATTCAACATGTTATTCAACATTGGTATTTTAACGGTGTTATTGTAAGAGTTTAAAAGTTTAAACAGAGTATCCATCTACATCTTTGCAGGTATTAAAAGTAATACATCCATTGTGATTCCTTGTTGGAGCTCTCTCACATATAGGACAGTACATACCAGAGGAGGCTGCTGAGGGGAGGACGGCTCATAATAATGTCTGGAACAGAGTGAATGAAATGGAACACATGGAAACCACGTGTTTGATACCATTCCACTTATTCCCCTCCAGACATTACAAGCCTGTCCTCCCCAATTAAGGTCCCACCAACCTTCATTGGAGTTTTTCAGGGTTTGAAGTGATATCTGTGTTTGTGGGACCACTTAGTGCTGGAATGAGGTGTCTGTTTGTTCCCAATTAGAAATGATGGTCCTCATTTGAAGGTCCTGGGTCAAGGTCCTCACAATTATGTGTGTGTCCAGTGTGTGTCCAGTATGTGTCCTGTGTGTGTGTGTGTGTGTGTGTGTGTGTGTGTGTGTGTGTGTGTGTGTGTGTGTGTGTGTGTGTGTGTGTGTGTGTGTGTGTGTGTGTGTGTGTGTGTGCTTGTGTCCAGCGTGTGTATGTGTCCAGTGTGTGTGTGTGTCCAGTGTGTGTTTGTCCAGTGTGTATCCAGTGTACGTGTGTGTGTGTGTCCAGCGTGTGTGTGTGTGTCCAGTTTGTGTGTGTGTGTTTGTCCAGTGTGTGTGTGTGTGTCTAGTGCGTGTGTGTGTCCATTGTGTATGTGTGTGTCAGTGTGTGTGTGTGTGTGTCCAGTGTGTGAGTGTTCAATGTGTGTATGTGTCCAGTGTGTGCGTGTGTCCAGTGTGTTTGTGTGAGTGTCCAGTGTGTGTGTGTTTGTGTGTCCAGTGTGTGTGTGTGTGTGTGTGTGTGTGACCCGTGTGTGCATGTGTCCAGTGTGTGTGTGTGTCCACTTTGTGTTTCTGTGTGTCCAGTGTGTGTGTCCAGTGTGTGTGTGTGTGTGTTTGTGTGTCCAGTGTGTTTCTGTTTCCAGTGTGTTTGATTCCAGAGTCTGTGTGTGTGTCCAGTGTGTGTGTGTGTGTATCCAGTCTGTCTTTCCAGTGTGTGTGTGTGTGTGTGTGTAGTGTGTGTGTGTGTTTGTGTTTCCAGTGTGTGTGTGCCCAGTGTTTGTGTGTCCATTGTGTGTGTGTTTGTGTTTGTGTCAGTGTGTGTGTGTTAGTGTGTTTGTGTGTCCAGTGTGTGTGTGTTTGTGTGTGTGTGTGTTTTATATGTGTGTGTGTGTGTGTGTGTGTGTGTGTGTGTGTGTGTGTGTGTGTGTGTGTGTGTGTGTGTGTGTGTCCAGTTTGTGCGTCTGTGTTTGTTTGTCCAGTGTGTGTGTGTGTGTCAGGTTATTATTTACAGGGACACTGAGGCGTCTTCATCATAAACCCTAAACCCTGTATAGAGGGGCTCAGTGAATGTGGAGGTGAATGTGTACAGGTGGGTCAGTGTGTCAGAGGAGGCTCTATAGAAGGACAGAGTGCCGGCTGACCAGTCCAGATACACTCCTACTCTGTGGGAGCTGGAGGGGAGGATGTCTATGGGAGTGGGATTATTATTGTGACCGGCATAGTAACTGTTGTCATAGCAGATCAGACTCCAGGACTTGTCATTGTGTCCAATACAACAGTCCCTACCCCTTCCTTTCCTGTTGATTCCTTTATATGTAACTCCTATAACAGCCCCACTCCCACTCCACTCTACCTCCCAGTAACAGCGCCCAGTCAGACCCTCTCTACACAGCACCTGGTCACAGCCCTCAAATCTCTCTGGGTGATCAGGATACGGCTGCTCCTCTCTCCTACATGTCACCTTTCTGTTCTCCTCAGACAGAGAGAGGTGTCTGTGTAATGTGTTTGGGTCCAGTGTCAGATCACAGACATCTGATGGATGAAACCAGACACAATATTAGAAATCATCATCATTCACATTAGAATGTTAACTCACTTTTCACTAATTCATTTAATGTAGATGTTTCTAGGTATCAAAAGGAGAAGTTAAGGTAACTTGAGACTTGTTGAACGAAAATATGTTATACTTTTTGGTAATATAAAACACACATATTCCTATTAATTCCACACAAACACACACACACCTGTATGCATGCATGAAAACAAACACACATTTCTAATGGAACACATACACAGACACACACACACACACACACACACACACACACACATTGTCAAAGCAACTCTTTGTAAACGTTGGTGTCCCTGATTTCTGCTTCTGTAGAACTACAGCTGATATTTAATATGACCAAGTGAGTAATGATGGTGGTCTTTGACTTTGACTTAACTTGAATTAAGACTTATTCTTAGTCATATTCTTCACAGCAGTCAACACTCACATTTTCTAAGCCCAGGTTTCATTGTGTACTCTCCACCATGTTCCACACTGTAGCGGTAAGCAGAAGAACAGACAGTCATTGAGTGATACACACACACACACACACACACACACACACACACACACACACACACACACACACACACACACACACACACACACAGCATATAACTTTGTCCAAGTGGTGGTCAGTGTGTTTTTCTTAACCAGCCTGATAAATCAAACATGTCTGATATGAACATTGACATAAACCCTCTACATACTTGAGTTTCTCCAGTCTGCAGTGTGGATCCTCCAGTCCAGCAGAGAGCAGTCTGACTCCTGAGTCTCCTGGGTGATTGTAGCTCAGGTCCAGCTCTCTCAGGTGTGAGGGGTTTGACCTCAGAGCTGAGACCAGAGAAGCACAGCCTTCCTCTGTCACTTGACAGCGTGACAGCCTGTAAAGAGTCAAATCATATTAAAATCACACTGCTATTCTTTGGTGGTGAAAATAGTGGCAGTATATTTTTTCAACATATTCACATACATCAGTGTCCTGAAACCTGCCATATCTATTCATAAATTGATGTTTCATTATTAGAAATGACAAATTATCAAAATTTTGCTTGTAGAGAGAATAATGCATAGTACAAATATTTGAGTAGACTGACCAGACCAGTTTAAAAATCAGTATCAGTCAAAAGACAGACAGTGAGGTATCAGATTTAGATTGTATTGAGTATACAGTCCACACCATATCTATTTTGACAGTGAAGGTAACATTTTTAATGTGTCTCTGTACTCCAACATTTTGGATTTCAGATCAAATGTTTTATATGAGTTGACAGTATATAATGTCACCTTTTATTTGAGGATATTGTGTGTGTGTCTGTGTGTCCAGTGTTTATTAAAAAATATATATATTTAACCTTTATTTAACTTGGCAAGTCTGTCACATTCATATTTACAATGATCCCGGCCAAACCCGGACGACGCTGGGCCAATTGTGTGCCGCTTTATTGGACTCCCAATCACAGCCGGATGTGATACAGCCTGGATTCAAACCAGGGACTGTAGTGATGCCTCTAGCACTGAGATTCCGCTGCACCACTCAAATCAAATCAATTTTTATTTTTATTTTTATTGATGGCTGTTTAACAGTCTGATGGCCTTGAAATAGAAGCTGTTTTTCAGTCTCTCGGTCCCAGTTTTGATGCACCTGTACTGACCTCACCTTCTGGATGATAGCGGGGTGAACAGGCAGTGGCTCGGGTGGTTGATGTCCTTGATGATCTTTATGGCCTTCCTGTGACCTCTGGTGGTGCAGGTGTCCTGGAGGGCAGGTAGTTTGCCCCCGGTGATGCGTTGTGCAGACCTCACTACCCTCTGGAGAGCCTTACGGTTGTGGGCGGAGCAGTTGCCGTACCAGGCGGTGATACAGCCCAACAGGATGCTCTCGAATGTAGAAGTTTGTGAGTATTTTTGGTGACAAGCCGAATTTCTTCAGCCTCCTGAGGTTGAATATGGTCCTTGACTAGTCTCTCAAAGCACTTCATGATGACGGAAGTGAGTGCTACGGGGCGGTAGTCATTTAGCTCAGTTACCTTAGCTTTATTGGGAACAGGAACAATGGCGGCCCTCTTGAAGCATGTGGGAACTGCAGACTGTGATAAGGATTGATTGAATATGTCCGTAAACACACCAGCCAGCTGGTCTGCGCATGCTCTGAGGACGCGGCTGGGGATGCCGTCTGGGCTTGCAGCCTTGCGAGGGTTAACACGTTTAAATGTTTTACTCATTTTGGCTGCAGTGAAGGAGAGCCCGCAGGTTTTGGTAGCGGGCCGTGTCAGTGGCACTGTATTGTCCTCAAAGCGAGCAAAGAAGTTGTTTAGTCTGTCTGGGAGCAAGACATCGTGGTCCGCAATGGGGTTGTTTTTTCTTTTGTAGTCTGTGATTGACTGTAGACCATGCCACATACCTCTCGTGTCTGAGCTGTTGAATTGCGACTCCACTTTGTCTCTATACTGACGCTTAGCTTGTTTGATTGCCTTGCGGAGGGAATAGCTACACTGTTTGTATTCGGTCATGTTTCCGGGTGCCCAAGTGTGTGTGTGTGTGTGTGTGTGTGTGTGTGTGTGTGTGTGTGTGTGTGTGTGTGTGTGTGTGTGTGTGTGTGTGTGTGTGTGTGTGTGTGTGTGTGTGTGTGTGTTAGGGCTGGGCGGTATACCGTATTTAATGATATACCGGTATTGATACAGGGACCGGTTTGGGTTTTTACTTTACCTTCTATACCGGTATTTGAATGTTTGGTTTGTTAAATGTGATAAAGTATGTGTAATGTCAATTTTTATAGTTTACTTCGCTACTTGAGTCATCTCTCTCCGCTCTTTCTCTCCGTGCAGCTTTCCACAGTGACCTAGCCACGACCCCTGTCACTCAAGGAGTGCCTTTGATGTTCCTTAACCAGTAGACACTTGTGTTCAGTCTTCCTGGTCAATGCAGCACATGGAACAATGTTGATGACAAAAATTCTGTTTTCACTTTGCTTCTTAATATAAATCCTCTAGCGTTCTATAATGACACTATTAGATTGTGTTTCTTACATCAGCAAACAGCTAGTTTGTCTTTTCTTAGCAAGTTGCCCTAAATCTTGTGAGATGCTAATGGTTAGCCGCTAATGCTAATAGCTAGCTAGCTAATACATGTACTGAGTAAGAGAAAACTTAGCTAGCTAATACAACCTGATAATACCAGTGATGGTGTAGACCTAAATCAGCATGTTGTTTGTGCAACAGTATCTTATAAATCAAAGAGGAATATGCAGAGCAAGAACATGTCATCTACATGAAGTAGCTAAGAGAAAACATGTTAGCTACATGAAGTAGCCAAGAGAAAACATGTTAGCTACATGAAGTAGCTAAGAGAAAACATGTTAGCTACATGAAGTAACTAAGAGAGAACATGTTAGCTACATGAAGTAGCCAAGAGAAAACATGTTAGCTACATGAAGTAGCTAAGAGAAAACATGTTAGCTACATGAAGTAGATAAGAGAAAACATGTTAGCTACATGAAGTAACTAAGAGAAAACATGTTAGCTACATGAAGTAGATAAGAGAAAACATGTTAGCTACATGAAGTAGCCAAGAGAAAACATGTTAGCTACATGAAGTAGCCAAGAGAAAACATGTTAGCTACATGAAGTAGCTACGAGAAAACATGTTAGCTACATGAAGTAGATAATAGAAAACATGTTAGCTACATGAAGTAGCCAAGAGAAAACATGTTAGCTACATGAAGTAACTAAGAGAAAACATGTTAGCTACATGTTGTAGCTACGAGAAAACATCCAATGTAGCCAAAGACTATAGGGTCCCCTAGGAAACACTTTTCAACACTTTAGTTCCTACCCTGTCACAATAACACCTCTCTGGCATTTTAATTAATTGTCATCTCAAACACTGTAAAGTGCCCATTATTATATTCTAACTATAGAATTAGAATAGTCATTCTATTTCCATGATTCCAACAGTTTTGCTCTAATTGGCAAGTCAAATTGCAATATTTGGTTAAAAATAAGTCCTAGATGATTATCAGGGAGATATATTATTATCTCAATTGAGCAGTGGTGTAAAGTACTGAAGTAAAAATACATTCAAGTACTACTTACTTACTTTACTATTTCTATTTTTGACAACTTTTACTTTTACTTCAGTACATTCCTAATGAAAATACAGACTTTTTACATTTTCCCTGACACCTAAATGTACTCATTTTGAATGCTTAGCATGATAGGAAAATGGTCCAATTCACACACTTATCAAGAGAACATTCCTTGTCATCCCTACTGCCTCTTATCTGGAGGATTATTTTATGTCTGAGTGTTGGATTGTTGGAGTGTGCCCCGTGCTATCCGTAAAATAAATAAATTCAATAAAATGGTGCTATCTGGTTTGCTTAATATCAGGAATTTGAAATTATTTATACTTTTACTTTTGATACTTAAGTACATTTCTTAAATTACTTTATATTTTAATGTAACCTCTATTTAACTATGCAAGTCAGTTAAGACCAAATTCTTACTTACAATGACATCCTACCGGGAACAGTGGGTTAACTGCCTTGTTCAAGGGCAGAATGACAGATTATTATCTTGTCAGCTCGGGATTCGATCCAGCAACCTTTCAGTTACTGGCCCAGCGCTCCAACCACTCAACTATCTGCAGCAGCAGATTTGATACTTAATTAAACCAAATAATTTAGACTTTTACTCAAGTAGTATTTTACTCGATGACTTTCACTTTTACTTGAGTAATTTTCTATTAACGTATCTGTACTTTTTCTCAGTATGACTATTGGGTACTTTTTCCATAACTGCAATTGAGTGCAGAAAATGAAGATATGATAATAGTGATGACATTTGTTTTGGTTGAAGTTGAAAGTATAAACAAACAGAATGGAGAAAGACTCAAAATCACTTGTGTTGCCACCCTGGAATCACTCACTACTCATAAAGCACCCTGGGATCACTCACTACTCATAAAGCACCCTGGGATCACTACTCACTACTCATAAAGCACCCTGGGATCACTACTGATAAAGCACCCTGGGATCACTCACTACTCATAAAGCACCCTGGGATCACTCACTACTCATAAAGCACCCTGGGATCACTACTCACTACTCAAAAAGCACCCTGGGATCACTACTCACTACTGATAAAGCACCCTGGGATCACTCACTACTCATAAATCACCCTGGGATCACTACTCACTACTCATAAAGCACCCTAGGATCACTACTCACTACTCATAAAGCACCCTGGGATCACTCACTACTCATAAAGCACCCTGGGATCACTACTCACTACTCATAAAGCACCCTGGGATCACTACTCACTACTCATAAAGCACCCTGGGATCACACACTACTCATAAAGCACCCTGGGATCACTCACTACTCATAAAGCACCCTGGGATCACTACTCACTACTCATAAAGCACCCTGGGATCACTACTGATAAAGCACCCTGGGATCACTACTCACTACTCATAAAGCACCCTGGGATCACAACTCACTACTCATAAAGCACCCTGGGATCACTCACTACTCATAAAGCACCCTGGGATCACTCACTACTCATAAAGCACCCTGGTATCACTCACTACTCATAATGCACCCTGGGATCACTCACTACTCATAAAGCACCCTGGGATCACTCACTACTCATAAAGCACCCTGGGATCACTACACACTACTCATAAAGCACCCTGGGATCACTCACTACTCATAAAGCACCCTGGGATCACTCACTACTCATAAAGCACCCTGGGATCACTCACTACTCATAATGCACCCTGGGATCACTCACTACTCATAAAGCACCCTGGGATCACTCACTACTCATAAAGCACCCTGGGATCACTACACACTACTCATAAAGCACCCTGGGATCACTACTCACTACTCATAAAGCACCCTGGGATCGCTCACTACTCATAAAGCACCCTGGGATCACTCACTACTCATAAAGCACCCTGGTATCACTCACTACTCATAATGCACCCTGGGATCACTCACTACTCATAAAGCGCCCTGGGATCACTACTCACTACTCATAAAGCACCCTGGGATCACTACTCACTACTCATAAAGCGCCCTGGGATCACTACTCACTACTCATAAAGCACCCCGGGATCACACACTACTCATAAAGCACCCTGGGATCACTAATCACTACTCATAAAGCACCCTGGGATCACTACTCACTACTCATAAAGCACCCTAGGATCACTACTCACTACTCATAAAGCACCCTGGGATCACTCACTACTCATAAAGCACCCCAGGATCACTCACTACTCATAAAGCACCCTGGGATCACTGCTCACTACTCATAAAGCAAATGTACAACTTTTACTATTCAAAAGCAAAAAATACAGTCAAATGTTTTGAAAATAACGTGATATAATATTTTGGCCATATCGCCCAGCCCTAGTGTGTGTGTGTGTGTGTGTGTGTGTGTGTGTGTGTGTGTGTGTGTGTGTGTGTGTGTGTGTGTGTGTGTGTGTGTGTGTGTGTGTGTGTGTGTGTGTGTGTGTGTGTGTGTGTTCATTGAGCGATACACTTGCAAACACATGCACACACACGCTGGACAAACAGGACACACACACACACAGGACACACACACAAACACAGGGCATACACAAATGACACACAAACACACACACACTGGACACAAACACAGGACACACATACAGGACACACACACAAAGGACACACACACAGACTGGATACACACACACACACTGGACACACACACCTACACGCACACTGGACACACACACACACACACAACACACACACACACACACACACACACACACACTGGACACACACACTGGACACACACACACACACACACACACACACACACACACACACACACACACACACACACACACACACACTGGACACACACTGGACACACACACACACACACACACACACACACACACACACACTGGACAAACACACACACACACACACACTGGACAAACACACACAGTTCAAAATGCTGGAGCATAGCGCACATTTAAAACTCTTAGCTTCACGGTCCAAACACATATGGTGTGGACTATGTGTGTCTGGTAAACACATGTGGATCTGGTGAACAGTTATGACTTGTTGACCAACTACGGGAATACTGACCTCAGAGTCTCCAGTTTACAGTGGGGATTCCCCAGTCCAGCAGAGAGCAGCTTCACTCCTGAATCCTTCAGGTCATTGTAGCTCAGGTCCAGCTCTCTCAGGTGTGAGGGGTTTGACCTCAGAGCTGAGACCAGAGAAGCACAGCCTTCCTCTGTGACTCCACAGCCTGACAGCCTGACAAAGAGATCATCATGACTTCACAAACACACGGTTAATTTAACACCAGTAGTGTAGAAGGACAATGGCAGATGCATTTGGTTTATTCTCAAACAACGGTCATATGACAATGGTCATATTGTTATACAAATGTGAAAATCAATGCACTGATTCAATGTGTTATTCAATATGATATTGTATATATATAATAATACATATTTTTCTCTAAACGGAATATTTCTTCCTGATGATTAGTTCTGATACGTCATTTTATGTACTCACAGAACAACTCTGGAGGCTTTGACCACTGGCAGCAGCCTCAGCAGACCTTCCTCTGATCTGGAGTATTTCTTCAGGTCAAATACATCCAGCTCCTTTTCTGAAGTCAGCAACACAAAGACCAGAGCTGACCACTGTGCAGGTGACAGGTTGGGTTTTGAGAGACTTCCTGAGCTCAGGAAGCTTTGGATCTCCTCCACTAGAGAATGGTCATTCAGTTCATTCAGACAGTGGAACAGATTGATGCTCCTCTCTGGAGAGAGATTCTCCCTGATCTTCTCCTTGATGTACTTGACTGTTTCTTCATGGCTCTGTGAGCTGCTTGTTTTTGTCAGTAGACCTCGTAAGTGCTTCTGATTGGACTCCAGTGAGAGGCCCAGTAGGAAGCGAAGGAAAAGGTCCAGGTTTCCCGTCTCACTTTGTAAGGCTTTATCCACAGCACTCTTGTAGAAAGTAACTTCAGGCTCGTCGTTTGTTTGCAGTTTGTCCATTAGATTCTCATTGTTGTTGATGAATGAGAGGAACACATATACAGCAGCCAGAAACTCCTGAATGCTCAGATGAACAAAGCAGTACACCTTGTCCTGGTACAGCCCACATTCCTCTTTAAAGAACTGTGTGCACAATCCTGAGTACACTGAGGCTTCATTGACATCAATGCCAGCCTCTTTCAGGTCTTCTTCATAGAAAATCAGATTACCATTCACAAGCTGTTGAAAAGCCAGTTTTCCCAGTGACAGAATGCTCTCTTTATTCCAGTCTGGACCTGTCTCTTCTTTCCCAAGATACTTTTTATTATTCTGTTTGGTATGAAACTCCACAAGGTGTGTGTACATCTCAGTCAGAGTCTTGGGCATCTCTTCTCTCTTATGTTTCAGCAGGTGTTCAAGGACTGTTGCAGAAATCCAACAGAAGACTGGAATGTGGCACATGATGTGGAGGCTCCTTGATGTCTTTATGTGTGAGATGATTCTGCTGGCCAGGTCCTCATCACTGTATCTCTTCCTGAAGTACTCCTCCTTCTGTGGGTCATTGAACCCTCGTACCTCTGTCACCTGGTCAACACACCCTGAAGGGATCTTATTGGCTGCTGCAGGTCGGGTAGTTATCCAGAGGAGAGCAGATGGAAGTAGATTTCCCTTGATGAGATTTGTCAGCAGAACATCCACTGAGGTTGACTCTGTGACGTCCCAACAGATCTTGTTCTTTTGGAAGTCTAGGGGCAGTCGGCACTCATCCAGACCATCAAAGATGAACAGAACTTTGTACTTGTCGTAGTTGGATATTCCTGATTCTTTGGTTTCCATTGAGAAGTGATTGAGAAGTTTAATGAAAGTGTGTTTGTCCTCTTTCATCAAATTCAGCTCCCGGAAAGGGAATGAAAATACAAATTGGACATCCTGATTTGCTTTTCCTTCAGCCCAGTCCAGAATGAACTTCTGCACAGAGACTGTTTTTCCAATGCCAGCGACTCCCTTTGTCAGCACAGTTCTGATATGTTTGTCTTGTCTAGTTAAGGGTGTGAAGATGTCGTTACATTTGATTGCAGTCTCTGGTCTTGCTTGTTTCCTGGTTGTTGTCTCAATCTGTCTCAGCTCATGTTCATTATTGATCTCTCCTGTTCCACCCTCTGTGATGTAGAGCTCTGTGTAGATCTTATTGAGAAGTGTTGGGGTTCCTTGTTTAGCGATCCCCTCAAATACACATTGAAACTTCTTCTTTAGATTAGATTTGAGTTCACGTTGGCAAATCACAGCAAGCTCATCTGAATGAGGAAATAACACAGAGGATATTAATATTACGTCTGTTTTAATGCCTACAGTATTGTAGGACTTTTATAACGTTTTACATTATAATAATTTCTTCTCTTAACTGACTGTATAAATGTGTAAATATTTTCATAATGCATTACAGACTGGTGTGACTGATTATATTATTATTGATATTATTGATGGTATTATTAATGTTCTCTCTCTCTCTAAATGTATTATTTTATTATTATTATTTAAATATTATTCTCTCTGTATGTGTTGCTACAATATCATTGAGTTACACAGCTACTTTAGCTGTACTTTAGCTACAGCTTTTAAATGTTATAAAACAGCATTCAACATGAGGCAGACAGATCTTACATTTCTCCAGTGTGTCAGCAAGCTCCTTCTGGTTCATTTTCCTCAGGACGTGCAGTGTGATCTTCAGAGCCCCCTCTCTGGCACTGCTCTCCTGCTTCTCATCTTCAGCATCCACCACTTCCTTATCCTGATTCTGACTCTCAAAGCCTTCTGGGAGTTCTGGACTAAGAATCCTCTTGAACATCTTCAGCTCGTTCTTCACAAATGTCATAATTTTCTCTTCAAGCATCTGAAATAAATAAAGTAAATAAGTTAAAATTAGCAATATTAATGCTTTCTCATTAACACATTAATGAATGATTGACAGATCAACTTTACTTGAGGTAAACAAAAACAAATGTACATAACAGGACCACATACACTGAATATGGAGGCCAGGTCTGTTTGATGACTCTGGGAAGACGGACCACTGAGAATCTCTGACTCTGATCTCTCCTGTTGGTTTCTGTGGACAAAACATGAGATTACATCTCCTCATCCAGGGAGTGCACACACACACATACACACACACACACACAGGGAATGTTGTGTTTGTTTAATATTGGTTTAGGACTATGAAAATGGACAAAATGATTAGCCTATGGATTATGAAAACAACAAAAATAAATGGGAAAATGGGAGATGAGAAATGACTAGAGACAGTGTTGTTTAACTCACTGACCATGACCCATGAGTTCTTCTTACCTTTGTTCAGTAGAAAAGTCTCCCTCTCTAAACTCTATAGGTAGACCCATAGACTTGTCACTCTTCATGGACACACAGCTGGGTACAGGGGAGGCTGGTCTCTCCTGCTTGATTGGTCTTCAACACAACAGAGACAAACATTACATCTCTCATCTACTCTGAGCTCTGATGTGGAAACATAAGAACAGTTTCATTCCAAAAAGCTATTTATCCATTTTCAGAAATGTTCGTAAATTAGCTTTTATTGTTTAAAGAAGTTATGTTTATGTTAAGTTATGTTTATATTTTTTTGCTAAATGAGGAGATGGAACGTGGGTACCTGCCTCTATAAACCAATGAGGAGATGGAACGTGGGTACCTGCTCTATAAACCAATGAGGAGATGGCACGTGGGTACCTGCTTCTATAAACCAATGAGGAGATGCAGTGCGAACTGCGTCACAAATAGAACTGACTTCTTGACGCTCGTTGGCGTGCGCGAGCAGTGTGTCATTTTTAATAACGAAATTCATTTAGCAACTCGAGCGTTGTAGTCAGCCCCGCTAAAAGGCTGGTGTCGTTACTCTGCCTTCTCCGGGGGCATGTTGAGGTAAATTTACTAACCGGGAGGGTTGAATTATGTAATTTATTGGTGGGCTGGAAGACGCACTCTTGTCTTTTCTATTCCGAGGTTGTTTACTCGCAATATCAGATAATAAGAAGTTTTTTATAATGAATGTATACTGAGGTTGAGGCTCTGACTAGTGATTATTTACCCGGTGTTCAATACCTGCTATTGAGGCACCCTGAAAATAATATTCAAAAGATTGGTCCTTGGACACAGAGGGGTTAAACACTAAAGTTACCGTCCATCTAGTGAAGAGAGGAGAACCGGACAGAGGTATCCAGCATCCGTCGAGAGAATGATGTATTGTTAGCTAAGTTAACTAGGATGCTGCTGGTATAGTAGCTAGCTAGCTTACCTAGCTGTACCGACTAGCTTGGCTAGCTAGCTGGTCGTTCTGTACCTTGTCTCGATGAAAATGACGAATCCGGTGAACCACAAAATGAAACAAGGATAGAGAGTGAAAAGGATCTGGCTACACTCATACTGTCCCTGACCGTAAAGAAAAAAGCTAATTGAACAATAAACTTCGGTGTCTCAACACTGTAACAAACTCCGTAGTTATTCTCCAAGATCACCTCAGCCAACTCTGCGCGTAACCGGACAATATGCTTGGCGCCACACCGAACGGGGACGCGGACAGTTCTGTACGGGGACGCGGACAGTTCTGTACGTGGACATGAGCAGTGCAACACAATCAACTAAACCCAGTCTTTGCAGTGGGTTACATTAGTAATATTCATTTTTTATTATTATGTAAAACAAACATTCTATGTTTTTTTATAACTCTGGGTCCATATCGTCAAAGTGTGTTAGAGTAGAAAATTGTTTGTATAAGTGCTGAGAATAACGACATTTTACACTTATGGGTATAAATTAAAGCTATGCATGAAGTCTCTAGTCCCACCTAGTCGGCAGATATTTAGGACACCTCGTGAGCTGTCCTAAGTAGTTAAGAGTTAACAGCAGGTGTCTTGATAATACTATAGAATAATGCAGTGAGTCAGTGGTTCCTGAGCCACATGTAATTGCTTTTGTCACAAGCCGGCTCATAGCCTGTGACAAAAATGAGGGGACACGAACAACAGGTATAGGCCAATTCAAAAGTGTTCTTTATTATTAAACAAACTATTAACTTATAACTAAGAAACAGGAATGAGGTGTGGAAGTATTATAATGTAAGGTGTATGTAAAGTGCATGGATGCGTGAATATGTGTGTGTGGACATGACTGAGTGAAAACTATGCAAAACTACAAAGGAACAAAATCATGAGCATACCTGGAGGAGCAGAGAGAGAGAGAGAGAAGTGATTAGTGACATTACATTTACATTTAAGTCATTTAGCAGACGCTCTTATCCAGAGCGACTTACAAATTGGTGCATTCACCTTATGATATCCAGTGGAACAACCACTTTACAATAGTGCATCTAACTCTTTTAAGGGGGAGGGGGGGGTTAGAAGGATTACTTTATCCTATCCTAGGTATTCCTTAAAGAGGTGGGGTTTCAGGTGTCTCCGGAAGGTGGTGATTGACTCCGCTGACCTGGCGTCGTGAGGGAGTTTGTTCCACCATTGGGGTGCCAGAGCAGCGAACAGTTTTGACTGGGCTGAGCGGGAACTGTACTTCCTCAGAGGTAGGGAGGCGAGCAGGCCAGAGGTGGATGAACGCAGTGCCCTTGTTTGGGTGTAGGGCCTGATCAGAGCCTGAAGGTACGGAGGTGCCGTTCCCCTCACAGCTCCGTAGGCAAGCACCATGGTCTTGTAGCGGATGCGAGCTTCAACTGGAAGCCAGTGGAGAGCGGAGGAGCGGGGTGACGTGAGAGAACTTGGGAAGGTTGAACACCAGACGGGCTGCGGTGTTCTGGATGAGTTTTAGGGGTTTAATAGCACAGGCAGGGAGCCCAGCCAACAGCGAGTTGCAGTAATCCAGACGGGAGATGACAAGTGCCTGGATTAGGACCTGCGCCGCTTCCTGTGTGAGGCAGGGTCGTACTCTGCGAATGTTGTAGAGCATGAACCTACAGGAACGGGTCACCGCCTTGATGTGAGTTGAGAACGACAGGGTGTTGTCCAGGATCACGCCAAGGTTCTTAGCACTCTGGGAGGAGGACACAATGGAGTTGTCAACCGTGATGGCGAGATCATGGAACGGGCAGTCCTTCCCCGGGAGGAAGAGCAGCTCCGTCTTGCCGAGGTTCAGCTTGAGGTGGTGATCCGTCATCCACACTGATATGTCTGCCAGACATGCAGAGATGCGATTCGCCACCTGGTTATCAGAGGGGGGAAAGGAGAAGATTAATTGTGTGTCGTCTGCATAGCAATGATAGGAGAGACCATGTGAGGATATGACAGAGCCAAGTGACTTGGTGTATAGCGAGAATAGGAGAGGGCCTAGAACAGAGCCCTGGGGGACACCAGTGGTGAGAGCACGTGGTGCGGAGACAGATTCTCGCCACGCCACCTGGTAGGAGCGACCTGTCAGGTAGGACGCAATCCAAGCGTGGGCCGCGCCGGAGATGCCCAGCTCGGAGAGGGTGGAGAGGAGGATCTGATGGTTCACAGTATCAAAGGCAGCCGATAGGTCTAGAAGGATGAGAGCAGAGGAGAGAGAGTTAGCTTTAGGAGTGCGGAGCGCCTCCGTGACACAGAGAAGAGCAGTCTCAGTTGAATGACTAGTCTTGAAACCTGACTGAGTGACAGCTTTATACCCTGAGCCCAGGTGGCTCCAATCACTAACGACCCTCCTCTGCCTGCAGGAGGAACCGCCCCCTGCACTGCAGAGGAGGAGCCGTGACACCCCCCTCCTTAAAATGAGGGTCCCACCCTCAACCCAACTTCCTCCAACATATTCAAAATAATTCAAATTTCCCCCCCCCCCCCCCCCCAACAAAAAAAACTATCCCGGCTCCTAGCAGTAGCCCCGTGTCCCCCAGCCGACTGTCCGTCCCTCAAACTCGGCAGCCCTGGTACCTTGGGAGCAATTTAAGACGAAAGAGGCACAGACAGCCCGTAGGGGTCAACAGAGAAAAGGTACAAGCTAGGTTAAAGGAGCACGGGACAGAGCATCCGCAATGATATTATCCTTACCCTTAATATGCCTAATATCAAGGTTGAATGGTTGCAAGATAAGATTTTAACAAGTTCACATGGCATAATTTAGAGGACTTCCTATGACTAGGGGTTTCAATAAGATAGTTCAAATCTGACACTTTACGCAACACAGTGAAAGAACCACAGTATTTTGCCTGAAAAGGTGAACTTACAAGAGGCAGAAGAGCAAGTACACGATCACCGGGACTAAACTCACGCAGCTCAGCCTGTCCGTCATATTTCAGTTTCATTTTCCGTTGAGAACATTTTAGTTTCTCTTTCGCTAGTTCACCAGCCCTATACAACTTCAACCTAAAACCATTTACATAGTCAATAAGATTCCGAGGTGGTTCCTCAGGCAAACAACCATCCTGCAACACTGCTAAAGGCCCACGCACCTTATGGCCAAACACTAAGTCATTTGGGCTAAACCCTGTGCTTTCCTGCACTACTTCACGAGCAGCTAGTAACAGCAAAGGTAACCCCTCCTCCCAATCTGCAGACAGTTCTGTACAGTGTGCACGAAGCAAAGATTTTAATGTTTGATGAAAACGTTCCAAAGCTCCCTGGCTCTGGGCATGGAACGCAGTAGACTTGTTGTGTTTGATTTTAAGCTGTTTGAGAGCCTGAGCAAATAAATGGGAGGTAAAGTTAGACCCCTGATCTGACTGGATAGTTTTTGGAATCCCAAATGTTGAAATAAATTGAGTTAACGCTTTAACTACTGATTTTGAAGTTATGGTACGCAAGGAAAAAGCTAACGGATATCTGGTTGCTTGACACATAACAGTTAACTTCTTGGAACTACAGGGGGTGCTGTTTCAACTTCGACATTTTGCGTCTCCAAATTAAACTGCCTCGTACTCAATTCTTGCTTGTACAATATGCATATAATTATTAATATTGGATAGAAAACACTCTCTAGTTTCTAAAACCGTTTGAATTATGTCTGTGGGTGACCCAGAACTCTATCTGCAGCGAAATCCATGACAGGAACTGCGAAGGTCTGAAAAAAAGTCTCTGATCTGGGCTCAGTTTAAAAGTCTGTGTATATCCTATGGCTGGAAATGAACTGCACCCGCCTTCCCCTGGATGTCAGTAACCAATGAGAAGTGGAATGGACTTTCTCCGTCACTCTCGGAGTTTATAAAAGCCAAAGGAGTGAGATGATCCTTCTTTTCGACGCTCGCCTTTGCGCAGGAGAGGACATCAGAATTGCTTGCTCAAAAGCTCTTTTTATCGACCTAAGATATATCCGTCTGTCATTTAACCTTTCACGAGCCTCTACCCCGGGTCCGGGATCACCCCCCACCCCCCCCCACACACTGATTAGCATAGCTAGCATAGCTTCACAAGTAGATAGTAGCATCTAAATATCATTAAATCACAAGTCCAAGACACCAGATGAAAGATACAGATCTTGTGAATAAACCCATCATTTCTGTTTTTTAAAATGTTTTACAGGGAAGACACAATATGTAAATCTATTAGCTAACCACGTTAGCAAAATACACCATTTTTCTTTGTCCACCATTTTTTCTCTCCACCACTAGCTATCACCAATTCGGCCAAATAAAGATATTGATAGCCACTAACCAAGAAAAAACCTCATCAGATGACAGTCTGATAACATATTTATCGTATAGGATAGGTTTTGTTAGAAAAATTTGCATATTTCAGGTAGAAATCACAGTTTACAATTGCACCGACCATCACAACTCGACTAGAATTACTACAGAGAGCAACGTGTATGACCAATTTACTCATCATAAAACATTTCATAAAAATAGACAAAGCATAGCAATGGAAAGACATAGATCTTGTGATTTCAGACAATATTTCAGATTTTCTAAGCGTTTTACAGCGAAAACACAATAAATCGATAAGTTAGCATACCACATGTGCAAACGTTACCAGAGCATCGATTCAAGCCAAAGATAGCGATAACGTAATCATCGCCAAAATATATTAATTTTTTCACTAACCTTCTCAGAATTCTTCCGATGACACTCCTGTAACATCATTTTACAACATACATATAGAGTTTGTTCGAAAATGTGCATATTTAGCCATAAAAAAACGTGGTTATACAATGAAAATAGTAGCAAATCAAGCCTCAAAATGTCGGACGTCATCTTTCAGAGTGATCTAGTTTAATCGAAAGCTAATCATATACTTGAAAAAAAAAAATACAGGGTTGACAGGAATCGAAAGACAAATTAGTTCTTAATGCAATCGCTGATTTACATTTCTAAAATTATCCTTACTGTGCAATACAGCGTTCGCCAAGAGAAGCTATAACAAACAAAATGGCGGAATATGCGTTTAAAATATTTCGACAGAACAACGATTTATCATATTAAATATTTCTTACTATGAGGTGATTTTCCATCAGATTCTTGGGCAATGTATCCTTTCTTGGGTCTAATCTTCTTTTGGTCGATAGATGTCCTCTGTCCTTCGAAATGTCCACTAACGATCGACCGGGACCCCGAAACGTGCCCAAAGTTTCAAAGTGCACGACAAAGAAATTCCTCAAAATCGCACTAAACGGATATAAATTGCTATAAAACGGTTCAAATTAACTACATTATGATGTTTCTAACAACTATAACGAGTAAAAACATGACCGGAGAAATATTACTGGCTAAACAACCATTTGGAAGGAGGCAGGTCCGATGTCCATCTTGCGTAAGGCGCATGCAGGGAGAGAACGGTACTTCCACGTTTTGTTGTTTTATAGTGGCTCTGATTGCGCAATCGACTCCATTCAAAGCGTCATCACGTACTGTCACCCAGAGGAAGACGTAGGCAGTGTCGGTTTCTCCATAGCATTTACAGGCACCTTAAAACCGACCCCAGATCAGGGGTCAAAATTTCTGAAATCTGACTCCCTGTCAGGAAAAGTGCTGTAGAAGTAGTTCTGTACCACTCAGAGACAAAATTCCAACGGCTATAGAAACTAGAGAGTGTTTTCTATCCAATAATAACAATAATATGCATATTGTACGATCAAGAATTGAGCACGAGGCAGTTTAATTTGGAGACCAAAAAATGCTAATGCGAAACAGCACCCCCTATAGTTCCAAGAAGTTAATTCGATATAGGTGTTAGAAACATCATAACGAAGTTATTTTAAACCGATTTATATCAGTTTATGCGAGTATATTGCTATTTTTTCGGAATTTCCTTAGTAGTGCGTCAGAGGATTTGGACATGTGTGTGCCACTATGCTATTGGTAGCAGCTAATTTCGAAGTTGAAGAGGACGTTTTACAACAAAACAACGATTCTGATGTACAAAGGACACATTGCCCAAGATACTGATGGAAGCTCGTCCAAAAGTAAGTGCTATTTATGATTTTATTCCGTATTTATGTGGAAAAATTTAAACGCATTTGTCCGCCATTGTTGCGGCACTGGTCTGGCTGTAACGCACACTGCATGTCTAGTAACGTTAATTTTAAAAATCTAACTCAGCGGTTGCATTAATAACTAATGCATCTTTCATTAGCTGTCCAACCTGTATTTTTTTAGTCAATCTAATCGATAAATAATCGTAATCTTAGGTGCATTTCCAACATGGCGCCGGCCAGAATGCATGAAATGTTTTGACTGATTACATTGCATAACCACGATTTGTGATGCTAAATATGCACATTTTCGAACAAAAGCTATTTGCATTGTGTAATATGATGTTACAGGACTGTCATCTGAAGAATTCTGAGAAGGTTAGTGAAATTATATATATCTTTTGCTGGGTTGTTACGATCGCTAACTTTTACTGCTGGTAAATGCGGTTGTGATTCTGGCTATTGTGGTACGCTCATATGATGCTATATTGTGTTTTCGCTGTAAAACACTTAAAAAATCTGACATATTGGCTGGATTCCCAAGATGTTGGGCTTTCATTTGCTGTACGCTGTGTATTTTTCAGAAATGTTTTAAGATGAGTAATTAGTTATTTGACGTTGGTCTCTGTAATTATTCTGGCAGCTTCGGCACTATTTCAGATTGCAGCTGCAATGGTAAACTGTGATTTATACCTGAAAAATGCACATTTAAAAAAACAAACATATGCTATACCATAAATATGTTATCAGACTGTCATCTTATGAAGTTGTTTCTTGGTTACTGGATATATATATCTTTATTTAGTCGAATTAGTGATAGCTGCTGATGGAGTAAAAAACTGGTGGAGTAAAAAAAAGTGGAGTCTTTTGCTAACGTGGTTAGCTAATAGATTTACATATTGTGTCTTCCCTGTAAAACATTTTACAAATCAGAAATGATTGCTGGATTCACAAGAAGTGGATCTTTCATCTGGTATCTTGGACTTGTGATTGAATGATATTTAGATGCTAGTATTTACTTGTGACGCTATGCTAGCTATGCTATTCAGCTTTTTTTACTGGTGGGGGGATGGGGAGTGCTCCCGGATCCGGGCTGGTGACTCGTGAGAAGTTAATAAGTAGCTATGACCTGACTTGGATCTTGGTAATGGCCCAACACAATCGATAATAAGATGCTCAAAAGGTTGCCCTACGGCTGGTATTGGATACAACGGTGCAGGCTTTACAACCTGATTTGGCTTGCTTGTGCGCTGACACGTATCACAAGTTTTAATAAACTGAGCTACATCCCGCTTTAAACGTGGCCAGAAAAAATAACGAAGTATGCGATCATAAGTTTTACGAACACCCATATGACCTGCCACATCACCATGTGAAGTTTGCAACACTTTCTTTCGCAAACTAGTAGGTACAACTATTTGAAAGACTGGTTCTCCTAAACCCTGATCATAGTGTGGAACCCATTTCCTGACCAACAGCCCATCAAGAAGAAAATAACACTGAGCACTATTCCTCACCACTGAATCAGGAACCACTTTATCAAACAGATCAGCTAAAGTAGTATCGGCCTTTTGCTCAGTCATCAATGAATCTCTAGAACTAGTCAACTGTTCTGTCTGGAGTTTGACTGGCAACTCAAGACTTTCTGGCTTACTCTCCATCTCCTTACGAGAGGCTGCGCGGGTAACCGCACAGACTGGAAATATCTCAGGAGACACACAATTTTGATCCGAAGATTCCCTTGCAGGTGACACTGAAGGTTGCTTCTTACAGATGTTTAGTTTGCCATCTGCCCACACCTTACTACCTGCCAAGTCATTCCCCAAAATCATGTGGACTCCCTCTACTGGCAACTGGGGTCTAACCCCAACATCTACATCACCCTCTACTAGACCACATTTTAGGGTAACCATGTAAAGGACAAGAGAATGGAACTAAACCCATACCACATGCCATTACACAACGGCCAGTATCAGACTCTTTAGAGAACGGCAAAACAGATTCCAGAATAAAAGAATCTAAAGCTCCAGTGTCTCTTAGGATCTTGATTTTAACATTGTGGTTGCCATCTACCAGGGACACTACACCATCTGAAATAAAGGCTGAAAAATCACAACGGGAAGACTGAGAATTAAACTCAACTAGTGGCTGAAACAGCTCACCCTGGTGGTCAGAGGCTGTAACAGGACTTGCCATCACAGCAGGTTTAACTTGACCTGTCTGTTTTGATTTAAGCAGAGGACAATTTTTCTTCCAATGTCCTTCAACTAAACAGTAGCGACAGGTATTAGCATTAACCGGTGCTTTAAGTCCTCCAGACCCAAACGTCTGCTGAGGCCTTTGGAAAGAAGCCCCCAAAAAAGGTGACTTACTATTCCTAGGAGTAAAGTTAGTTTTATGGTACATGTCACTGTTTGACTCAAAATGGCTTTTATGTGTTAGCCTGTACTCATCTGCAAGGATTGCTGCATCACTTGGAGACTTAACTTTACGTTCATTCATATATGTAGCAACCTGGTCAGACACAGAATTTTTGAACTGTTCTAACACAATCAAATTAGACAGACCCTCAAAAGTACTAACTTCAGAAGCTGTACACCAACGATTAAACGCAGAAGTCAAATCACGAACAAACTCAGAATAGGTTTGTGAATCTAACTTTTTCCTGTAACGAAAACGTTGACGATATGCCTCTGGCACACGCTCGTAAGACCTTCAGAACTGCTGATTTAACTTTAGCAAAAACTTTACTGTCAGTTACACTCAGTGCTGCAAAAGCCTCACGTGCTTTACCTGTAAGTACACATTGCAACAACATAGTCATGTCCAAATCTGACCAAGCTCTAGCCTCCGCAATACGCTCAAATAAAGCAAAGTATGTGTCTGGATCTGACTCATCAAATTTAGGCAACAAACGAAGATTCTGTGAAACATCAAATTGTGGTAGTCTTTCTGGTCTATTAGCATTTCTCAATCGCTCTATCTCTAACTGCATTTGCAACAGTTCCCTCTGCTGCTCAAAAGTTAATGAAGGGCTAGACTGAAAACTTGCACCCTCACTACTAGCAGACTGACCGTCAAAAACACCCATTTCCCTAAGACCCTGCTTTAATCTAGTTTTAACAGTCTCTTTAATTTTTTTATCAACAATCTCAATCTGATAATGTTCAGCAATTTCAATTAACTGATCCTTAGTACACAACTCTAAGGCTACCTCTGAAGGAGCTTGAACAAAACTACTCAAAATGGAAGACATTTTCCTCAACCAATAATACTCTTACAAATGCTCAAAAAAAAAAACAACTCACCTGCTGTCAGTCTGGGTTCAAGGACAGGAGCCACACCCCACTATCCTCCAAAAACTACTAACTAACTGGCCCTGGTCTTCGTGCAGTCACATGTGGTGGGGTTTTATGCACACAAAACCAGTGGAGTGGAAAAAACAACCAGAAACTGGCCGCCCTCCCATAACCACGGAGGTGCTCCCGAGCCGATGTAGGGGAAAAGGGAAAGGGATGCTCTACCCACGTTCACTGCCACCTAAAACAAAAACACCACAAGCCTCCTATGGACACTCGCTGATAAGCCTGAACAGGAGAGGATTCCCACCTGAACAAAACCCAGAAAAACCCAGAGTGAATTGCTTAGCTACCAAGCTAACTGAACCAAAAGAACACATGGCTCTCAACGCTCTCTTCAACAAAATTGGCCCAACCAAAACATACCCTCAAACAAAAACATTTGGCAAACTAAACTAAACTAACCCAAGTTAACTACTATCCCGGACGAGTCCCCACTTGTCACAAGCCGGCTCATAGCCTGTGACAAAAATGAGGGGACACGAACAACAGGTATAGGCCAATTTAAAAGTGTTCTTTATTATAAACAAACTATTAACTTAAACTAAGAAACAGGAATGAGGTGTGGAAGTATTATAATGTAAGGTGTATGTAAAGTGCATGAATGCGTGAATATGTGTGTGTGAACATGACTGAGTGAAAACTATGCAAAACTACAAAGGAACAAACAAATCATGAGCATACCTGGAGGAGCAGAGAGAGAAGTGATTAGTGACAGCTTTATACCCTGAGCCCAGGTGGCTCCAATCACTAACGACCCTCCTCTGCCTGCAGGAGGAACCGCCCCCTGCACTGCAGAGGAGGAGCCGTGACACTTTGTAGTAGTTAAAAATAATGTTTTATATTTCTATATGATCAATCTATAAATAATATAGACCTACATGCAACAGTATGTATTGTGCTTTTGGCAATGATTTATGTATAATAATTATGTATAACAAGTGATACCATGTATAACTGCATAGCATTTTGTCTTCATTTTGGCAGATTAACTCATGCTTATTTCTGAAGATTAACTCAGGTTGGAGTTGGAGCTGTGACCGAAAGGTGGCTGGTTCGAATCCCGGGCCAGGCGCTGGAAAATACAGGTGGAATTGATCTGACCACTGGAGGGCTGCTGGGTTCACATCCTCAAAACATTAACCTTTCATTGATCAGAACTCTAGAGGTTCTTCTTCACTGAACCCAAAAATATATATTTAACTTTTAGTGATTCCATATATTAAGGAGGTGATAGAAGCCTTTTTGGTTCTATAAGGAACCTTCTTTTCTAAGAGTGTAAAATAAACACGTTTATCTTTTGATTATTTAATTATCTACATCATGTTATTTCAAGTTCTCCCTTTGGACGCAACATCACGTTGTTAAATAATAATCCCAAATTGGGCGTGGCTATAAATTGGGCATTTGAAGGCATTTAGGGCGTAATATTTACCATTTCTGGTTAAACAACAAATGTGACATTTTTGTGTAAATAGCATTTTGGAAATAAACTCTTAATAATCATTAAACAACATTGTAATCTCACCTCTTAGCTTTGGTGTCATGTCCCCCAGAGAGACTCATTTTAGAGGCAGGGCCCCCCTCCTCTCTCTCCCCAGAGAGACTCATTTTAGAGCACTGACCCCTAAACAGAGATCCAGCATGTTGGTTGTGGTTAACACATTGACAACTAAACAGAGATCCAACATGTTGGTTGTGGTTAACACAGTGAAAACTAAACAGAGATCCAACATGTTGGTTGTGGTTAACACAGTGACAACTAAACAGAGATCCAGCATGTTGGTTGTGGTTAACACAGTGACAACTAAACAGAGATCCAACATGTTAGTTGTGGTTAACACAGTGACAACTAAACAGAGATCCAGCATGTTGGTTGTGGTTAACACAGTGACAACTAAACAGAGATCCAACATGTTGGTTGTGGTTAACACAGTGACAACTAAACAGAGATCCAGCATGTTGGTTGTGGTTAACACAGTGACAACTAAACAGAGATCCAGCATGTTGGTTGTGGTTAACACAGTGACAACTAAACAGAGATCCAACATGTTGGTTGTGGTTAACACAGTGACAACTAAACAGAGATCCAGCATGTTGGTTGTGTTAACACAGTGACAACTAAACAGAGATACAGCATGTTGGTTGTGTTAACACAGTGACAACTAAACAGAGATCCAACATGTTGGTTGTGGTTAACACAGTGACAACTAAACAGAGATCCAGCATGTTGGTTGTGGTTAACACAGTGACAACTAAACAGAGATCCAACATGTTGGTTGTGGTTAACACAGTGACAACTAAACAGAGATCCAGCATGTTGGTTGTGTTAACACAGTGACAACTAAACAGAGATCCAGCATGTTGGTTGTGGTTAACACAGTGACAACTAAACAGAGATCCAGCATGTTGGTTGTGTTAACACAGTGACAACTAAACAGAGATCCAACATGTTGGTTGTGGTTAACAGTGACAACTAAACAGAGATCCAACATGTTGGTTGTGGTTAACACAGTGACAACTAAACAGAGATCCAGCATGTTGGTTGTGGTTAACACAGTGACAACTAAACAGAGATCCAACATGTTGGTTGTGGTTAACACAGTGACAACTAAACAGAGATCCAGCATGTTGGTTGTGGTTAACACAGTGACAACTAAACAGAGATCCAGCATGTTGGTTGTGGTTAACACAGTGACAACTAAACAGAGATCCAGCATGTTGGTTAACACAGTGACAACTAAACAGAGATCCAGCATGTTGGTTGTGGTTAACACAGTGACAACTAATTATTGAATGTCAATTGTTCTCATGAATTCATTATCTCTTTGAGAAATTTAACATTTACTAACAGACATAGAAACAGTCAGGTGATTTAATGCATCACATGATCATGTAGTTGTGACTGATATTTTTCACCATATCTCCATGTGGTGGAACTAATGATAATAATAATAATAATATAATATGAATAATCAAAATATTAATAATAACAATAATAATAATAATAATATAACATTAATAATAATAACAATATAACATTAATAATTTTAACGTCTCACTTTGTCTTTTAATAATTTCTCTCATTCTAGTGTGTTGCTTTGTTCAACAGGTCTGATATTATTCTGCTGTTACTGAATTCAGTTCATAATAACAATGTAAAGTCTGTTCAGTGGTTTCATACCAAATTACACAGGAAGCAGGAGCTCATTGTAATTTAGAAAACAACAAATGGTCTGATATTCTGAAAGATAATTTAGAACTATGATACATTAACATTTTTTTAAATGGTAAAATAACCACGATATACGAATCGTATAATACGATATATGAACAATATGTTATTGAACTTGACTTGCCTACGCCCAGTTAGCACCATTTTGTATGATTGAACTGTCACGTAGCTGTCCCAGGTGAAATGGACTGTTAGATCTGAGTGTTTTACTGTCATTCACTATACTAAAATAACACCATACATTTAATGTCTCTACACACTTTACAATAATCCCTGGGAAGATTCTTACCTTGTAGCCTGAATTCACAACCAGAACATGTCAAGTCATTGAGATATTTTCCGTTGTGCTGAGAGAGCACCTTCCTGATGACAAGTGTCTCTGTATCTATGTTCTAGGTACAGTTGATCTTTGGATGTAATAATATCTGGTCAAAGTCTAGTGACACAACACCATAGTATATCAGAAACATAACAGCAGTTTAACCTTTGGCCAGTAAAGGCCATGGAATACTATAAAACAGGGTTCGTCAACTAGGTTGGGCTTAGGGACAATTTTTTTTCTGAGTAAAAGTCGGAGGGCCAGAACATAATTGGCATATATATTAGCACAATGAATAGGCTGAATTAATTAACAGGCTGAATTTATTTTATTTTATTTTATTTTATTTTCCGTTATTTTACCAGGTAAGTTGACTGAGAACACGTTCTCATTTGCAGCAACGACCTGGGGAATAGTTACAGGGGAGAGGAGGGGGATGAATGAGCCAATTGTAAACTGGGGATTATTAGGTGATGGTTGAGGGCCAGATTGGGAATTTAATTAATAGCAAAAGAAAGGTGGAAAAAGAAAATCGAAGTTTCAGGGAAGAACAGACAGAGAGATATGCATTCATCTAACCATCTATCTCCATACAGACAGAGAGATATGCATTCATCTAACCATCTATCTCCATACAGACAGAGAGATATGCATTCATCTAACCATCTATCTCCATACAGACAGAGAGATATGCATTCATCTAACCATCTATCTCCATACAGACAGAGAGATATGCATTCATCTAACCATCTATCTCCATACAGACAGAGAGATATGCATTCATCTAACCATCTATCTCCAGACAGACAGAGAGATATGCATTCATCTAACCATCTATCTCCATACAGACAGAGAGATATGCATTCATCTAACCATCTATCTCCATACAGACAGAGAGATATGCATTCATCTAACCATCTATCTCCATACAGACAGAGAGATATGTATTCATCTAACCATCTATCTCCATACAGACAGAGAGATATGCATTCATCTAACCATCTATCTCCATACAGACAGAGAGATATGTATTCATCTAACCATCTATCTCCATACAGACAGAGAGATATGCATTCATCTAACCATCTATCTCCATACAGACAGAGAGATATACATTCATCTAACCATCTATCACCATACAGAGAGATATGCATTCATCTAACCATCTATCTCCAGACAGAGAGATATGCATTCATCTAACCATCTATCTCCAAACAGACAGAGAGATATGCATTCATCTAACCATCTATCTCCAGACAGAGAGATATGCATTCATCTAACCATCTATCTCCAGACAGAGAGATATGCATTCATCTAACCATCTATCTCCATACAGAGAGATATGCATTCATCTAACCATCTATCTCCATACAGACAGAGAGATATGCATTCATCTAACCATCTATCTCCATACAGACAGAGAGATATACATTCATCTAACCATCTATCTCCATACAGACAGAGAGATATACATTCATCTAACCATCTATCTCCATACAGACAGAGAGATATGCATTCATCTAACCATCTATCTCCAGACAGAGAGATATGCATTCATCTAACCATCTATCTCCAGACAGAGAGATATGCATTCATCTAACCATCTATCTCCAGACAGAGAGATATGCATTCATCTAACCATCTATCTCCAGACAGAGAGATATGCATTCATCTAACCATCTATCTCCATACAGACAGAGAGATATGCATTCATCTAACCATCTATCTCCAGACAGAGAGATATGCATTCATCTAACCATCTATCTCCAGACAGAGAGATATGCATTCATCTAACCATCTATCTCCATACAGACAGAGAGATATGCATTCATCTAACCATCTATCTCCATACAGACAGAGAGATATGCATTCATCTAACCATCTATCTCCATACAGACAGAGAGATATGCATTCATCTAACCATCTATCTCCATACAGACAGAGAGATATACATTCATCTAACCATCTATCTCCATACAGACAGAGAGATATGCATTCATCTAACCATCTATCTCCATACAGACAGAGAGATATGCATTCATCTAACCATCTATCTCCATACAGACAGAGAGATATGCATTCATCTAACCATCTATCTCCATACAGACAGAGAGATATGCATTCATCTAACCATCTATCTCCATACAGACAGAGAGATATGCATTCATCTAACCATCTATCTCCATACAGACAGAGAGATATGCATTCATCTAACCATCTATCTCCATACAGACAGAGAGATATACATTCATCTAACCATCTATCTCCATACAGAGAGATATGCATTCATCTAACCATCTATCTTCATACAGACAGAGAGATATGCATTCATCTAACCATCTATCTCCATACAGACAGAGAGATATGCATTCATCTAACCATCTATCTCCATACAGACAGAGAGATATACATTCATCTAACCATCTATCTCCATACAGACAGAGAGATATGCATTCATCTAACCATATATCTCCATACAGACAGAGAGATATGCATTCATCTAACCATCTATCTCCATACAGACAGAGAGATATGCATTCATCTAACCATCTATCTCCATACAGACAGAGAGATATGCATTCATCTAACCATCTATCTCCATACAGACAGAGAGATATGCATTCATCTAACCATCTATCTCCATACAGACAGAGAGATATGCATTCATCTAACCATATATCTCCAATAGACAGAGAGATATGCATTCATCTAACCATCTATCTCCATACAGAGAGATATACATTCATCTAACCATCTATCTCCATACAGACAGAGAGATATACATTCATCTAACCATCTATCTCCATACAGAGAGATATACATTCATCTAACCATCTATCTCCAAACAGACAGAAAGATATGCATTAATCTAACCATCTATCTCCATAGAGACAGAGAGATATGCATTCATCTAACCATCTATCTCCATACAGACAGAGAGATATACATTCATCTAACCATCTATCTCCATACAGACAGAGAGATATGCATTCATCTAACCATCTATCTCCATACAGACAGAGAGATATGCATTCATCTAACCATCTATCTCCAGACAGAGAGATATGTATTCATCTAACCATCTATCTCCAAACAGACAGAGAGATATGCATTCATCTAACCATCTATCTCCATACAGACAGAGAGATATGCATTCATCTAACCATCTATCTCCATACAGAGAGATATGCATTCATCTAACCATCTATCTCCATACAGACAGAGAGATATGCATTCATCTAACCATCTATCTCCATACAGACAGAGAGATATACATTCATCTAACCATCTATCTCCATACAGACAGAGAGATATACATTCATCTAACCATCTATCTCCACTGCCAAGCCAGTGTGTCTTGTCTGCAATGAAAATATCACTGTTTTCAAATAATTCAATCTCAGTCTGCATTATGAATCTAAGCATGATACTTTCAAAGTGGACTTCCCGCCCCAGACAGAGGCTTGACACTACTGCTATGGTGGGCAGACACAGGGGCCTGGTCAGCAGGTTGAAGGAGATCACCCCACTGATGAATGGCTGGCATTGTCTCATCCATCAGAGTGTGCTGTGTACCAGACTAAACATGGTTTACATTGTCTCATCCATCAGAGTGTGCTGTGTACCAGACTAAACATGGTCTACATTGTCTCATCCATCAGAGTGTGCTGTGTACCAGACTAAACATGGTTTACATTGTCTCATCCATCAGAGTGTGCTGGGTACCAGACTAAACATGGTTTACATTGTCTCATCCATCAGAGTGTGCTGTGTACCAGACTAAACATGGTTTACATTGTCTCATCCATCAGAGTGTGCTGTGTACCAGACTAAACATGGTTTACATTGTCTCATCCATCAGAGTGTGCTGTGTGTCAGACTAAACATGGTCTACATTGTCTCATCCATCAGAGTGTGCTGTGTACCAGACTAAACATGGTTTACATTGTCTCATCCATCAGAGTGTACCAGACTAAACATGGTCTACATTGTCTCATCCATCAGAGTGTGCTGTGTGTCAGACTAAACATGGTCTACATTGTCTCATCCATCAGAGTGTGCTGTGTGTCAGACTAAACATGGTTTACATTGTCTCATCCATCAGAGTGTGCTGTGTGTCAGACTAAACATGGTTTACATTGTCTCATCCATCAGAGTGTGCTGTGTACCAGACTAAACATGGTTTACATTGTCTCATCCATCAGAGTGTGCTGTGTACCAGACTAAACATGGTTTACATTGTCTCATCTATCAGAGTGTGTACCAGACTAAACATGGTTTACATTGTCTCATCCATCAGAGTGTGCTGTGTGTCAGACTAAACATGGTTTACATTGTCTCATCCATCAGAGTGTGCTGTGTACCAGACTAAACATGGTCTACATTGTCTCATCCATCAGAGTGTGCTGTGTGTCAGACTAAACATGGTTAACATTGTCTCATCCATCAGAGTGTGCTGTGTACCAGACTAAACATGGTTTACATTGTCTCATCCATCAGAGTGTGCTGTGTACCAGACTAAACATGGTTTACATTGTCTCATCCATCAGAGTGTGCTGTGTGTCAGACTAAACATGGTCTACATTGTCTCATCCATCAGAGTGTGCTGTGTGTCAGACTAAACATGGTTTACATTGTCTCATCCATCAGAGTGTGCTGTGTACCAGACTAAACATGGTTTACATTGTCTCATCCATCAGAGTGTGCTGTGTACCAGACTAAACATGGTTTACATTGTCTCATCCATCAGAGTGTGTACCAGACTAAACATGGTTTACATTGTCTCATCCATCAGAGTGTGTTGTGTGTCAGACTAAATGCTGAGCTAAAACATATGATGGATAAAGTAATGCACATAAACAACTTTGTCAGCGTCTTTTCCTCAAGCTGGTGACAAGTAAAGTAAAGGAAAAGCAAGCTGGTGACAGAATCAGAGGAGGCCATCCAGGATGATCTCTTCCTTCACAACAATGTGCGCTGGCTGAGTAAAGGAAAAGCTCCAGAGCCATTCTGTCAGCTGCATGACCAGGTTGTGGGTTTTGTCAGAAAAAGCTAAATGAGGGCAGCAGCTGATCACCTTCGTATTCTGGAAATGTAGGAATTCCTCTCAGATGCTGCTTTTTTGGCAACATTCTGTAACTTAAACGGGTTAAATCTGCAGTTACAAGGAAGAGGGAAAACAGTCGTGGACTTGAGGCCTTTACTAGGAAGCTTGAGTTGTTCAATATGGACTCTGGAAGGTTACTGCTCTTCAGCACACTGAAGAACGACAGGCAGAGGGACCAGACAACTTCTCCTCCAGATCTGAAGAACGACAGGCAGAGGGACCAGACAACTTCTCCTCCAGATCTGAAGAACGACAGGCAGAGGGACCAGACAACTTCTCCTCCAGATCTGAAGGACGACAGGCAGAGGGACCAGACAACTTCTCCTCCAGATCTGAAGAACGACAGGCAGAGGGACCAGACAACTTCTCCTCCAGATCTGAAGAACGACAGGCAGAGGAACCAGACAACTTCTCCTCCACATCTGAAGAACGACAGGCAGAGGGACCAGACAACTTCTCCTCCAGATCTGAAGACTACAGCAGCCCAACGATATCATTTCATTTTAATGTGATATTCTCACAGTCCGCCCTGGTGGATAATTCTCCTCCCTTGATAAGAAAACAGGACCCTCACTGGATAAGGCCACAATTCAAAATGAACTGATTGAATTCCATCTGTTTGTTCTGCCGTTAAAGGATCAGGTTATCAGGATCAGGTTATCAGGATCAGATTATCAGGACCAGGTTATCAGGACCAGGTTATCAGGACCAGGTTATCAGGACCAGGTTATCAGGACCAGGTTATCAGGATTAGGTTATCAGGATCAGGTTATCAGGACCAGGCTATCAGGATCAGGTTATCAGGACCAGGCTATCAGGATCAGGTTATCAGGATCAGATTATCAGGATCAGGTTATCAGGATCAGATTATCAGGACCAGGTTATCAGGACCAGGTTATCAGGACCAGGTTATCAGGACCAGGTTATCAGGACCAGGTTATCAGGACCAGGTTATCAGGATTAGGTTATCAGGATCAGGTTATCAGGACCAGGCTATCAGGATCAGGTTATCAGGACCAGGCTATCAGGATCAGGTTATCAGGATCAGATTATCAGGATCAGGTTATCCCAAAACAGACATTCAGATACAGACATCGCCTTTTTTTCTTTAAATTATTGTTTTATTTAGGATGTACATTTCTGGCCAATTGTAAGTAGGCCTAATAAATAAATATAAATCCCTCTTCCATGTTGTTTTCTAGTGAAAGATGTTGTTCACCTCCTATTGATTGTGCTGTGGTTGCCGCTTTATGTTTCAACACCACAAAATGGTCCTCTACCTGCTTTGTCTCCTGCATTCTCTCCTCAGGAATGAAGTTAAAATGTAACTTGTGCATTATTTAGGGAGGTCACATTGTAGATACACGACACCACCATTTAGAATACAGTAGGAACTCTTTCCATTTGTCCTATTGAAACACACAGAAAACTATAGTATTTAGCCTAAAGCAGCATATGATTTTACAGTAGACTATAGATGTAGGCTACTGTATAGTCACATGGCTCAGTGTTAATATGTTAGAGCAGCATCTGATTTTACAGTAGACTATAGATGTAGGCTACTGTAGAGTCACATGGCTCAGTGTTAATATGTTAGAGCAGCATCTGATTTTACAGTAGACTATAGATGTAGGCTACTGTAGAGTCACATGGCTCAGTGTTAATATGTTAGAGCAGCATCTGATTTTACAGTAGACTATAGATGTAGGCTACTGTAGAGTCACATGGCTCAGTGTTAATATGTTAGAGCAGCATCTGATTTTACAGTAGACTATAGATGTAGGCTACTGTAGAGTCACATGGCTCAGTGTTAATATGTTAAAGCAGCATCTGATTTTACAGTAGACTATAGATGTAGGCTACTGTAGAGTCACATGGCTCAGTGTTAATATGTTAAAGCAGCATCTGATTTTACAGTAGACTATAGATGTAGGCTACTGTAGAGTCACATGGCTCAGTGTTAATATGTTAAAGCAGCATCTGATTTTACAGTAGACTATAGATGTAGGCTACTGTAGAGTCACATGGCTCAGTGTTAAAATGTTAGAGCAGCACATTGGTCTGAACAACTTATATCCTCTTAGTGAATGTCTCTTAATGAGAAAGAATCATCAAAATGGATGAGAGTACTGCATTTTGAAATGAAAATACTATTGAGTCTGTAGACAAATTGAAATAGTGATTCCGACGTCAGTGGATCTGCGTGAGGGGTGAGTCAGGACTACAACTCCCTGTTTCACGTTGCATCACGTCCAGTGTTGAGGAACTGTAATGGTTTGAAAACACCTGCTCTTTAAGAAGAACTACAACTCCCTGTTTCACGTTGCATCGCGTCCAGTGGCGGCGACCGGGAAATGGCGCAGGAATTGTAGTTCTGACCCCTTTGTGGTTTGTTTAGAATAATGATGTATTAAATGTGCTACTGTGACCACACCATGGCCTCCAGTCTCTTCTCTCCAGCAAAGTCCATTTATCTGAAATGACGAGTCTACAAGGCTTGATCTCTAAATGTGTTTCTCTGTAGGCTACATACTGAACCCTTAAAGATACAATCCTTAGTTACTAAACCCATTTATGGACCGTTACATGTTGAGGGATTCAGGCAGGATCAGAAGTTATTATTTATTTAAAGATGACAATGGTGATCTAGATATTCACATGACAATATTTACACAATAATATATATTAACTTGCCTTGTTAAATAAAGGTTAAATAAAATATATTTACAAACTCCACAACTAACAGGTCAAGGAAAAGACAGTACTTTGGAGGAAGCAGACCTGTCTATTCCATGAGACTCTTGGGGTTTATCAGACTCAGGTTCTCCTCACCATGACATCAATAGTAAATGACCTGCAACAATGGCCTGTATCACATCTAACAACTAAACAGAAATGTGCTTCTTTTAACCCCAAAAGAGCAATACAACATACTATTATAAACAAAGGGCAGGAATACAATGACATCAATTAAAACAGAATAGACATGTTAAAAACACACACCCTCAACCTCATTAATCTATTCCTCATCAATATCACCATCGTTGTTGTAGTCATCACCCTCAGCCTCATTCATCTATTCCTCCATCAATATCACCATCGTTGTTTTAGTCATCACCCTCAGCCTCATTCATCTATTCCTCCATCAATATCACCATCGTTGTTGTAGTCATCACCCTCAGCCTCATTCATCTATTCCTCCATCAATATCACCATCGTTGTTGTAGTCATCACCCTCAGCCTCATTCATCTATTCCTCCATCAATATCACCATCGTTGTTGTAGTCATCACCCTCAGCCTCATTCATCTATTCCTCCATCAATATCACCATCGTTGTTGTAGTCATCACCCTCAGCCTCATTAATCTATTCCTCATCAATATCACCATCGTTGTTGTAGTCATCACCCTCAGCCTCATTAATCTATTCCTCCATCAATATCACCATCGTTGTTGTAGTCATCACCCTCAGCCTCATTAATCTGTTCCTCCATCAATATCACCATCGTTGTTGTAGTCATCACCCTCAGCCTCATTAATCTATTCCTCCATCAATATCACCATCGTTGTTGTAGTCATCACCCTCAGCCTCATTAATCTATTCCTCCATCAATATCACCATCGTTGTTGTAGTCATCACCATCAGCCTCATTAATCTATTCCTCCATCAATATCACCATCGTTGTTGTAGTCATCACCCTCAGCCTCATTAATCTGTTACTCCATCAATATCACCATCGTTGTTGTAGTCATCACCCTCAGCCTCATTCATCTGTTACTCCATCAATATCACCATCGTTGTTGTAGTCATCACCCTCAGCCTCATTCATCTATTCCTCCATCAATATCACCATCGTTGTTGTAGTCATCAGCCTCATTCATCTATTCCTCCATCAATATCACCATCGTTGTTGTAGTCATCACCCTCAGCCTCATTCATCTATTACTCCATCAATATCACCATCGTTGTTGTAGTCAACACCCTCAGCCTCATTAATCTATCCCTCCATCAATATCACCATTGTTGTTGTAGTCATCACCCTCAGCCTCATTAATCTGTTACTCCATCAATATCACCATCGTTGTTGTAGTCATCACCCTCAGCCTCATTAATCTGTTACTCCATCAATATCACCATCGTTGTTGTAGTCATCACCCTCAGCCTCATTCATCTATTCCTCCATCAATATCACCATCGTTGTTGTAGTCATCACCCTCAGCCTCATTAATCTATTCCTCTATCAATATCACCATCGTTGTTGTAGTCATCACCCTCAGCCTCATTAATCTATTCCTCTATCAATATCACCATCGTTGTTGTAGTCATCACCCTCAGCCTCATTCATCTATTCCTCTATCAATATCACCATCGTTGTTGTATTCATCACCCTCAGCCTCATTCATCTATTCTTCCATCAATATCACCATCGTTGTTGTAGTCATCACCCTCAGCCTCATTAATCTATTCCTCCATCAATATCACCATCGTTGTTGTAGTCATCACCCTCAGCCTCATTCATCTATTCCTCCATCAATATCACCATCGTTGTTGTAGTCATCACCCTCAGCCTCATTAATCTATTCCTCATCAATAACACCATCGTTGTTGTAGTCATCACCCTCAGCCTCATTAATCTATTCCTCCATCAATATCACCATCGTTGTTGTAGTCATCACCCTCAGCCTCATTCATCTATTCCTCATCAATATCACCATCGTTGTTGTAGAGATCACCCTCAGCCTCATTCATCTATTCCTCTATCAATATCACCATCGTTGTTGTAGTCATCACCCTCAGCCTCATTAATCTATTCCTCCATCAATATCACCATCGTTGTTCTAGTCATCACCCTCAGCCTCATTAATCTATTCCTCCATCAATATCACCATCGTTGTTGTAGTCATCACCCTCAGCCTCATTCATCTATTCCTCCATCAATATCACCATCGTTGTTATAGTCATCACCCTCAGCCTCATTCATCTATTCCTCATCAATATCACCATCGTTGTTGTAGTCATCACCCTCAGCCTCATTAATATATTCCTCCATCAATATCACCATCGTTGTTGTAGTCATCACCCTCAGCCTCATTCATCTATTCCTCCATCAATATCACCATCGTTGTTATAGTCATCACCCTCAGCCTCATTAATCTATTCCTCATCAATATCACCATCGTTGTTGTAGTCATCACCCTCAGCCTCATTAATCTATTCCTCCATCAATATCACCATCATTGTTGTAGTCATCACCCTCAGCCTCATTCATCTATTCCTCCATCAATATCACCATCGTTGTTGTAGTCATCACCCTCAGCCTCATTAATCTATTCCTCCATCAATATCACCATCATTGTTGTAGTCATCACCCTCAGCCTCATTCATCTATTCCTCCATCAATATCACCATCGTTGTTGTAGTCATCACCCTCAGCCTCGTTCATCTATTCCTCCATTAATATCACCATCGTTGTTGTAGAGATCACCCTCAGCCTCATTAATCTATTCCTCCATCAATATCACCATCATTGTTGTAGTCATCACCCTCAGCCTCATTTCTCTGTTACTCCATCAATATCACCATCGTTGTTGTAGTCATCACCCTCAGCCTCATTCATCTACTCCTCCATCAATATCACCATCGTTGTTGTAGTCATCACCCTCAGCCTCATTCATCTACTCCTCCATCAATATCACCATCGTTGCTGTAGTCATCACCCTCAGCCTCATTCATCTATTCCTCCATCAATATCACCATCGTTGTTGTAGTCATCACCCTCAGCCTCATTCATCTATTACTCCATCATTATCACCATCGTTGTTTTAGTCATCACCCTCAGCCTCATTAATCTATTCCTCCATCAATATCACCATCGTTGTTGTAGTCATCACCCTCAGCCTCATTAATCTATTCCTCCATCAATATCACCATCGTTGTTGTAGAGATCACCCTCAGCCTCATTAATCTGTTACTCCATCAATATCACCATCGTTGTTGTAGTCATCACCATCAGCCTCATTACTCTGTTACTCCATCAATATCACCATCGTTGTTGTAGTCATCACCCTCAGCCTCATTAATCTGTTCCTCCATCAATATCACCATCGTTGTTGTAGTCATCACCCTCAGCCTCATTAATCTATTCCTCCATCAATATCGTCATAATAGTCATCATCCACTTCATAGTTTCTGTCCTCAATAAAAGCCCTTCTGAATGAACCACATTGTCCTTCTGAATGAACCACATTGTCCTTCTGAATGAACCACATTGTCCTTCTGAATGAACCACATTGTCCTTCTGAATGAACCACATTGTCCTTCTGAATGAACCACATTGTCCTTCTGAATGAACCACATTGTCCTTCTGAATGAACCACATTGTCCTTCTGAATGAACCACATTGCCCTTCTGAATGAACCACATTGTCCTTCTGAATGAACCACATTGCCCTTCTGAATGAACCACATTGCCCTTCTGAATGAACCACATTGTCCTTCTGAATGAACCACATTGTCCTTCTGAATGAACCACATTGTCCTTCTGAATGAACCACATTGTCCTTCTGAATGAACCACATTGTCCTTCTGAATGAACCACATTGTCCTTCTGAATGAACCACATTGTCCTTCTGAATGAACCACATTGTCCTTCTGAATGAACCACATTGTCCTTCTGAATGAACCACATTGTCCTTCTGCCTGCTGGAGCTCATCAAGCTTTCCAGCAACAAGCTTTCTCTGAGACACAATTACTTCCTATTGGTCAGCTGCAGGGAATCACCCACGTCTCTGAGACACAATCACTTCCTATTGGTCAGCTGCAGGGAACCGCCCACGCCTCTGAGACACAATCACTTCCTATTGGTCAGCTGCAGGGAACCGCCCACGTCTCTGAGATACAATCACTTCCTATTGGTCAGCTGCAGGGAACCGCCCACGTCTCTGAGACACAATCACTTACTATTGGTCAGCCGCAGGGAACCGCCCACGTCTCTGAGACACAATCACTTCCTATTGGTCAGCTGCAGGGAACCGCCCACGTCTCAGGAGATATGTATTTTAGGCAGTCAGTAAAACTGTCTGGGCCTTGGAGAATCTGGCCCAAAAAGACAGACCATCTGTTTATCTGTAATGTACTTGTCCTCATACAGTTTATCTCCTGGATTCATCTTTGTGTTTTCTGGTTGTGTTGAGTGGGACAATGGAACATAGTGTTTAACATGATCCTATTGTCTATTGGCTTCCAGAAGATATTCACTTTATCCATTACAACAATCTGAGCCCCTTCTCTGCTGGTTTCATCACTATATTTCTAGAGATTGATTTGTTTAAACATTTATAAGGTTAAACTGATAAACAGGTCTGGTTCTGAATTGTGAAAAGGAAGCCACATCCCTACGTATAAGAGTCTGTATAGTTTCTGACACTGACTCCAACTGAGGTTCCCAATGTGAGGGGTTTGGAAATAGTATATGAGGAAAATCTGTTTCATATTCAAAATGATCTGATAACTTCAATCTTCTATGATAGACGTGTAGATCCCTCCGGAGCTCCCTGCAGTCCACCTGTTTAGGAGTTGGTATGAAAGTCAGTCCTCTTTCTAGAACCTCACTCTCGGCTTGGTTGAGCCCAATGGGACATTGCTGGTCTTGACCTCAAATTGGTTGTGAAGTAGTATGGACATATTGATGGAACAAGGTCACTAAACTGGTGGTTAGACAGGGTACATCCAAGAGCCTCTGCTGTCATCTAGAGGGTGTTTCTCTGTACTGCTTGACACATGGAGACTCAATGGAGGCCCAGTGGTTAGACAGGGTACATCCAAGAGCCTCTGCTGTCATCTAGAGGGTGTTTCTCTGTACTGCTTGACACATGGAGACTCAATGGAGGCCCAGTGCAAGTGCTCAAAGAACCAAACAATTGTTTGTCAGGCTGGGATCTATAAAGCAGTATGTTCTTCAATTAGATGCCAACTAATATTCATACAGGGACAATAGGTGAGGCAGGAGGAAGAATGGTGTTCCTGATTTATACAGGGACAATAGGTGGGCAGGAGGAAGAATGGTGTTCCTGATTTATACAGGGACAATAGGTGGACAGGAGGAAGAATGGTGGTCCTGATTTATACAGGGACAATAGGTGGGACAGGAGGAAGAATGGTGTTCCTGATTTATACAGGGACAATAGGTGGGACAGGAGGAAGAATGGTGTTCCTGATTTATACAGGGACAATAGGTGGGACAGGAGGAATAATGGTGTTCCTGATTTATACAGGGACAATAGGTGGGGCAGGAGGAAGAATGGTGTTCCTGATTTATACAGGGACAATAGGTGGGCAGGAGGAAGAATGGTGGTCCTGATTTATACAGGGACAATAGGTGGGGCAGGAGGAAGAATGATGGTCCTGATTTACACAATTCCTCTTTTTTCTTTAGAGCCTCAGATTGAGATTGTTGTTATTCTCCAATATGTTTTTCTTCAGTGTTGCACTCTGGGTTCGCCAAGGGGAAACTCCCTCTATTCTCCTCTTAACAGTTGTAGTCCCAGGCTTTTGCTGGGAATTGTCCACTGTTGGTATCAATTTATTTGGTCCCAAAAAGACAAAAATAAAAGTGTGTTTTCTAGTTTTAGTTGAGTCCCCAGTCAGAATCCATGTGGTTCATTTAAACGTTTCTAAAAAGATTAAAAACTACATTTAAAAAACTGTGCTCCTGACGTTTCACCACAAAAAGGCTTCTTCAGACAATGGACAAAAAGAAGTCAAACAAAGCCAAAGGAGAGTGATGAGCAGCATCAAACCAGCGAGGCTGCCAGTGATGATGCTGCTGACTCCAGTTATCTCCGTGTCCAGAGTCTACCCACCCTTCCACAAGCCCAACAGTGATGATGCTGCTGACTCCAGTTATCTCCGTGTCCAGAGTCTACCCACCCTTCCACAAGCCCAACAGTGATGATGCTGCTGACTCCAGTTATCTCCGTGTCCAGAGTCTACCCACCCTTCCACAAGCCTAACAGTGATGCTGACTCCAGTTATCTCCGTGTCCAGAGTCTACCCACCCTTCCACAAGCCCAACAGTGATGATGCTGCTGAGCTCCAGTTATCTCCGTGTCCAGAGTCTACCCACCCTTCCACAAGCCCAACAGTGATGATGCTGCTGAGCCCCAGTTATCTCCGTGTCCAGAGTCTACCCACCCTTCCACAAGCCCAACAGTGATGATGCTGCTGAGCTCCAGTTATCTCCGTGTCCAGAGTCTACCCACCCTTCCACAAGCCCAACAGTGATGATGCTGCTGAGCCCAAGTTATCTCCGTGTCCAGAGTCTACCCACCCTTCCACAAGCCCAGCAGTGATGATGCTGCTGAGCTCCAGTTATCTCCGTGTCCAGAGTCTACCCACCCTTCCACAAGCCCAACAGTGATGATACTGCTGAGCTCCAGTTATCTCCGTGTCCAGAGTCTACCCACCCGTCCACAAGAGCCGTCAGGATAATGGCTCCACAGCCCCCTCCACCTCCGACTGTTCCTGACTATCTTGGAACAGAGGTGCAGCCCAGATTAGTCTAGAATCCTACCGTAGCCGCAGGTTTTCTGTACAAAAACCTTCATTTAATAGCAACTGGTTCATAAGAAGAGAGTGTCTGGAATACTTGGTTACTGAAGATGCTTGGGGTCCATCTACTGGGAGGTGGCTAACTGGTCTGTTTATTCCACTGATTCATATGGATGCCAGTTCATACATTGGCTGTAAAAGTGGGTAGAAACAGACATATAACTGTATCTATGTGGTCTTTACTTGAGAGTGTTTCAGCAAGGTGAGGTCAGAGAGATGCTTCCAAGGCAGTATTTTTCTGAACTCATAAAATCCTTTACACAATCTGATGGGATGGATGTTCAACCCCATTAAAATGACCATCAGGTCTATATAGAACCTTTAAGTTAAGATCTCACAGATCTGTTCATGGCAAAGCAGTTCAATGAATGATACTAATTGGTTCTTAAAGTATATAACTTATAAATCATGAGCCTCATCTTGAGGAGTCACCTGTGACAGTATTCATAAAGAGTAGGAGAGCTGATCTAGGATCAGTTTAGCCTTTTAGATCATAATGAATCAGATTACATGGAGAGGAGGACCTGATCCTAGATAATAATGAATCAGATTACATGGAGAGAGGTGACCTGATCCTAGATCATAATGAATCAGATTACATGGAGAGGGGGGACCTGATCCGAGATCATAATGAATCAGATTACATGGAGAGGGGTACCTGATCCTAGATCATAATGAATCAGATTACATGGAGAGGGGGACCTGATCCTAGATCATAATGAATCAGATTACATGGAGAGGAGGGACCTGATCCTAGATCAGCACTCCTCCTCTGTGACACTGACATAGTTGTAAAGTGTAGTTACAGCAGGAGTTTACTGCCATCTAGTGGAAGATACCAATAAAACACTTTGTTATCAGGGTGGGGAGACAGCTGAGCTGAAACAGAAAGTAAAGTTGTTATTTTGTACAGGATCCATTTTGAGACGACAGAGCAGAAAACACTACATGGAGAGAACTGACAAATAAAGTAAGTATTTCTGAACAATAATTAATTCTAATGAACAGAGTAAGAGAATTAATATCTGTAATGAGATATTACTAGTTAGTAGAACTGCTACTTGAGCTGAGTTGCTGACAGACAGCAGTTTTCAAAGTGTAAACTAATCAGTAGGCTGACATGTTATCAGTAAAACGTCTGGTAAAGATGGTGGAGGAGCTTTTCAATGATATGGTTTTATGTTTATCTCAGGGTTTCTCAATCCTTTTGTTCTTACCAGCACTTACACACCTGATTCAACTAATCATCAAATATTTTAAGATAGATTTAAGGCATACAAATTAACATTCTCAAATTAAAACTTGTTGGGTTTGTAGGCCTGCTTACAAGTATTAAAGTCCGACAGTAACTCACATTTTGGAGGAAAAAAACACAGCTCAACTTGGTTTCCAGTAAATTATATGTTTATCAAAAATAATGTAAGAGAGTTGTCTTGAAGAAACGCGTCTGGGATTAGAACTCTGTGTCTCAGTGCGCTGCGACAGTGAGATGTTCGTTTTGCATGACCCGGTGCTACAGCTGAGTGGACATTTACTTTAAGGACCAATAAAATGGTCTAAATTGTGTAAACTCTGCTCACCCGGGGAGCCGGGCAATGCAAAACAAATTCATCCAGTGTTACTTTATTTCCTGATATGAAATGTAAAGTCACTTTGTAGCCGACGCAGTTCCAGAATGTCTGTTGAAACTGTGTCTCATATGGAACGTTAGAACAGTGGTGGAAACAGAACTCAGTTCTCAAACTGGAGTAAAAGGAAAGATTCCTTCATAGAACATGACTCAAGTAAAAGTGAAAGTCACACAGTAAAATACTACTTCAGGAAAAGTCTAAAAGTATTTGGTTTCAAATATTATTAAGTATCAAAAGTAAAAGTAAAGTAGTAATAATTAAAAAAATCTTTATATTAAGCAAGCCAGATGCATTAGAAGACAGATAAATGTGTTGATTTGAAAGAAAGACGGGCAGATTCTGGTAGGTAGGCTACGAACTATTATAAAGTTAGGTTGTCGTCAGACATTCAACAGTCACAGTAGGTTTGAGCTACAGTATGATCACTAATCATGCCGACCAACCTGATGGTCTCTGTTGGAAATGTTGTGAAAAGTATCTGGCCTCGGCTATAAATATGTGGCATTACTCATCTCATATGTATATACTGTATTCTATACTATTCTACTGTATCTTAGTCTATGTATTACTCATTTCATATGTATATACTGTATTTTATACTATTCTACTGTATCTTAGTCTATGTATTACTCATCTCATATGTATATACTGTATTCTATCCTATTCTACTGTATCTTAGTCTATGTATTACTCGTCTCATATGTATATACTGTATTCTATACTATTCTACTGTATCTTAGTCTATGTATTACTCATCTCATATGTATATACTGTATTCTATACTATTCTACTGTATCTTAGTCTATGTATTACTCATCTCATATGTATATACTGTATTCTATACTATTCTACTGTATCTTAGTCTATGCCGCTCTGACATTGTGACCAATAACATTTGATTTGATTTAATTTAGATTAGGCTATATACATTACATGACCAAAAGTATGTGGACACCTGCTAGTCGATCATCTCATTCCAAAATCATAGGCATTGATATGGAGTTGGTCCCCCTTTGCTGATAGAACAGCCTCCACTCTTCTGGGAAGGCTTTCCACTAGACGTTGGAACATTGCTGTGGGGACTTTCTTCCATTCAGCCACAAGAGCATTAGGGAGGTCGGGCACTGATGTTGGGCGATTAGGCCTGGCTCGAAGTCAGCGTTCCAATTCATCCCAAAGGTGTTGGATGGGGTTGAGGTCAGGGTGCTGTGCAAGCCAGTCAAGTTCTTCCACACCGATCTCAACAAGCCATTTCTGTATGGACCTCACTTTGTGCACGGGGACATTGTCATGCTGAAACAGGAAAGGGCCTTCCCCAAACTGTTGCCACAAAGTTGGAAGCACAGAATCGTCTAGAATGTCATTTTATGCTGTAGCGTTACGATTTCTCTTCACTAGAACTAGGGGGCCCGAACCATGAAAAACAGCCCCAGACCATTATTCCTCCTCCACCAAACTTTACAGTTGGCACTATGCATTCGGGCAGGTAGCGTTTTCCTGGCATCTGCCAAACCCAGATTCGTGTATCGGACTGCCAGATGGAGAAGCGTGATTCATAACTCCAGATAACGTGTTTCCACTGTTCCAGAGTCCAATGGCGGCGAGCTTTACACCACTCAAGCCGATGCTTGGCATTGCGCATGGTGATCTTGTGTGCGGCTGCTCGGCCATGGAAACTAATTTCATGAAGCTCCCGACGAACAGTTATTTTGCTGACGTTGCAGTTTGGAACTTGGTAGTGAGTGTTGCAACCGAGGACAGACCATTTTTATGCGCTTCCGCACTCGGCGGGCCCGTTCTGTGAGCTTGTGTGGCCTACCACTTCACGGTTGAGCCGTTGTTGCTCCTAAAACATTTCCACTTCACTATAACAGCACTTACAGTTGACCGGGGCAGCTCTAGCAGGGCAGGAATTTGACAAACTGACTTGTTGGTAAGGTGGCATCCTATGACATTTGTCTATGGAGATTGCATGGCAGTCTGCTCGATTCTATACATCTGTCAGCAGCGGGTGTGGCTGAAATAGCTGAATTCTCTCATTTGAAGGGGTGTCCACATACTTTTGTATATATAGTGTACATGGCTCTGTCCTGCTACTGGTAGGACTATAACATTATGTGAACTTACCTGAACAGGTTTAGACTGGTCATCTATGATATGTAGGCTATATACAGTACATTCTCTGTCCTGCTACTGGTAGGACTATAACATTATGTGAACTGATCTGAACAGGTTTAGGCTGGTCATCTATGATATGTAGGTTATATACAGTACATTCTCTGTCCTGCTACTGGTAGGCCTATAACATGTGTACTAACCTGAACAGGTTTAGACTGGTCATCTATGATATGTAGGCTATAGCTGAGGTATAGACATTGATCTGCATATCACTAACAAACTGCTATTATACATTATAACCTAGTCTACTTTACATAATATAAAATCTCTTACTTGATGCAAAAAACCTTTCTGAATGGATCAATGATTTCCCCCTCAGATCAATCATGTCCATTTCAGCCCTTCTGTCTATATTCTCAGATACGTTTAGAAAAGAACAGATTGAAAGACAATGAACAATAAATATCCTGTTAATGAATACAAATAATTGTGAGACATGGCCTTGTGTTGCTGTACTGTCTAGAACTACCTTAACAAACAGTGACTTATTATTATTGTTATTATTATTATTGTTGCTGTACTGTCTATAACTACCTTAACAAACAGTGACTTATTATTAGTATTATTATTGTTGCTGTACTGTCTATAACTACCTTAACAGTGACTTATTATTATTGTTATTATTATTATTATTATTGTTGCTGTACTGTCTATAACTACCTTAACAAACAGTGATTTATTATTATTATTGACAGTTACCATGGAGATGAAATGTCACAACTACATGATGCATTAAATCACCTGACTGTTTCGATATGTCTGTTAGTAAATGTTTTATTTCTCAAAGAAATAATGAATAAATGAAAACCATTGGAAATCAATTATTAGTTAGTCACTGTGTTAACCACAACCAACATGCTGGATCTCTGTTTAGTTGTCACTGTGTTAACCACAACCAACATGCTGGATCTCTGTTTAGTTGTCAATGTGTTAACCACAACCAACATGCTGGATCTCTGTTTAGGGGACAGTGCTCTAAAATGAGTCTCTCTGGGGAGAGAGAGGAGGGGGGCCCTGCCTCTAAAATGAGTCTCTCTGGGGAGAGAGAGGAGGGGGGCCCTGCCTCTAAAATGAGTCTCTCTGGGGGACATGACACCAAAGCTAAGAGGTAAGATGACAATTTTATGAAGATTTGATTAAGTTTATTTCCAAAATAAATAGCTATCTTAAGATGAATGCACAAACTGTAAATCTCTCTGGATAAGAGCATCTGCTAAATCAGGGGTTCTCAATCCGGGGTCTGTGGAGGTACTGCAGGGGTTCTCAATCCGGGGTCTGTGGAGGTACTGCAGGGGTTCTCAATCCGGGGTCTGTGGAGGTACTGCAGGGGTTCTCAATCCGGGGTCTGCGGAGGTACTGCAGGGGTTCTCATTCCGGGGTTTGTGGAGGTACTGCAGGGGTTCCGCGGCACCCTGACTGTACTCGTTGCAATGGAAGACATTTGATAGAATTTTCACGACATGACCACTTTTCCTACTCTTAATTATTGACTAATATAATGGAATGCATATTATTTTAACCATTTCTGATGGTTGTTACAAGCAGAATTTTGACAATATAACCGTTATATCAACACACTCTTCACACCCGTTTAACAACTCTAAATAGCTTTGGCATAGTAGGCATCAAGTCCCTTGCCAATAATGTTGCCTACAACGTTGCATACAATGTTCATTTTCATCCAACACATATTACTCCCTAGATGCCTTCAATTGCCCAATTTATAGCCATGCCCAATTTAGGATTATTTTTTAACAATGTGATGTTGTGCTCCAAAGGGATAACTTGAAATAACATGATGTAGGTATTTAAATAATCAAAAGAAAAACGTGTTTATTATACACTCTTAGAAAAGAAGGTTCCTTATAGAACCAAAAAGGCTTCTATCACTTCCTTAATATATGGAACCACTAAAAGTTATATATATTTTTGGTTCAGTGAAGAAGAATCTCTAGAGTTCTGATCAACGAAAGGTGAATGTTTTGAGGATGTAGCAGGCCTCCAGTGGTCAGATCAATTCCGCCTGTTTTTTCCAGCGCCCGGACCCGGGATTCAAACCAGCCACCTTTCAGCCCCAGGTCCGACTCCTGCCACAGCTCCAACTCCTTAGCCGCTGGGTGAAAACCTGAGTTAATCTTCAGAAATAAACATGAGTTAATCTGCCAAAATGAAGACAAAATGCTTGAGAGACATACATGATATCACTTGTTATACATAAATATTATACATAAATCATTGTCAAAAGCACAAGACACACTGCTGCATGTAGGTCTATATTATTTATGGATTGATCATATAGAAATATCAAAACATTTTTTAAACTACTACAAAGCAATTACATGTGGCGCAGGAACCACTGACTCGCTGCATTATTCTATAGTATTATCAAGACACCTGCTGTGAACTCTTAACTACTTAGGACAGCTCACGAGGTGTCCTAAATATCTGCTGACTAGGTGGGACTAGAGACTTCATGCATTGTTTAAATTTATACCCATAAGTGTAAAATGTCTTTATTCTCAGCACTTATACGACCAATTTTCTACTCTGAGACACTTTGGCGATATGGGCCCAGATCTCTGTTATAAAAAAACATAGAATGTTTGTTTAACACAATAAAAAATGAATATTACTAATGTAACCCGCTGTAAAGACTTTGTTTAGTTGATTGTGTTGCACTGCTCATGTCCGTGTTCTGGAACTGTCCGCGTTCTGGTACTGTCCGCGTCCCCGTACAGAACTGTCCGCGTCCCCGTTCGGTGTGGCGCCAAGCATATTGTCCGGTTACGCGCAGAGTTGGCTGAGGTGATCTTGGGGAATAACGACGGAGTTCACTACAGTGTTGAGACACTGAAGTTTATTGTTCAATTAGCTTTTTTCTTTACGGTCAGGAACAGTATGAGTGTAGCCAGATCCTTTTCACTCTCTATCCTTGTTTCATTTCGTGGTTCACCGGATTCATCATCGAGACGAGGGACAGACGAACGACCTGCTAACTAGCCAAGCTAGCCGGTACAGCTCGGTAAGCTAGCTAGCTACTATACCAGCAGCATCCTAGTTATTAATTTAGCTAACAATACATCATTCTCTCGTTGACGGATGCTGGCTACCTCTGTCCGGTTCTCCTCTCTTCACTAGATGGACGGTAACTTTAGTGTTTAACCCCTCTGTGTCAAAGGACCAATCTTTTGAATATTATTTTCAGGGCGCCTCAATAGCAGGTATTGAACACCGGGTAAATAATCACTAGTCAGAGCCTCAACCTCAGTAAACATTCATTATAAAAAACATCTTAATATCTGATATTGCGAGTAAACAACCTCGGAATAGAAAAGACAAGAGTGCGTCTTCCAGCCCACCAATAAATTACATAATTCAACCCTCCCGGTTAGTAAATTTACCTCAACATGCCCCCGGAGAAGGCAGAGTAACGACACCAGCCTTTTAGCGGGGCTGACTACAACGCTCGCGTCGCTAAATTAATTTCGTTATTAAAAATGACACACTGCTCGCACGCGCCAACAAGCGTTGAGAAGTCAGTTCTATTTGTGACGCAGATCGCGCTGCAAATCCTCATTGGTTTATAGAAGCAGGTACCCACGTGCCATCTCCTCATTGGTTTATAGAAGCAGGTACCCACGTGCCATCTCCTCATTGGTTTATAGAAGCAGGTACCCACGTGCCATCTCCTCATTGGTTTATAGAAGCAGGTACCCACGTGCCATCTCCTCATTGGTTTATAGAAGCAGGTACCCACGTGCCATCTCCTCATTGGTTTATAGAAGCAGGTACCCACGTGCCATCTCCTCATTGGTTTATAGAAGCAGGTACCCACGTGCCATCTCATTGGTTTATAGAAGCAGGTACCCACGTGCCATCTCATTGGTTTATAGAAGCAGGTACCCACGTGCCATCTCCTCATTGGTTTATAGAAGCAGGTACCCACGTGCCATCTCATTGGTTTATAGAAGCAGGTACCCACGTGCCATCTCATTGGTTTATAGAAGCAGGTACCCACGTGCCATCTCCTCATTGGTTTATAGAAGCAGGTACCCACGTGCCATCTCCTCATTGATTTATAGAAGCAGGTATCCACGTGCCATCTCCACATTGGTTTATAGAAGCAGGTACCCACGTGCCATCTCCTCATTGGTTTATAGAAGCAGGTACCCACGTGCCATCTCCTCATTGGTTTATAGAAGCAGGTACCCACGTGCCATCTCCTCATTGGTTTATAGAAGCAGGTACCCACGTGCCATCTCCTCATTGATTTATAGAAGCAGGTATCCACGTGCCATCTCCACATTGGTTTATAGAAGCAGGTACCAACGTGCCATCTCCTCATTTAGCAATAAACATAACTTCTTTAAACAATAAAAGCTAATTTACCAACATTTCTGAAAATGGATATATAGCATTTTGGATTGAAACTGTTCTTCTGTTTCCCCATCAGAGCTCAGAGTAGATGAGAGATGTAATGTTTGTCTCTGTTGTGTTGAAGCCCAATCAAGCAGGAGAGACCAGCCTCCCCTGTTCCCAGCTGTGTGTCCATGAAGAGTGACCAGTCTATGGAACCTCCTCTATACTTTAGAGAGGGAGACTTTTCTACTGAACAAAGGTAAGAAGAACTCATGGGTCATGGTCAGTGAGTTAAACAACACTGTCTCTAGTCATTTCTCCTCTCCCATTTTCCCATTTCTTTTTGATGTTTTCATAATCCATAGACTAATCTTTTTGTCCATTTTCATTAGTCCTAAAACAATATTAGACAAACACAACATTCCCTCCCTGTGTGTGTGTGTGTGTGTTTGTGTGTGTGTGTGTGTGTGTGTGTGTGTGTGTGTGTGTGTGTGTGTGTGTGTGTGTGTGTGTGTGTGTGTGTGTGCACTCCCTGGATGAGGAGATGTAATCTCATGTTTTGTCCACAGAAACCAACAGGAGAGATCAGAGTCAGAGATTCTCAGTGGTCAGTCTTCCCAGAGTCATCAAACAGACCTGGCCTCCATATTCAGTGTATGTGGTCCTGTTATGTACATTTGTTTTTGTTTACCTCGAGTAAAGTTGATCTGTCAATCATTCATTAATGTGTTAATGAGAAAGCATTTTGTTTCTTGCTTAACTTATTTACTTGATTTATTTCAGTTGCTTGAAGAGAAAATTATGACATTTGTGAAGAACGAGCTGAAGATGTTCAAGAGGATTCTTAGTCCAGAACTCTCAGAAGGCTTTGAGAGTCAGAAGCAGGATAAGGAAGTGGTGGATGCTGAAGCTGAGAAGCAGGAGAGCAGTGCCAGAGAGGGGGCTCTGAAGATCACACTGCACGTCCTGAGGAAAATGAACCAGAAGGAGCTTGCTGACACACTGGAGAAATGTAAGATCTGTCTGCCTCATGTTGAATGCTGTTTTATAACATTTAAAAGCTGTAGCTAAAGTACAGCTAAAGTAGCTGTGTAACTCAATGATATTGTTGCAGCCTTAACACAACACCTAGTGACCTCATCAAGTAGCAGCAGGGATGTGTTGTGGTGATTAATTTAGAGAGAGAGACAACATTAATAATACCATCAATAATACCAATAATAATATAATCAGTCACACCAGTCTGTAATGCATTATGAAAACATTTACACATTTATACAGTCAGTTAAGATAATAAATTATTATAATGTAAAACGTTATAACCGTCTTACAATACTGTAGTCATTAAAACAGACGTAATATTAATATCCTCTGTGTTATTTCTAGATTCAGATGAGCTTGCTGTGATTTGCCAACGTGAACTCAAATCTAATCTAAAGAAGAAGTTTCAATGTGTATTTGAGGGGATCGCTAAACAAGGAAACCCAACACTTCTCAATAAGATCTACACAGAGCTCTACATCACAGAGGGTGGAACAGGAGAGGTCAATAATGAACATGAGCTGAGACAGATTGAGACAACAACCAGGAAACAAGCAAGACCAGAGACTGCAATTAAATGTAACGACATCTTCAAACCCTTAACTGGACAAGACAAACCTATCAGAACTGTGCTGACAAAGGGAGTCGCTGGCATTGGAAAAACAGTCTCTGTGCAGAAGTTCATTCTGGACTGGTCTGAAGGAAAAGCAAATCAGGATGTCCAATTTGTATTTTCATTCCCTTTCCGGGAGCTGAATTTGATGAAAGAGGACAAACACACTTTCATTGAACTCCTCAATCACTTCTCAATGGAAACCAAACAATCAGGAATCTCCATCTACAACAAGTACAAAGTTCTGTTCATCTTTGATGGTCTGGATGAGTGCCGACTGCCCCTAGACTTCCAGAAGAACAAGATCTGTTGGGACGTCACAGAGTCAACCTCAGTGGATGTTCTGCTGACAAATCTCATCAAGGGAAATCTGCTTCCCTCTGCTCTCCTCTGGATAACTACCCGACCTGCAGCAGCCAATAAGATTCCTTCAGGGTGTGTTGACCAGGTGACAGAGGTACGAGGCTTCAATGACCCACAGAAGGAGGAGTACTTCAGGAAGAGATTCAGTGATGAGGACCTGGCCAGCAGAATCATCTCACACATAAAGACATCAAGGAGCCTCCACATCATGTGCCACATTCCAGTCTTCTGTTGGATTTCTGCAACAGTCCTTGAACACATGCTGAAACATAAGAGAGAAGAGATGCCCAAGACTCTGACTGAGATGTACACACACCTTGTGGTGTTTCATACCAAACAGAAGAATGAAAAGTATCTTGGGAAAGAAGAGACAGGTCCACACTGGAATAAAGAGAGCATTCTGTCACTGGGAAAACTGGCTTTTCAGCAGCTTGTGAATGGCAATCTGATTTTCTATGAAGAAGACATGAAAGAGGCTGGCATTGATGTCAATGAAGCCTCCTTGTACTCAGGATTGTGCACACAGCTCTTTAAAGAGGAATGTGGGCTGTACCAGGACAAGGTGTACTGCTTTGTTCATCTGAGCATTCAGGAGTTTCTGGCTGCTGTATATGTGTTCCTCTCATTCATCAACAAAAATGAGAATCTAATGGACAAACTGCAAACAACGTCCAGGAACCTTTCTGTGAGGATCAAACAAAGGCGTAAAGTTTCTGTCTACGAGAGTGCTGTGGATAAAGCCTTACAAAGCGAGACAGGAAACCTGGACCTTTTCCTTCGCTTCCTTCTGGGCCTCTCACTGGAGTCCAATCAGAAGCACTTACGAGGTCTACTGACAAAGACAAGAAGCAGCTCACAGAGCCATGAAGAAACAGTCAAGTACATCAAGGAGAAGATCAGGGAGAATCCCTCTCCAGAGAGGTGCATCAATCTGTTCCACTGTCTGAATGAACTGAATGACCATTCTCTAGTGGAGGAGATCCAAAGCTTCCTGAGATCAGGAAGTCTCTCTAGAGACAAACTGTCACCTGCACAGTGGTCAGCTCTGGTCTTTGTGTTGCTGACTTCAGAAAAGGAGCTGGATGTGTTTGACCTGAAGAAATACTCCAGATCAGAGGAAGGTCTTCTGAGGCTGCTGCCAGTGGTCAAAGCCTCCAGAGCTGCTCTGTGAGTAAATAAAATGGCATTTAAGAACTATTATATTAATTATCAGGAAGAAATATTAAGTTTAGATAAAAATATGTTTTATAATATGTAAATAATATTATATTGAATAACATATTCAATAAATTCATTGATGTTCACATTAGTATAACATTATGACCGTACAATTCTAGGAGATGGAAGATGAATCTATATGTTGTTTGAGAGAATAAACCAAATGCATCTGCCATTGTCCTTCTACACTACTCGTTAAATTAACGGTGTGTTTGTGAAGTCATGATGATCTCTTTGTCAGGCTGTCAGGCTGTGGAATCACAGAGGAAGGCTGTGCTTCTCTGGTCTCAGCTCTGAGGTCAAACCCCTCACACCTGAGAGAGCTGGATCTGAGTAACAATGACCTGAAGGATTCAGGAGTGAAGCTGCTCTCTGCTGGACTGGGGAATCCCCACTGTAAACTGGAGACTCTGAGGTCAGTATTCCTGTAGTTGGTCAACAAGTGATAACTGTTCACCAGATCCACATGTGTTTACCAGACACACATAGTCCACACCATATGTGTTTGGACAGTGAAGATTACAGTTTTACATTTGGTGCTATGCTCCAGCATTTTGGATTTGAGATATAATGTTTCATATTAAGCGACATAACAGAATGTCACCTTTTATTTGAGGTTAATGGTGAGAGGTTATCATGTTTTGTTGTAGCCTCTGTTATTGGTAATGGTGAGAGGTTAGCATGTTTTGTTGTAGTCTCTGTTATTGGTAATGGTGAGAGGTTAGCATGTTTTGTTGTAGCCTCTGTTATTGGTAATGGTGAGAGGTTAGCATGTTTTGTTGTAGTCTCTGTTATTGGTAATGGTGAGAGGTTAGCATGTTTTGTTGTAGTCTCTGTTATTGGTAATGGTGAGAGGTTAGCATGTTTTGTTGTAGTCTCTGTTATTGGTAATGGTTGAGAGGTTAGCATGTTTTGTTGTAGCCTCTGTTATTGGTAATGGTGAGAGGTTAGCATGTTTTGTTGTAGCCTCTGTTATTGTTAATGGTGAGAGGTTAGCATGTTTTGTTGTAGCCTCTGTTATTGGTAATGGTGAGAGGTTAGCATGTTTTGTTGTAACCTCTGTTATTGGTAATGGTGAGAGGTTAGCATGTTTTGTTGTAGCCTCTGTTATTGGTAATGGTGAGAGGTTAGCATGTTTTGTTGTAGTCTCTGTTATTGGTAATGGTGAGAGGTTAGCATGTTTTGTTGTAGCCTCTGTTATTGTTAATGGTGAGAGGTTAGCATGTTTTGTTGGAACCTCTGTTATTGGTAATGGTGAGAGGTTAGCATGTTTTGTTGTAGTCTCTGTTATTGGTAATGGTGAGAGGTTAGCATGTTTTGTTGGAACCTCTGTTATTGGTAATGTTGAGAGGTTAGCATGTTTTGTTGTAGCCTCTGTTATTGGTAATGGTGAGAGGTTAGTATGTTTTGTTGTAGCCTCTGTTATTGGTAATGGTGAGAGGTTAGTATGTTTTGTTGTAGCCTCTGTTATTGGTAATGGTGAGAGGTTAGCATGTTTTGTTGTAGCCTCTGTTATTCATGATTTATCTTAATCATGGCATCATCAGGATTACTTTAGTCGTATTTAGGAACATGTTATCTACTCGCTTAGACAGAAAATTACTCCCGTCATCATCCACCATTTTAATATTGGGAAAAACACAAACCAAAACAAACTGCAAATACAACCAATGAGTTTGAGTCACAGGCTTGATGTTGTCACTGTGTTAAAGGAATATCAGACCAAATACTATTCTTTTGACGATTTTAATACACTATGAGTTAATTGGTCAGAATACTTATGACTTCTTCAAATAGGGGACTAGATACATAAAGTGCTTTCATTTCTAAATGGTGAAACAGATATGTATTAAAATATCCTCAAATAAAAGGTGACATTATATACTGTCACCTCATATGAAACATTTGATCTCAAATCCAAAATGCTGGAGTATAGAGACACATTTAAAATGTTAGTTTCACTGTCAAAATAGATATGGTGTGGACTGTATACTCAATACAATCTAAATCTGATACCTCACTGTCAAAATAGATATGGTGTGGACTGTATACTCAATACAATCTAAATCTGATACCTCACCGTCTGTCTTTTGACTGATACTGATTTTTAAACTGGTCTGGTCAGTCTACTATAATATTTGTACTATACATGTTTCTCTACAAGTAATATTATGATCATTTATAATAATGATACATTAATTTATGAATAGATATGGCAGGTTTCAGGACACTGATGTATCTGAATATGTTGAAAAAATATACTGCCACTATTTTCACCACCAAAGAATATCAGTGTGATTTTAATATGATTTGACTCTTTGCAGGCTGTCAGGCTGTCTAGTCACAGAGGAAGGCTGTGCTTCTCTGGTCTCAGCTCTGAGGTCAAACCCCTCACACCTGAGAGAGCTGGACCTGAGCTACAATCACCCAGGAGACTCAGGAGTCAGACTGCTCTCTGCTGGACTGGAGGATCCACACTGCAGACTGGAGAAACTCAAGTATGTAGAGGGTTTATGTCCATGTTCATATCAGACATGTTGGACTTATCAGGCTCGTTAAGACAAATATTCTGACCACCACTTGGACAAAGCTATATGCTGACTGTGTGTGTGTGTGTGTGTGTCCTGTGTGTGTGTTCTGTGAAACACACTAGACTCACACACACACACACACACCCATGACAAACACATACTGGACACACATACACACTGGTCACACACACTAGACACAAACACTGTGTGTGAGTGTGTGTGTGTGTGTGTGTGTGTGTGTGTGTGTCCAGTATGTGTGTGTGTCCAGTATGTGTGTGTGTCCAGTATGTGTGTGTGTCCAGTGTGTGTGTGTGTGTGTGTGTGTGTGTGTGTGTGTGTGTGTGTGTGAGTTCAGGTGTATCCCTCAATGACTGTCTGTTCTTCTGCTTACCGCTACAGTGTGGAACATGGTGGAGAGTACACAATGAAACCTGGGCTTAGAAAATGTGAGTGTTGACTGCTGTGAAGAATATGACTAAGAATAAGTCTTAATTCAAGTTAAGTCAAAGTCAAAGACCACCATCATTACTTACTTGGTCATATTAAATATCAGCTGTAGTTCTACAGAAGCAGAAATCAGGGACACCAACGTTTACAAAGAGTTGCTTTGATAATGTGTGTGTGTGTGTGTGTGTGTGTGTGTGTGTGTGTGTGTGTGTGTGTGTGTGTGTGTGTGTGTGTGTGTGTGTGTGTGTGTGTGTGTGTGTGTGTGTGTGTGTGTGTGTGTGTGTGTGTGTAATTAATGGGAATAAGTGTGTTTTATATTACCATACAGTATAACATATGATCATTCAACAAGTCTCAAGTTACCTTCACTTCTCCTTTTGATACCTAGAAACATCTACATTAAATGAATTAGTGAAAAGTGAGTTAACATTCTAATGTGAATGATGATGATTTCTAATATTGTGTCTGGTTTCATCCATCAGATGTCTGTGATCTCACACTGGACCCAAACACAGTAAACAGACTCCTCTCTCTGTCTGAGGAGAACAGAAAAGTGACATGTAGGACAGAGGAGCAGCCGTATCCTGATCACCCAGAGAGATTTGATTACTGGCAGCAGGTGCTGTGTAGAGAGGGTCTGACTGGGCGCTGTTACTGGGAGGTAGAGTGGAGTGGGAGAAGGGCTGATATAGGAGTGACATATAAAGGAATCAACAGGAGAGAAGGGGGTAATGACTGTGGTCTTGGACACAATGACAAGTCCTGGAGTCTGTTCTGCTATGACAACCGTTACGCTGCCTGGCACAATAATAATCTCACTACCATAGACGTCCCCTCCTCCAGCTCCCACAGAGTAGGAGTGTATCTGGACTGGTCAGCCGGCACTCTGTCCTTCTATAGAGCCTCCTCTGACACACTGACCCACCTGAACACATTCACCTCCACATTCACTGAGCCCCTCTATCCAGGGTTTGGGCTTTGGGATGATGGTGACTCAGTGTCCCTCTGTCAGTGATACACACACTGGACACACTGGACACACACACACACACACACACTCACACTGGACACACACACACACTCACACTGGACACACACACACACACACTCACACTGGACACACACACACACACACACTCACACTGGACACACACACACACTCACACTGGACACACACACACTGGACAGATACACACACACACACACTGGACACACACACACACACTGGACACACACACACACTCACGCTGGACACACACACACACTCACACTGGACACACACACACTCACACTGGACACACACACACTCACACACTGGACAGATACACACACACTGGACACACACACACACTGGACACACACACAATGGACACACACACACTGGACACACACACACTGGACACACACACACACACACTGGACACACACACACTGGACACACACACTGGACACACACTCACACTGGACACACACACTGGACACACACTGGACACACACACACACACACTCATACTGGAAACACACACACACACACACTGGACACACACACCCACACCCTGGACACACACACACACACACTGGACACACACACACACACTGGAAACACACACATACACACACACACTGGACACACACACACACTGGACACACACACACACTGAAAACACACACACTCACACTGGACACACACTCACACTGGACACACACACAGACACACTGGACACACACACTCACACTGGACACACACACAGGACACACACACACTGGACACACACACACACACACACTGGACACACACACTGGACACACACACACACACTGGACACACACACACACTGGAAACACACACATACACACACCCACCCACACACACACTGGACACACACACACACTGGACACACACACACACTGGACACACACACACACACACTGGACACACACACAGACACACTGGACACACACACAGACACACACACTCACCCTGGACACACACTGGACACACACACACTGGACACACACACACACACACACTGGACACACACACACTGGACACACACACACTCACTGGACACACACACACACACACACACACTGGACACACACTGGACACACACACACACACACACTGGACACACACACACACTCACACTGGACAAACACACACACTCACACTGGACACACACTGGACAGATACACACACACTGGACACACACACACACACACACTGGACACACACACTCACACTGGACACACACACTCACACTGGACACACACACACACACACTCACACTGGACACACACACAGACACACTGGACACACACACACACACACACACTGGACAGATACACACACACTGGACACACACACACACACACACACACACACACTGGACACACACACACTGGACACACACACACACACACTTACTGGACACACACACACACACACACACACACTGGACAGATATACACACACACTGGACACACACACACACACTGGACAAACACACACACCCACACACACACACACTGTAGAAACACACACACACACACAGATGCGTGTCTTCCTATAATTGTGACAATAACACCGTTAAAATACCAATGTGATCATTTGTTGTCTTTTATGTTGAATAACAAATTGTATAATTATATATGGACATACGCTCCATAGTTGTACAAGTATTCAAGGATATATTGTACTTTTCATAATAAAACATACTTGAAACAAGAAAAGCATGTTAATTGTGAAAACAGTTTGGTTATTGATGTTACGTTTCCTCTGTCAGGTTGACGTTAACCTGCGATTGGTTGAAACATGAAACTAATATGAAATGAAATACAAAACAATTAAATATGTGGAATTGAATTAAACAAATTGTACAACAGAGTGTTGTAATGCAGGGTTACTATAGCAACAGAGTGTTGTGATGCAGGGTCACTATAGCAACAGAGTGTTGTGATGCAGGGTCACTATAGCAACAGAGTTCTCTCTCCCTCTGCTCTCTCTGTTCTCTGCTCTCTCTCTCTCTGCTCTCTCAGCCTGCTCTCTGCTCTCTCTGCTCTGCTGTTCTCTCTTTTCTCTTCTCTCTCTGCCCTCTCTCTTCTCTCTCAGCCTGCTATCTGCTCTCTCTCTTCTCTCTCTGCTGTTCTCTCTTTTCTCTGCTCTCTCTATGCTCTCTCACTCTCTCTTTTATTTCTCAGCCTGCTCTCTGCTCTCTGCTGTCCGCTCTCTCTGCCCTCTATTGCTCTCTCTTCTCTCTGCTCTCTCTGCCCTCTCTCTTCTCTCTGCTCTATCTCTCACTCTCTGCTCTCTCTCCTTCCCTCCCTGCTCTCTCTTCTCTCTCAGCCTGCTCTCTGTCTGCTCTGCTGTTCTCTCTTTTCTCTGCTCACTCTATGCTCTCTCACTCTCTCTTTGCTTTCTCAGCCTGCTCTCTCTGCTCTCTATTGCTCTCTCAGCACTCTCTGTTCTCTCTCTGCTCTCTCTCTCTCTGCCCTCTCTGTTCTCTCTCTGCTCTCTCTACTCTCCCTCTGCCCTCTGCTCTCTCTCTGCTTTTTCTATCTGCTCTCTGTCTCTCCCTAAGCTCTCTCTCTCTCTGGTCTCTGCTATCTCTGCTCTGCTCTCCCTGCTATCTCTCTCTGCTCTCTCTCTCTGCTCTCACTTTTCTCTATGCTCTGCTCTCTCTGCTTGCTCTCGCTCTCTCTCTGCTCTCTCTTCTCTCTCAGCACTCTCTGTTCTCTCTCTGCTCTCTCTCTGCCCTCTCTGTTCTCTCTCTGCTCTCTGCTCTCTCTGCTGTCTATCTCTGCTCTCTGTCCTCTGCTCTCTCTGCTCTTGCTCTACTCTCTCTGCTCTTTCTCTCTTTTCTCTCTGTTCTCTGCTCTCTCTCCCTCTGCTCTCTCAGCCTGCTCTCTCGCTCTCTGCTCTCTGTTCTCTGCTCTCTCTCTCTCCCTCTGCTCTCTTTCTGTTGTCTGCTCTCTACCCTCTCTCTCTCTGCTCTCTCTCTCTCTGCTCTCTCTCTGCTCTCTCTCTGCTCTCTCAGCCTGCTCTCCGGTCTCTCCCTCTCTCTCTAATGCTCTCTCCTCTCTAATGCTCTCTCAGCCTGCTCTCTCTCTGCTCTCACCCTCTCTGCTTTCTCTCTTTTCTCTGCTCTCTCTGCTCTCTGATTTCTCTTTTCCCTGCTCTCTGCTCTCTCTCTCTGCTCTTCTCTCTGCTCTCTCAGCCTGCTCTCTGCTCTCTCTCTGCTCTCTGCCTCTTTCTGCTCTCTTCTCTCTGCTGTCTGCTCTCTCAGCTCTCTCTCTGTGCTCTGCTCTCTCTCTCTGTGGTCTTCTCTCTCTCTCTCTCTGCATCTCTCGCTTTTTATATCTTAACAGGGGTGCAGTTTGGACAATCACCACTTGATGTCAGTGTTAAACCAGAAGTGATGAAAACAACATCACTGCAGAGAGAGAGTCTAATATACTGATATACAGTGCATTCAGAAAGTATTCAGACCCCTTGACTTTTTACACATTTTGTCACGTTACAGCCTTATTCTAAAATGGATTACATTGTTTTTTCCCCTCATCAATCTACACACAATAACCCAGAATTACAAAGCAAAAACAGTTTATTTTATGTGCACATTTTTATTTAAAAAAACTTAGATATCACATTTACATAAGTATTCAGACCCTTTACTCAGTACTTTGTTGAAGCACCTTTGGCAGCGATTACAGCCTTGAGTCTTCTTGGGTATGACGCTACAAGCTTGGCACACCTGTATTTTGGGAGTTTCTCCCATTCTCTGCAGATCCTCTCAAGTTCTGTCAGGTTGGATGGGGAGCTTTGCTGCACTGCTTTTTTCAGGTGTCTCCAGAGATGTTCGATCGGGTTCAAGTCCGGGCTTAGGATCATTGTCCTGTTGTCCAGTCTGTGTATACTATACTGGGAAGGTAGAGAGTCAGAACTGATAGAGGATCTGGAGCCCTGAGGGAAAGAGAGAGAGGGAGGGTAGAGAGTCAGAACAGAGGGAGAGAGGGAGGGGGGGGAGTCAGAACAGAGGGAAAGAGAGAGAGGGAGGGTAGAGAGTCAGAACAGAGGGAAAGAGAGAGGGGGGAGAGTCAGAACAGAGGGAAAGAGAGAGGGAGGGAGGGTAGAGTTAGAACAGAGTGAAAGAGAGAGAGAGTGAGGGTAGAGAGTCAGAACAGAGGGAAAGAGAGAGAGAGAGGGAGGGGAGAGAGTCAGAACAGAGGGAAAGAGAGAGAGGGAGGGGAGAGAGTCAGAACAGAGGGAAAGAGAGAGAGATGGAGGGTAGAGGGTCAGAACAGAGGGGAAGAGAGAGAGGGAGGGGAGAGAGTCCGAACAGAGGGAAAGAGAGAGAGAGGGAGGGGAGAGAGTCAGAACAGAGGGAAAGAGAGAGAGAGGGAGGGGAGAGAGTCAGAACAGAGGGAAAGAGAGAGAGAGGGAGGGTAGAGAGTCAGAACTGCTTCAAGGTCAGAACTTGGTCAGGATGTTTCTCTGAAACACAGAACACTAAAGTTGGTCATGATGTTTCTCTGAAACACAGAACACTAAAGTTGGTCATGATGTTTCTCTAAAACAGTAAAGACTAAAGTTGCTCATGATGTTTCTCTGAAACAGTAAAGACTAAAGTTGCTCATGATGTTTCTCTAAAACACAGAACACTAAAGTTGGTCATGATGTTTCTCTAAAACACAGAAGACTAAAGTTGGTCATGATGTTTCTCTAAAACAGTAAAGACTAAAGTTGGTCATGATGTTTCTCTAAAACAGTAAAGACTAAAGTTGGTCATGATGTTTCTCTGAAACAGTAAAGACTAAAGTTGGTCATGATGTTTCTCTAAAACAGTAAAGACTAAAGTTGGTCATGATGTTTCTCTAAAACACAGAACACTAAAGTTGGTCATGATGTTTCTCTAAAACAGTAAAGACTAAAGTTGGTCATGATGTTTCTCTAAAACAGTAAAGACTAAAGTTGGTCATGATGTTTCTCTGAAACAGTAAAGACTAAAGTTGGTCATGATGTTTCTCTAAAACAGTAAAGACTAAAGTTGGTCATGATGTTTCTCTGAAACAGTAAAGACTAAAGTTGGTCATGATGTTTCTCTAAAACACAGAACACTAAAGTTGGTCATGATGTTTCTCTAAAACAGTAAAGACTAAAGTTGGTCATGATGTTTCTCTGAAACAGTAAAGACTAAAGTTGGTCATGATGTTTCTCTAAAACACAGAACACTAAAGTTGGTCATGATGTTTCTCTAAAACACAGAAGACTAAAGTTGGTCATGATGTTTCTCTAAAACAGTAAAGACTAAAGTTGGTCATGATGTTTCTCTAAAACAGTAAAGACTAAAGTTGGTCATGATGTTTCTCTAAAACACAGAATACTAAAGTTGGTCATGATGTTTCTCTAAAACACAGAACACTAAAGTTGGTCATAAGCAGAGGTCTAGCAGAGCCAACGTGCAGTTGTATATTTCAACAAGCTGTTCCTGTGTCACCGAATAGCCGATACCATGAATGTCCTTTACAAGAAAAGACTCAGCTACATAGATGCTGCCAAGATGAAGATGTTGGACCATATTGCAGATGTTCTCTTTGCACAAAGGATGCTAAACAATGGAGAGTTGGAAAGTGTCCAGTCTATAGGAGGTACTCATGACAAGGCCCGGGCCCTGATTGACACTGCCAGAAGTAAGGGAGGTATTACTAGTAATAGCTTGATGGCAACATGGGAAAATTACCCTGGATCATCCTCAGTAGGTAATGGTAATGTTATGTCACCTAAGGAAATAGTCTCAATTTTTTGGGACAATATAACCCGTGATGATATTGAGAAGATGAAGTTTGTTATGAGCGAGATAGAGATCACGCATCGACACCGCATCAGTGCTCTGGACCTGCAATATGTGACAGATAGAACCGGGTTAGCAGATGTTATGGCATTGCATTACGGAGCTGCAGCACGGGCAGTGTTGAACACCCTGCTCAAGAAAATCGGTCGCAATGACCTGGTGAAGCGAGTCAAAGACAGTGACTGTACTCACACCTCAAGTCAGCTACAACCTGTGGCCTTCGCTACACGCGGCAAGGTTATCAATAAACATCAAGGTGACAGAGAAGGTGTTGAATATACTTTGCGACCTTGACAGAGGACAGTTGAAAAGATTCATATGGACATTGAAACTACCAAGCAGCACGGCTGAGCTTATCAGAAACACCAACTGACCTGCAAAAAGTGCTGAAGGAACATGTTCAACATGACCAGTTACCTGGATACCATTTACAAAACACTGAGGGAAATGAACCAAAACAGCCTGGCAGACCAGTTGAAAACGTATATAGCCGGCCTCAGTCCCTAGGATATGTAGTCAATGATAAACTGTGTTAACTACACTGAACAGTATTAGGTCTATAAATGTCCCTAGGATATGTAGTCAATGATAAACTGTTTTTACTACACTGAACAGTGTTAGGTCTATAAATGTCCCTAGGATATGTAGTCAATGATAAACTGTGTTTACTACACTGAACAGTATTAGGTCTATAAATGTCCCTAGGATATGTAGTCAATGATAAACTGTTTTTACTACACTGAACAGTGTTAGGTCTATAAATGTCCCTAGGATATGTAGTCAATGATAAACTGTGTTTACTACACTGAACAGTATTAGGTCTATAAATGTCCCTAGGATATGTAGTCAATGATAAACTGTGTTTACTACACTGAACAGTGTTAGGTCTATAAATGTCCCTAGGATATGTAGTCAATGATAAACTGTGTTTACTACACTGAACAGTATTAGGTCTATAAATGTCCCTAGGATATGTAGTCAATGATAAACTGTGTTTACTACACTGAACAGTGTTAGGTCTATAAATGTCCCTAGGATATGTAGTCAATGATAAACTGTGTTTACTACACTGAACAGTGTTAGGTCTATAAATGTGCCATTGCAAAATGTCTCTATTGAGCTATAGCTTGGTGATATGTACCACTGCTTTGTTTTGTGATAAACTGGTCAATAAACCAGAGTGACAACAATGTATACTGTGCATGTCTCTACACACACACACACACACACACACACACACACACACACACACACACACACACACACACACACACACACACACGGGCTAAGTAGACTTTCATTATAGTGAAGTACAGCCTTTTTGTAATTACACTTTGTACCAGTAACAACATCCAAATATTTTACCTGCCAACAAATAAATGATGTTATTCCTGGTTGTTTCAGTTACTCAGTGGCATGGATTATGGTGTTATTCCTGGTTGTTTCAGTTACTCAGTGGCAATAGTAGGATTATGGTGTTATTCCTGGTTGTTTCAGTTACTCAGTGGCAGTAGTAGGATTATGGTGTTATTCCTGGTTGTTTCAGTTACTCAGTGGCAGTAGTAGGATTATGGTGTTATTCCTGGTTGTTTCAGTTACTCAGTGGCAGTAGTAGGATTAGGGTGTTATTCCTGGTTGTTTCAGTTACTCAGTGGCAGTAGTAGGATTATGGTGTTATTCCTGGTTGTTTCAGTTACTCAGTGGCAGTAGTAGGATTATGGTGTTATTCCTGGTTGTTTCAGTTACTCAGTGCCAGTAGTAGGATTATGGTGTTATTCCTGGATGTTTCAGTTACTCAGTGGCAGTAGTAGGATTATGGTGTTATTCCTGGTTGTTTCAGTTACTCAGTGGCAGTAGTAGGATTAGGGTGTTATTCCTGGTTGTTTCAGTTACTCAGTGGCAGTAGTAGGATTATGGTGTTATTCCTGGTTGTTTCAGTTACTCAGTGGCAGTAGTAGGATTATGGTGTTATTCCTGGTTGTTTCAGTTACTCAGTGCCAGTAGTAGGATTATGGTGTTATTCCTGGATGTTTCAGTTACTCAGTGGCAGTAGTAGGATTATGGTGTTATTCCTGGTTGTTTCAGTTACTCAGTGCCAGTAGTAGGATTATGGTGTTATTCCTGGTTGTTTCAGTTACTCAGTGGCAGTAGTAGGATTATGGTGTTATTCCTGGTTGTTTCAGTTACTCAGTGGCAGTAGTAGGATTATGGTGTTATTCCTGGTTGTTTCAGTTACTCAGTGGCAGTAGTAGGATTATGGTGTTATTCCTGGTTGTTTCAGTTACTCAGTGACAGTAGTAGGATTATGGTGTTATTCCTGGTTGTTTCAGTTACTCAGTGGCAGTAGTAGGATTATGGTGTTATTCCTGGTTGTTTCAGTTACTCAGTGGCAGTAGTAGGATTATGATGTTATTCCTGGTTGTTTCAGTTACTCAGTGGCAGTAGTAGGATTATGATGTTATTCCTGGTTGTTTCAGTTACTCAGTGGCAGTAGTAGGATTATGGTGTTATTCCTGGTTGTTTCAGTTACTCAGTGGCAGTAGTAGGATTATGATGTTATTCCTGGTTGTTTCAGTTACTCAGTGGCAGTAGTAGGATTATGGTGTTATTCCTGGTTGTTTCAGTTACTCAGTGACAGTAGTAGGATTATGGTGTTATTCCTGGTTGTTTCAGTTACTCAGTGGCAGTAGTTGGATTATGGTGTTATTCCTCGTTGTTTCAGTGACTCAGTGGCAGTAGTAGGATTATGGTGTTATTCCTGGTTGTTTCAGTTACTCAGTGGCAGTAGTAGGATTATGGTGTTATTCCTGGTTGTTTCAGTTACTCAGTGGCAGTAGTAGGATTATGGGGTTATTCCTGGTTGTTTCAGTTACTCAGTGGCAGTAGTAGGATTATGGTGTTATTCCTGGTTGTTTCAGTTACTCAGTGGCAGTAGTAGGATTATGGTGTTATTCCTGGTTGTTTCAGTTACTCAGTGACAGTAGTAGGATTATGGTGTTATTCCTGGTTGTTTCAGTTACTCAGTGGCAGTAGTAGGATTATGATGTTATTCCTGGTTGTTTCAGTTACTCAGTGACAGTAGTAGGATTATGGTGTTATTCCTGGTTGTTTCAGTTACTCAGTGGCAGTAGTAGGATTATGGTGTTATTCCTGGTTGTTTCAGTTACTCAGTGGCAGTAGTAGGATTATGGTGTTATTCCTGGTTGTTTCAGTTACTCAGTGGCAGTAGTAGGATTATGGTGTTATTCCTGGTTGTTTCAATTACTCAGTGGCAGTAGTAGGATTATGGTGTTATTCCTGGATGTTTCAGTTACTCAGTGGCAGTAGTAGGATTATGGTGTTATTCCTGGTTGTTTCAGTTACTCAGTGGCAGTAGTAGGATTATGGTGTTATTCCTGGTTGTTTCAGTTACTCAGTGGCAGTAGTAGGATTATGGTGTTATTTCTGGTTGTTTCAGTTACTCAGTGCCAGTAGTAGGATTATGGTGTTATTCCTGGTTGTTTCAGTTACTCAGTGGCAGTAGTAGGATTATGGTGTTATTCCTGGTTGTTTCAGTTACTCAGTGGCAGTAGTAGGATTATGGTGTTATTCCTGGTTGTTTCAGTTACTCAGTGGCAGTAGTAGGATTATGATGTTATTCCTGGTTGTTTCAGTTACTCAGTGACAGTAGTAGGATTATGGTGTTATTCCTGGTTGTTTCAGTTACTCAGTGGCAGTAGTAGGATTATGGTGTTATTCCTGGTTGTTTCAGTTACTCAGTGGCAGTAGTAGGATTATGGTGTTATTCCTGGTTGTTTCAGTTACTCAGTGGCAGTAGTAGGATTATGGTGTTATTCCTGGTTGTTTCAGTTACTCAGTGGCAGTAGTAGGATTATGGTGTTATTCCTGGATGTTTCAGTTACTCAGTGGCAGTAGTAGGATTATGGTGTTATTCCTGGTTGTTTCAGTTACTCAGTGGCAGTAGTAGGATTATGGTGTTATTCCTGGTTGTTTCAGTTACTCAGTGGCAGTAGTAGGATTATGGTGTTATTTCTGGTTGTTTCAGTTACTCAGTGCCAGTAGTAGGATTATGGTGTTATTCCTGGTTGTTTCAGTTACTCAGTGGCAGTAGTAGGATTATGGTGTTATTCCTGGTTGTTTCAGTTACTCAGTGGCAGTAGTAGGATTATGGTGTTATTCCTGGTTGTTTCAGTTACTCAGTGGCAGTAGTAGGATTATGATGTTATTCCTGGTTGTTTCAGTTACTCAGTGGCAGTAGTAGGATTATGGTGTTATTCCTGGTTGTTTCAGTTACTCAGTGGCAGTAGTAGGATTATGATGTTATTCCTGGTTGTTTCAGTTACTCAGTGGCAGTAGTAGGATTATGGTGTTATTCCTGGTTGTTTCAGTTACTCAGTGGCAGTAGTAGGATTATGATGTTATTCCTGGTTGTTTCAGTTACTCAATGGCAGTAGTAGGATTATGGTGTTATTCCTGGTTGTTTCAGTTACTCAGTGGCAGTAGTAGGATTATGATGTTATTCCTGGTTGTTTCAGTTACTCAGTGACAGTAGTAGGATTATGGTGTTATTCCTGGTTGTTTCAGTTACTCAGTGGCAGTAGTAGGATTATGATGTTATTCCTGGTTGTTTCAGTTACTCAGTGGCAGTAGTAGGATTATGGTGTTATTCCTGGTTGTTTCAGTTACTCAGTGGCAGTAGTAGGATTATGGTGTTATTCCTGGTTGTTTCAGTTACTCAGTGGCAGTAGTAGGATTATGGTGTTATTCCTGGATGTTTCAGTTACTCAGTGGCAGTAGTAGGATTATGGTGTTATTCCTGGTTGTTTCAGTTACTCAGTGGCAGTAGTAGGATTATGGTGTTATTCCTGGTTGTTTCAGTTACTCAGTGGCAGTAGTAGGATTATGGTGTTATTCCTGGATGTTTCAGTTACTCAGTGGCAGTAGTAGGATTATGGTGTTATTCCTGGTTGTTTCAGTTACTCAGTGGCAGTAGTGGGATTATGGTGTTATTCCTGGTTGTTTCAGTTACTCAGTGGCAGTAGTAGGATTATGGTGTTATTCCTGGTTGTTTCAGTTACTCAGTGGCAGTAGTAGGATTATGGTGTTATTCCTGGTTGTTTCAGTTACTCAGTGGCAGTAGTAGGATTATGGTGTTATTCCTGGTTGTTTCAGTTACTCAGTGGCAGTAGTAGGATTATGGTGTTATTCCTGGTTGTTTCAGTTACTCAGTGGCAGTAGTGGGATTATGGTGTTATTCCTGGTTGTTTCAGTTACTCAGTGGCAGTAGTTGGATTATGGTGTTATTCCTGGTTGTTTCAGTTACTCAGTGGCAGTAGTTGGATTATGGTGTTATTCCTGGTTGTTTCAGTTACTCAGTGGCAGTAGTAGGATTATGGTGTTATTCCTGGTTGTTTCAGTTACTCAGTGGCAGTAGTAGGAGAATGGTGTTATTCCTGGTTGTTTCAGTTACTCAGTGACAGTAGTAGGATTATGGTGTTATTCCTGGTTGTTTCAGTTACTCAGTGGCAGTAGTAGGATTATGGTGCTATTCCTGGTTGTTTCAGTTACTCAGTGGCAGTAGTAGGATTATGGTGTTATTCCTGGTTGTTTCAGTTACTCAGTGGCAGTAGAAGGATTATGGTGTTATTCCTGGTTGTTTCAGTTACTCAGTGGCAGTAGAAGGATTATGGTGTTATTCCTGGTTGTTTCAGTTACTCAGTGGCAGTAGTAGGATTATGGTGTTATTCCTGGTTGTTTCAGTTACTCAATGGCAGTAGTAGGATTATGGTGTTATTCCTGGTTGTTTCAGTTACTCAGTGGCAGTAGTAGGATTATGGTGTTATTCCTGGTTGTTTCAGTTACTCAGTAACAGTAGTAGGATGATGGTGTTATTCCTGGTTGTTTCAGTTACTCAGTGGCAGTAGTAGGATTATGGTGTTATTCCTGGTTGTTTCAGTTACTCAGTGACAGTAGTAGGATTATGGTGTTATTCCTGGTTGTTTCAGTTACTCAGTGGCAGTAGTAGGATTATGGTGTTATTCCTGGTTGTTTCAGTTACTCAGTGGCAGTAGTAGGATTATGGTGTTATTCCTGGTTGTTTCAGTGACTCAGTGGCAGTAGTAGGATTATGGTGTTATTCCTGGATGTTTCAGTTACTCAGTGGCAGTAGTAGGATTATGGTGTTATTCCTGGTTGTTTCAGTTACTCAGTGGCAGTAGTAGCATTATGGTGTTATTCCTGGTTGTTTCAGTTACTCAGTGGCATAGATTATGGTGTAATTGCTGCACTTACCTGATATCTTGATACTGTTTTAATAGACCTGTGACCATTTATTTGTAGAGTCATCATTATCACTCACCATCATTTAAATGTCTAACGGTTAGACACTTTCCCATGCAGCCTTTATTGTATCTATTCACACCGAAAATGTGCTGGATGAACAAACATTCCTGATAGATAAGGTTACCTTGTTTACACCAGATCGTGTTTGGGTGGCACGGCAGTAGCTGGGTGAATCATTCACACTTGGACAGTCTAAGCTTCATTGACATAACAGCTGTACGTATCGGAAGCCCGTAGAAACAGCAGTGGTTGGACGTATCGGAAGCCCGTAGAAACAGCAGTGGTTGGAAGTATCGGAAGCCGTAGAAACAGCAGTGGTTGGAAGTATCGGAAGCCGTAGAAACAGCAGTGGTTGGACGTATCGGAAGCCCGTAGAAACAGCAGTGGTTGGACGTATCGGAAGACCGTAGAAACAGCAGTGGTTGGACGTATCGGAAGCCCGTAGAAACAGCAGTGGTTGGACGTATCGGAAACCCGTAGAAACAGCAGTGGTTGGACGTATCGGAAGACCGTAGAAACAGCAGTGGTTGGACGTATCGGAAGCCCGTAGAAACAGCAGTGGTTGGACGTATCGGAAGCCCGTAGAAACAGCAGTGGTTGGACGTATCGGAAGCCCGTAGAAACAGCAGTGGTTGGACGTATCGGAAGCCCGTAGAAACAGCAGTGGTTGGATACACAACCCACAGTGAGACATTGAAACTAGGTCACCTCAGGTTGACACCTAAGCAGTGAAACAGGAAAGATACATATAGTCTACCTGATGACACATTGTGGTGATTACTTCAAACAGCCTTGAAGCTTTTAGGAGGAGCCTCAGCTACATATATAAGATTAGTTACACAGACAGTGGAAAATTCAGTGTATATTTGCAGCTGAACCATGAACATGGTGTGAAGTACTTTACAAAACAACAAGAATTAGAAACAAAAGATAGAATGTCACATGACGTTTATTCAACATACAATAACAGAGGCGAATGGTACTACCAGCATCCCAATATGGGCCTAAGAGTTGAGGAATATACACAGTTGGGGGAATCTACACCCTCTCCCTTGTGCAACATACAGCAGAGAAGGTGGCATGAAAGAGCCTCTAATGACAGGCTGTATGACACAGAGGACCACAACACATATCAACACGACCTTCTGGTTCCACACAATGTACCTGTGTACCCTAGACACCCCCAACCCTTTGACTTAAGATGTAGGTCTGACAAAAACAGGTTACAACAAGGTAGTCATGACATTGTTATGCTGGTGAATGAGGACCCAAAAGCGACTTAACAGAAACAGAGTCTTTATTCCAGTCTTAAACAAAAACGATACTCCTGGATATTATCTTAGGTAAATACAAAACAGGAAAACTGAAATCCTCTCGTCAGTAGAGAGGAACGACTGGAGACGCGACCACAGACTGCAGGTCGCTTCGGGAGGGCACAGGCCGTAGCTGACATAGACACCTGCTCACACGCAGCATCTGAAGAAGGCAAAAACACGACAGGGCGGAACAAGGACACAGAACAGCAAACATCAAACAAGGATCCGACAAGGACAGAAGCGGAAAACAGAGGGAGAAATAGGGACTCTAATCAGAGGGCAAAATAGGGGACAGGTGTGAAAGAGTAAATGAGGTAGTTAGGAGAATGAGGAACAGCTGGGAGCAGGAACGGAACGATAGAGAGAGAGAGCGAGAGAGGGAGAGAGGGAGGGGGAGAGAGAGGGATAGAAAGAGGGAAAGAACCTAATAAGACCAGCAGAGGGAAACGAATAGAAGGGAAGCACAGGGACAAGACATGATAATCAATGACAAAACATGACAGTACCCCCCCACTCACCGAGCGCCTCCTGGCGCACTCGAGGAGGAACCCTGGCGGCAACGGAGGAAATCATCAATCAACGAACGGTCCAGCACGTCCCGAGATGGAACCCAACTCCTCTCCTCAGGACCGTAACCCTCCCAATCCACTAAGTACTGGTGACCACGTCCCCGAGAACGCATGTCCATGATCCTCCGTACCTTGTAAATAGGTGCGCCCTCGACAAGGACGGGGGGGGGGGAGGGAAGACGAACGGGGGCGCGAAGAAAAGGCTTGACACAGGAGACATGGAAGACAGGGTGGACGCGACGAAGATGTCGCGGAAGAAGCAGTCGCACAGCGACAGGATTGACGACCTGAGAGACACGGAACGGACCAATGAACCGCGGAGTCAACTTGCGAGAAGCTGTCGTAAGGGGAAGGTTACGAGTGGAAAGCCACACTCTCTGACCGCGACAATACCTAGGACTCTTAATCCTACGTTTATTGGCGGCTCTCACAGTCTGCGCCCTGTAACGGCAAAGTGCAGACCTGACCCTCCTCCAGGTGCGCTCACAACGTTGGACAAAAACCTGAGCGGAGGGAACGCTGGACTCGGCGAGCTGGGACGAGAACAGAGGAGGCTGGTACCCAAGACTACTCTGAAACGGAGATAGCCCGGTAGCAGACGAAGGAAGCGAGTTGTGAGCGTATTCTGCCCAGGGGAGCTGTTCTGCCCAAGACGCAGGGTTACGAAAAGAAAGGCTGCGTAATATGCGACCAATCGCCTGATTGGCCCTTTCTGCTTGACCGTTAGACTGGGGATGAAACCCGGAAGAGAGACTGACGGAAGCACCAATCAAACGACAGAACTCCCTCCAAAACTGTGACGTGAATTGCGGGCCTCTGTCTGAAACGGCGTCTAACGGGAGGCCATGAATTCTGAACACATTCTCAATGATGATTTGTGCCGTCTCCTTAGCGGAAGGAAGCTTAGCGAGGGGAATGAAATGTGCCGCCTTAGAGAACCTATCGACAACCGTAAGAATCACAGTCTTCCCCGCAGACGAAGGCAGACCGGTAATAAAGTCTAAGGCGATGTGAGACCATGGTCGAGAAGGAATGGGAAGCGGTCTGAGACGACCGGCAGGAGGAGAGTTACCTGACTTAGTCTGCGCGCAGTCCGAACAAGCAGCCACGAAACGGCGCGTGTCACGCTCCTGAGTAGGCCACCAAAACCGCTGGCGAATAGAAGCAAGCGTACCCCGAACGCCGGGGTGGCCAGCTAACTTGGCAGAGTGAGCCCACTGAAGAACAGCCAGACGAGTAGAGACAGGAACGAACAGAAGGTTACTAGGACAAGCGCGCGGCGACGCAGTGTGAGTGAGTGCTTGCTTTACCTGTCTCTCAATTCCCCAGACAGTCAACCCGACAACACGCCCCTCAGGGAGAATCCCCTCGGGGTCGGTAGAAGCCACAGAAGAACCAAAAAGACGGGATAAGGCATCAGGCTTGGTGTTCTTATTTCCCGGGCGATAAGAAATCACGAACTCGAAACGAGCGAAAAACAACGCCCAACGAGCTTGACGTGCATTAAGTCGTTTGGCAGAACGGATGTACTCAAGGTTCTTATGGTCAGTCCAAACGACAAAAGGGACGGTCGCCCCCTCCAACCACTGTCGCCATTCGCCTAGGGCTAAGCGGATGGCGAGCAGTTCGCGGTTACCCACATCATAGTTGCGTTCCGATGGCGACAGGCGATGAGAAAAATAAGCGCAAGGATGGACCTTATCGTCAGAATGGAAGCGCTGGGACAGAATGGCTCCCACGCCCACCTCTGAAGCGTCAACCTCGACAATAAATTGTTTAGTGACGTCAGGAGTAACAAGGATAGGAGCGGATGTAAAACGCTTCTTGAGGAGATCAAAAGCTCCCTGGGCGGAACCGGACCACTTAAAGCACGTCTTGACAGAAGTCAGAGCTGTGAGAGGAGCAGCCACTTGACCGAAATTACGAATGAAACGCCGATAGAAATTAGCGAAACCGAGAAAGCGCTGCAACTCGACACGTGACTTAGGAACGGGCCAATCGCTGACAGCCTGGACCTTAGCGGGATCCATCTGAATGCCTTCAGCGGAAATAACAGAACCGAGAAATGTGACAGAGGAGACATGAAAGGCGCACTTCTCAGCCTTCACGTAGAGACAATTCTCTAAAAGGCGCTGGAGTACACGTCGAACGTGCTGAACATGAATCTCGAGTGACGGTGAAAAAATCAGGATATCGTCAAGGTAAACGAAAACAAAGATGTTCAGCATGTCTCTCAGTACATCATTAACTAATGCCTGAAAGACAGCTGGAGCATTAGCGAGACCGAACGGCAGAACCCGGTATTCAAAATGCCCTAACGGAGTGTTAAACGCCGTTTTCCACTCGTCCCCCTCTCTGATGCGCACGAGATGGTAAGCGTTACGAAGGTCCAACTTAGTAAAGAACCTGGCTCCCTGCAGAATCTCGAAGGCTGACGACATAAGGGGAAGCGGATAACGATTCTTAACCGTTATGTCATTCAGCCCTCGATAATCCACGCAGGGGCGCAGAGTACCGTCCTTCTTCTTAACAAAAAAAACCCCCGCTCCGGCGGGAGAGGAAGAAGGCACCACGGTACCGGCGTCGAGAGAAACAGACAGATAATCCTCGAGAGCCTTACGTTCGGGAGCCGACAGAGAGTATAGTCTACCCCGAGGGGGGGTGGTTCCCGGAAGGAGATCAATACAACAATCATACGACCGGTGAGGAGGAAGGGAGTTGGCTCTGGACCGACTGAAGACCGTGCGCAGATCATGATATTCCTCCGGCACTCCTGTCAAATCACCAGGTTCCTCCTGAGAAGAGGGGACAGAAGAAACAGGAGGGATAGCAGACATTAAACACTTCACATGACAAGAAACGTTCCAGGATAGGATAGAATTACTAGACCAATTAATAGAAGGATTATGACATACTAGCCAGGGATGACCCAAAACAACAGGTGTAAAAGGTGAACGAAAAATCAAAAAGGAAATGGTCTCACTGTGGTTACCAGATACTGTGAGGGTTAAAGGTAGTGTCTCACATCTGATACTGGGGAGAAGACTACCATCTAAGGCGAACATGGGCGTGGGCTTCCCTAACTGTCTGAGAGGAATGTCATGCTTCCGAGCCCATGCTTCGTCCATAAAACAACCCTCAGCCCCAGAGTCTATCAAGGCACTGCAGGAAGCAGCCGAACCAGACCAGCGTAGATGGACCAACAAGGTAGTACAGGATCTTGATGGAGAGACCTGAGTAGTAGCGCTCACCAGTAGCCCTCCGCTTACTGATGAGCTCTGGCTTTTACTGGACATGAAATAACAAAATGTCCAGCAGAACCGCAATAGAGGCAAAGGCGGTTGGTGATTCTCCGTTCCCTCTCCTTAGTCGAGATGCGAATACCTCCCAGCTGCATGGGCTCAGTCTCTGAGCCGGTGGGAGGAGATGGTTGAGATGCGGAGAGGGGGAACACCGTTAACGCGAGCTCTCCTCCACGAGCTCGGTGACGAAGATCTACCCGTCGTTCTATGCGGATGGCGAGTGCAATCAAAGAGTCCACGCTGGAAGGAACCTCCCGGGAGAGAATCTCATCTTTAACCTCAGCGTGGAGTCCCTCCAGAAAACGAGCGAGCAACGCCGGCTCGTTCCAGTCACTGGAGGCAGCAAGAGTGCGAAACTCTATAGAGTAATCCGTTATGGATCGATCACCTTGACATAGGGAAGCCAGGGCCCTGGAAGCCTCCTTCCCAAAAACTGAACGATCAAAAACCCGTATCATCTCCTCTTTAAAGTTCTGATAATCGTTAGTACACTCAGCCCTTGCCTCCCAGATAGCTGTGCCCCACTCCCGAGCCCGACCAGTAAGGAGTGATATGACGTAGGCGATCCGAGCTCTCTCTCTTGAGTATGTGTTGGGCTGGAGAGAGAACACAATATCACACTGGGTGAGAAAGGAGCGGCACTCAGTGGGTTGCCCAGAGTAACATGGTGGGTTATTAACCCTAGGTTCCGGAGACTCGGAAGACCAGGAAGTAGCAGGTGGCACGAGACGAAGACTCTGAAACTGTCCTGAGAGGTTGGAGACCTGAGCGGCCAGGGTCTCAACGGCATGACGAGCAGCAGACAATTCCTGCTCGTGTCTGCCGAGCATTGCTCCCTGGATCTCGATGGCAGTGTTGCGAGAATCCGTAGTCGCTGGGTCCATTACTGGTCGGATCCTTCTGTTATGCTGGTGAATGAGGACCCAAAAGCGACTTAACAGAAACAGAGTCTTTATTCCAGTCTTAAACAAAAACGATACTCCTGGATATTATCTTAGGTAAATACAAAACAGGAAAACTGAAATCCTCTCGTCAGTAGAGAGGAACGACTGGAGACGCGACCACAGACTGCAGGTCGCTTCGGGAGGGCACAGGCCGTAGCTGACATAGACACCTGCTCACACGCAGCATCTGAAGAAGGCAAAAACACGACAGGGCGGAACAAGGACACAGAACAGCAAACATCAAACAAGGATCCGACAAGGACAGAAGCGGAAAACAGAGGGAGAAATAGGGACTCTAATCAGAGGGCAAAATAGGGGACAGGTGTGAAAGAGTAAATGAGGTAGTTAGGAGAATGAGGAACAGCTGGGAGCAGGAACGGAACGATAGAGAGAGAGAGCGAGAGAGGGAGAGAGGGAGGGGGAGAGAGAGGGATAGAAAGAGGGAAAGAACCTAATAAGACCAGCAGAGGGAAACGAATAGAAGGGAAGCACAGGGACAAGACATGATAATCAATGACAAAACATGACAGACATAGGACTGTCACCGAAGACCAAGGGTTACAATGGACCGCAAACTCGGTACAACAAACGGCCACAAAACGTTTGTCATGCTCCTACTACAGCAAAGGTGAAACGCCGTATACCTCTGGAATGGATACTGCAACCCTGTAAAGGACAACCTGCCAAAACAAAACGCAAGACTGGTGAGAGACACGGACATCATGACAATGTCAGCAGCCGGCCCCAGCCCACCAGGGGCAGCAGTCGGTCCCACCCCCCAAGGGACAGCATCAGGGCCCAGTCTCCCAGGGACCACAGCCGAGCTCACACCACCAGCGGCAGCAGAGACATGACCCATAGTTCTGTCAACCGTAGGCGAAGCAAAGAACCCAATACAGGCCTTAATGCTCAAAGGTTGTGTCCCGAAGTCTCCTGTAGCAGCGGCCGCAATGGTGGTCTTGGTAGCAGCGTCACATCAGCAAAGATTGGCAGATATGAAAACAGGTTTGCTTCACAAAGCCGCAGCATGCCTAGATCACATAGACCGTCCACTGGCCCACATCAGAAACCTGTGACTGTGGACAATATTAAGAAGAGATCGGTCGACATGTCCTACAATCAGCCTGGTTATCAGTCGAGCGTTAAAAGTGGTTGCAGAAAGAGGGCCTGGATGTTCAACAGGATACCAAACAACAGTGAAGAAGTAGACAATAGCACATCAGCGGTTCTACAACATGTCACGGATACCAATGAGGAGGCTAACCTACCTAGAGAACCCGGTGCAGATGATAGCGGAGATGATAGCGGAGATGAAAGCAACACAAGTTCCTCCAGTGACTCTGTTCACACTAGCGATGATGACAAGGAGGACTGTCACAATTCTGTACCCAAACATGTCGCGGAAAGGGTATCCTCTCCAGTCAAACATAATGTACCTATCAAACAAAAAAGTACCAGAGTGGCTGGAGTCCAACAAGACCCTGATACTGAACCATGTGTATCTGCTGAACCAGAGTACCAGTATACAGAGGATGCTGCCTGTTCTGGGACGGTATGCACTGTGCCTAATTCCCCCACCACAGATGACACAGAGCCTGTGTCGGCCCCAGCCGGGGCGACCTCTGCTGAGACGCAGACCCAGGAGCCAGACTCTGATGAGACTCAGGCCAATGATGTAGTGTCTGCTGAGACTGTGTCTGCAGAGACTCAGACCCCAGAATCTGCTGAGAGACAGACCGAGGAGCCAGACTCTGATGAGACTCAGACCAAGGAGCCAGACTGATGAGACTCAGACCAAGGAGCCAGACTCTGATGAGACTCAGACCAAGGAGCCAGACTGATGAGACTCAGACCAAGGAGCCAGACTCTGATGAGACTCAGACCAAGGAGGTAGTGTCTGCTGTACCCAAGCCCCAGTCTACAACTGAACCATCGTTCCAACAACCTATTGGTGAAACATGTGAAATGTCTCACAATGTGCCTGAATGTAGAGTTGACCATGCAATTGTATTAGCTGCGCCTGGGTATCAAGATAGGGCTGATGAAGTTGTCTCTGCGACAGAGCACGTAAACAGGGCCGGATGTGCTACCTCAAAGGAGCTTCAGACTGCCCTGGATAGCATCACAGCCATGTCTGGGTGTGATACATCAGAGGAGGTTGCTGCTGCCCTGGATAGCATGACATGTGTCACGTAAGTGTAACTATCACACACATTGTGTTATTACTGAATAGTAATCTATTGCCTTTGGGTAGAGGGGTGACTTGTTTCTGCCTTGTGTTATTACTGAATAGTAATGTATTGCCTTTGGGTAGAGGGGTGACTTGTTTCCGCCTTGTGTTATTACTGAATAGTAATGTATTGCCTTTGGGTAGAGGGGTGACTTGTTTCTGCCTTGTGTTATTACTGAATAGTAATCTATTGCCTTTGGGTAGAGGGGTGACTTGTTTCTGCCTTGTGTTATTACTGAATAGTAATCTATTGCCTTTGGGTAGAGGGGTGACTTGTTTCTGCCTTGTGTTACGGGGAGAGAGTTCCGGATGATATGCTAACCGATGTGGAATATGCAAACGCCTTTCAAGAGAGTGAAGTGTCCCAAGCATCCGAGCCGCATTTCAGTAGGCATCAGTGGAACGTTGACTCTTGTCCAGGTTCAATATTTTCTGCTACAACTGATCCCCTTCCCACTATGATACCACCTTCAAGCGCCATCTGTAATGAGGTAACCCAGCTTACAGATGTGGAACTCAGCACCTTCAACGCCTGTATTGGTGACATGGCCCCTCTCGGGTACACAGACAACTCCATGGCTGCTCTTGAGAGGGTCTGTGGTGAATATGTCTTTCAACAACAACAGCCGGCACAGCCTCTAGAGCCCCAGCAGGTTGAGGTGCATCTGGAAACGTTTCATCAAGTGCTGCAGCAGGAGGCCTTGGTCCTACATCCCCAACAACCAGCATCTCAAGTGCCTGAAACTCCACAGCAGACTGTTGATATACGAGGGTTCAACGTGTGCAAACCCAAGCCAGTGACATCTTTACAGTCGCAAAGGACATTGTTCCCCACACCACCACAATCCGAAGCAGCTGTCACCTATGAAGAATCCGTGCCTGGTCCCAGCCGATATAACCTGTACAGCGACGGGGCTACCGTGTCGTCCATTGCGATGATAATCCCTGTGATGAAACAGTTGATTATATGCGCCACGTGTAAAAAGAAGTTCAACAGAGCGTTCATCTGTAACAACTACTTGATTCAGCTGAACAGGCCCGTGCAATGTGCTTGGGGCTGTGTATTGTGCAGACTGTGTTACAGTGAACAAAGTGGTTGTCGCCTACACAATATATCGTCCACAAGGAGAGAGAGAGAGACAGAAAGAGAGTGAGAGTGAGAGAGAGGGGGGGGGATAGAGGAGAGAGAGAGAAAGAGAGGGGGGGGGGATAGAGGAGAGAGAGAGAGAGAGAGAGAGAGAGAGAGAGAGAGAGAGAGAGAGAGACAGCGAGAGACAGAGAGAGGGGGGGGATAGAGGAGAGAGAGAGAGAGAGAGAGAGAGAGAGAGAGAGAGAGAGAGAGAGAGAGAGAGATAGAGAGAGAGAGGGGGGAGATAGAGGAGAGAGAGAGAGAGAGAGAGAGAGAGAGAGAGACAGAGAGGGGGGGGTATAGAGGAGAGAGAGAGAGAGAGACAGAGAGAGATAAATAGAGAGAGAGATACCACTCTAAGCACCACACCCTTGCCATTTTCCCTGCTCTGGAGAATGTAGGAGACTGGGATCTGGAACTCAACATAGATGATAAGTTCAAGACTGACAAGGAGGTCAACGTCCATGTGCAGCTGATTATGAATGAGGAGCAATCCTCTGGAGTTGACACCCTGCCAAGAGGTATGTATATTACCATGTATAGATATATCTGTCTATGTCTATGTTATACTACAATGACGAGCCCTGATCATGTAGCTGGACTGACAGTGTTCTCTTCCCGCGCAGCGTTCAACCATCTCATCACAGTGAATGACACCATGTCCTTCAGGTACTGGGTAAGCAAAGCAATGCCAGAAGAGGTGGCCTACAGATATGTCTGCATCCCTCATGTACCTGGGTTCTGGGATCACGTTGTGGTGGGAACCCGTTCCCTTCCCAGAACGGAGAAGCTGATCGGACCTGATGACTCCTTACCGAGATTGTTCAATGTGTCACGTGGGTCCTACAGGTTTCATTGGTGCTGTTTTGTCTTGAAGAAACAGATCATTTTGACTATGTGGTGCACTTCGTTGCCCAGGAGAGGGCAGTCTAAGGTCGTCACAGTTGTTGACAACACACTGAGAAACCTCACCTCGAGCATAGAGTTTAGAAGAATGGTATTCTATCTTTGTAGGTGGTTTACAGCTCAGTATGTGTCACCACAAGACAGGCGGCTTAACCTTGTGTTAGATTGTAAACCCAGTGAAGGTGCTACTTTGGTCCATGTCATAGCTTTGTTGGCTTCCAGGATTGGGATGGAAACAGTAACACCTCACCTGGCCCAGCAACGGGCCAAAGATGATAGCAATTACTGTTTCAATGGCAGGAATGCCAACAGCATGTTCACATGCCCCTCAGATGGTAATTCAGGAGGTAATTACATCGATATTGTTGAGGAGTTTAGCTCCTACCACAACAGTGGCGATGATGGTATTGGTCTCACTCGCGTGATACAACCATAGAGTATTACAGTTTCCTTTAAAGTAGAGCAATGATGTTTGTATATTGTTACCAATTTCATGTTCTCAATTTCACGTGTGTACGATTTTATACCTTACTTTAATCGACCATATTACACCTGGGTAATGTGTATACCCTTTGTACCTACCCCTTTCTACGTTTGTATCAGCCAACTGTATATATCTATTGCCTTGAAATAAAATATGTCTTGCATTGTCACGTTCCTGACCTGTTTTCTGTTAGTTTGTATGTGTTAGTCGGTCAGGACGTGAGTGTGGGTGGGCATTTCTATGTTTTGTGTTTCTATGTTTAGGTTTATTGGAATCAGCCTTGTATGGTTCTCAATCAGAGACAGGTGTTTTACGTTGTCTTCTGATTGAGAACCATATATAGGTTGGCTGTTCACACTGTTTGTTTGTGGGTGGTTGTCTCCTGTGTCAGTGTCTGTTTTGCACCATACGGGACTGTTGTCGGTTTGTTTATGAGTTTCGTTTTATGTAGTCATTTTTCCTGTCCGAGCGTTCTTCGTGTTATATGTAAGTTCGTCGTTCAGGTCTGTCTACATCGTGTTTGTTATTTTGTATCTATCAAGTATAGTTCGTTTTCGTCTTTGTCTGTTTTGTTTATTTAATAAATATTTATGTATTCACAACCTGCTGCGCCTTGGTTCAATCACTACTCCTCCTCTTCGTATGAAGAGAGAGAGGAATACCGTTACATGCATATACATATATCTTGGTTGTGTTTATTTGAAATATGACAATTGATGTGACAGTAATTGAGAATGAGCTGCCTATGATCGGGTGCACATCTATGTGGATTACTCAGTAGACACTGGTTCTGTGTTGCATTCCCTGCCTTAGTTCTACACGGCCAGGGTCCGTTATCACCGCCAGAGGAAATCAGAAGCTATTTCATTCAGCACAGGGATCTATCTGTGTACTGTCTATTTAGAACTTACAAAGGAAGGTGCTACTCGCCTCCCTATGTCAGTGATCCTGCTGGTGTTTCCATGTGATAGGGTAGTGGGGTATATGGTGTCTAGCCAATGGCCCGTGTGATGTCTTACTACCAACCATGTGCTAGTGACAGTTCCACATCAATTCCATGTAGACATTGTGCTATAGCCACAGATATGTTTTTTTTTAACTTTAATGGCATTGATATATCTAACAGATTACATACAAAACATCCAAAGTAATCAAACACATAGTAGACATAGGGAACTTTTAACTGTGAAAAGGTGACAACATGTTGTTATACTACATCCCCTTCAGTTATAGCTTTCGTTCTACTGTATTCGCGGTATGCGTCCTGAACGCTCAATCTAGTGACTGGTTCTCTCATATCGTCCAGATCCCTTTGAACAGCCAGGGTTAACACCTGCCTGTTGATGTAGGCCGAGGCGTTGAGTTGCAGACCCACATTGTCATAGAGAGTCTTTACTGCACCAATTAACCTCCGTACATCCAGTCTTCCCCGGAGCGCTCCTAGTAGATAACGGAGGTCTGCCCTCTCCATCTGGATGGAAAGCAGTTCGTTCTTGAACTTGTTGTACTCCTTCTGTTCCCCTATCGCTGCAGTCATAGATTCTTTGAGCAGGTCTATGTTGACGTCTAAGCTTGATATGGATCTCCAAACTGTGTTTATTGATCTGTCAACAGAGGCCTCTTCTTTCTTCCTAATCAGGGTTTATTCTCTTGTTCCATGGGGTCCATGTACAGAGAGGTGAAGAAATTTACTCCGCAGGAGAGTACGAAATCGGCCAAGGCGCACACTCCCCGGGCTATGTTGTGTGAAAGACCGCTACTGCGCATCCTTGCCTCAATGAACCATGGTTGTAATGAATAAGCTATGTTCATTACTAGCAACCATTTCCCATGGTACTGCGAGGGTCCATTCAACACTGGAAGTGACGAGAGTACCGGGTGCTCTTGAATATCCTGTTAAAGATGGGGTCGATTAAGCGAGTGGTGGCATGGATGGGGTTGCAGGCAAATATACCCGTTCCGCTGATGCTAGGCGCTAGCCTATCGACCAGTGTTTCCCGGGTTGCATCGCCAACACACATGAGCTTCTCGTCAGACGTCAGGCCTATACTGTAAGTACCGCAGAAGGCCACCCCAAGCATTGGCTGGATTATGTCTGTGGTACGCTTATCACCGCTCACTCTCTCGACTGTATCCTTGAAAGGATCCCCTATGGGATCGAGTACACCCTTCTCAAACTCCACCATGTGAAGGGTGTTGCAGAAGAGCTTATGATTACTCTCCTCTTGGTTGCGGTGCCTGCTGGCGTGCTTGTTTCTAATCCTGAGAGCTGAGCTGAACGGCTGGAGTAGGGTTGGCATACAAGTGTAGTAGTCATAGTGTCCCTCGTAACGGACCCGTTGAGTCTTTCCGATCGGCCCGTGGTGAAGATGTAAGGTCTGCGGTAGCCACTCGCGCAGTCCGACTCTGGGCAAAAGCCGATGAATGCGTCTGCGACCACCATGTCGAAGGGACCACCCGTGTTTATGTGCACGTCTCCTCCTCGTACGTCCTTCATGTACAAGTTGGGGATGTACACTGTTCACTGACATCACACCAGCCCTGCAGTGCTACCTTGGAGAAAGCGCATTGTCCTTTCAAACGCATCACGGTGAGAGCTCTCTCGTTTGGCAGGTTCAACTCGTTGCTTAGATTGAGGTCGTGCTCTCTGTATTGGATAGGGACGCGGACAGTGTCAGTAACTTTGCCATCATCCCCAAAGCGGTACACTCTAGCGCCTAGGACTGGGAGGATGATCCAGTACATGAGATTACAATAGTCCACATCATCCAAGGTGAAGGAGCTTGGGTAGCCATATTCTGGGGTGACATTGTCATTGAAAAACACAGGCATGGAGGCTATCACAGAGTTGTGTCTGCTCCCAACTATGCCCTTAAACCGTGCGCTTAGGCTGTTCATCAGCCCCTCTATTTGTAACAACACGGTACGCTTCTCGTTGGTAATGGTCGATGCGGTCTCCTTTGCAGCGAGGACACCCCGTATGTAAACTGCGCAGGTCGGGTCGGTTAACCAAGACCAGAAAAGTCTTCCCTTGGTCCAGTCTGCATTTTGGAAATGGGTAACGACTCCTTCCTCCAGGATAGCCCTTCTCAAGGCAATCATTGACTCTAAACCTTGTCCGTGGTGGAGCGCCCGTTCAAGGAATAGCAAGTTATCTCGCACATGTCTGGCGTGCTCTGTATCTCCGAAGTGAGTGAGTAACTCGCTGCCTATCTGAGCAATTTCGTTTTCGATGCTGTTCATCGGCGACGAGTTGAACAGAGCCACGAGAGGCCTACCAACCCAGCGCTCGGGCACGACGTTTTCCCTGTCCCTGTCACAATTGTCAGGTGGACGAGGTACCACCCTGTTGCGGGCGTCGAACTCAAGTATGGACGCTTGGTTTTCTATCTTACTGTACCAGTCTCTACTGTACCCGAGACTGGCCAGTTTTTCTACAGAAATGGCGTGGGGGTCGGCTCTCATCAAGGAGTTGACATCGTTCTGCAGTCTCGTACGACGTGCTTCATTGAACAGCTCTTTCGGGTTACCCACGGGGTGTAGGCTACGGAGAGTGACGTAGGCCACCGCTCCGTCATACTGGTGGAGGTATGAGGCGCAGGGTGATCACTGAGCAAGTCGCTTGTAGTTGATGTCGTCCGATTCTGTGGTGGAGAGGACAGGGCTGGCGCCATGCAGCCGACCGTGAAGTATTCCCATTTGAATCCTTCGGAGTTACAGAAGGCCTTGTGTTCAGTGGACGTGTCTCTGTTGTTACCGTGTTCCATCTGCACTCCGTCCACCTGCACGATGGGGATCTTATCAGTGGGGCCTCCTCCGACTCTAATGTAGTTTACCTTCATGTCGATTGACCTGTCCTGGAAGCACGATTCATAGGTGAAGGGTAGGTCCTTGTCACCGAGAGCGTGCTGGGTGACCTGTTTCATGGTGAACTCGTAGCCTACCCCGGCTCTACCGGTCTCGTTGGCCATGGTGTACACAGAGAACTCCGGGGTGATCTTGGTGTCCTCGCTGACGATCTGAGACAATATTATGCCATTGGAGCTTCTCTGGGAGATGACGCGGAACAGCGTGTCACCCACAATCATGACTTCGGGCTTATCGCTCCCTAGTATCCTCCTCCGAGCAAACGAAAGAGTCGGGGTGTATGTTGATCATACCGCACATGAGTTCAGCCATCACCAATACAGAGTCCAATTTCTCAGCTCGACTAGAGCTCTTTGTCCTTTGTGCGATTCTGTCTGTCAAGGTGGGTTGAGCTGAACAATATCTGAGCACCTCAATGGTCCTAGTTAGCTCCCAGGAAGTGCTGACCCTGTGCAACTCTCTTCTGATCAGATCCATGGCCACCGAAGGCACTGTAACGCTCAGGAGGCTTCCGAATTGCATCGTGACCACCTTGGACCTATGTTGGAACACTTGGCTGTACTCTCTAGTCTGCACTCCGTTGCTGATTGTGTCGTAGGTGCCCTGCTGCGCCTCGTGCTGGTCCGTGATCCTGTAGCGCCTGCAGAACCTCGTACCTGTGGGAACCACTTCGTCCGGCACCAGCATCTTGTACACAAAGCCAACGAGTAGGCGACTCGTGTCTCTCTGTTGTCTGAACAGCGTAACTCCCATGTGAGCCTGCGATATCACGACAGTGGCGTCGGCCGAGATTGAACTGTTGGTGGCCGAGGCTCTGATTATGTTATCCGTCATGTACTCAGCGAATGTGCTGTTCGGAGAGGCCAGAAAGTTTGGGGCTTTCACCAAACGCACAACGGTCTCCAGTGGTTTCAGCGTGTAGCTGCTCGGGTCCATGGTTACCACACTCATGATGCGGGCAACCTCTTGGGGCTCTAGTCGATTGAATTAAATTATAAGGACTAACAGGCGACCTGGCTGTGTGCTTGCTATAGTAGAGATAGAGTTGATGTCAATAGCAACCTCTGAGACCGACAGAGTCCATTGTTAAGATGTTTATTTTGTTGGTTAGACGACAATGTCTCGAGTGTCCCACACGCCCTTGCGAAGCTTCTTGTAAGGACACTTAACCAGAGCTCCGTGTGACGTTACGGGGAGCTTACCGAGAGCTCTATACATCTCTTTGGAGCTGTCGTGGTACATTAGTAAACTTGAATCGTCACCGTGTCGTCTTAGAAGGGTTTCCGCAACAATCACGTCTGTGGTCACGTCGATGGCTTTGCGTTTGAGATTGGAGAGCTTAACCACACGTGCCTGAACCTTGGTATCACTGTCGCCGTCGCTGTCCTCATCGTCGCTGTCGTCCTGGTAGTAGTGGTAATAACCACCACCTCGGTTTAGGTTGCTCAGGGTCTGCCTGTTGCTACACAGACAACATAAGGCTCTGAACAGCATCCAGACCATGCTGGAGGCTCGGCTCATAAGCTGCGCACTTTGTAAGTATACGGGAAAGCACGTTGGTATCGTGAACCAGACATCAAACGCTTGATAGTACAGACACCTTGGGCTATCCGATAGGACCGTGCAGGGAGATGACGAGAGCTACTACGAGCGGGTCCAGAGAGCATCTTTTCCGTTGCGAGAAGGAGCTTGCCGAAGCCGCTCTGGAAGACAGAGGGAGCTCCTACGTATTAGACATCTTCAGAAAACGTGAGCTTAGTCATCGTGAAAGGGTTCAGTGTGACAATGTCGACTACGAGCGTTACGGGTTGATCCCTATCCATCGGGACGTCAACTCCTAGGCTTACGTAAGTAAGGGTTTGTAAGTAAGCATTTCAAGGTAATGCCTACACCTGTTGTGTTTGATGCAGTTGACAAATACAATTTGATTTAATTTCATTTTAACTATGCGTTTAATACACTTTATGTTGGTGTTTCTTTTATTTTGGCAGATACAGTACATGTACTGTATGTCTTTTTGATAGTTATTTTTGTAGAAACTATTGATCCTCTTTGGCTAAATTATGCTCTGTTGTATTTTAAACATTGAGAGCGGGCTCCTGTGGTTGGATTAAAAAAATAATAATAATTGTAAAAAGTATTTATTTTGTATTTGTTTTGCCCCTTGGGCCCCCTACGGGCTTGGTCCCAGCTCCTGAATCACACATTTTACTAGTCACATTTATTTATTATGCAGTTTATATATTTTTAATAATCAATTAATTAAACAAGTGGCCCCCCTACCTCCTCTCCTCTCCATCTGACAAATAACAAAGTGTCCGCAGCAGCAGGCCTCTTGTAACGGTCCTGACCTGTTTTATGTTGTTTTTGTATGTGTTTAGGTCAGGGCATGTGTTTTGGGTGGGCAGTCTATGTTATCTGTTTCTATGTTGGTTTTGGTTGCCTGGTATGGCTCTTAATTAGAGGCAGGTGTTTTGCGTTCTCCTCTAATTAAGAGTCATATTTAGGTAGGGTGTTCTCACTGTTTGTTTGTGGGTGATTGTCTCCTGTGTTTGTGCACCACACGGGAATGTTTCGGTTTGTTCGTGCGTTTATGTAGTCTGTTCCTGTGTCAGCGTTCTTCGTGTATATGTAAGTTCGTTTGTTCAGGTCTGTCTACTTCGTTTTGTTATTTTGTAAGTTATTCAAGTGTTGTTCGTCTTCGTCTTGGTCTGTTTTGTTTATTTAATAAATCATCATGTATTCACAACCTGCTGCGCCTTGGCTCGATCACTACTCCACCTCTTCTTATGAAGAGAGAGAGGAACACCGTTACACCTCTACTGTCACACCCTGGCCTTTGTTATATTGATTTTCTTTATTAGTTTAGTTATGTCAGGGTGTGACATGGGGGATGTTTGTGTGTTTTGTCTAGTTTAGGGTGTGTGTATTGTTTAGGGGGTTTTGTAGTATGTATGGGTTTGTGTTCAGTGTAGGTGTTTAGGAAAGTCTATGGTTGCCTGGTTTGGTTCTCAATCAGAGACAGCTGTTTATTGTTGTCTCTGATTGGGAGCCATATTTAAGGCAGCCATAGGCTTTAGGTGTTTGTGGGTAATTGTTTATGTTGAACGTTTGTAGCTTGTGTATGCACTAACGTTTGTAGCTTCACTTTTGTTTTGTAAAAGTGTTCGTTTCGTCATCTCTAATAAAAGAAGATGTCCTCATATCCCGCTGCGCCTTGGTCCGCTTATTATGACGATCGTGACATCTACACTCATTGAGAGTGGGCTCCTGAATCCCCCTGTGGTTGGCGGTTGCAGTAAAAAATAAATATATACTACATACTGTATTTTGTTATTTCTCCGGGGCCCAGGGGCAATAGCCCAGGTAAGCCAGCCCTTCCTATGTCAGAAAATAGCCAAGGCCTATTGACCTTATTCCTATGTGTTTCTGGATCAATCAGTACAATTTCTGAATCCTTAAAATGTACATTTTGGTGTCTTGAAGTTTCCTATGACCTATAAGCTGAGGGAAATGCATTCATTTTGCAATGTATTAGCCTATTTCTCAGGTCTATAGAATATTTACTCCACAAGTGAAATATCAACATCAGTCATGTCGATTGTATAGGATTCCAGCGCCTTGACAGATGCACACACACCACTGTGGTGACACGTCCCCTATATGACTATCTCTGTCCCCACGTTGTGATTCCCCTCCCCCACTCCACTTTACCGCGCAGAGCCAGAGAGGGAAAATCACTTTCATCTGGAGAAGCTCGTCCGTTAACACGGGGCGGCCCATCTGCAGGTCCCCGCTGTTCCTAAAAGAAAGGTGAGCAATATCATATTTTCAAGAATTGAAATGATATGGAAAGTTATTTTCATGCTGTAGTACAATTCCACCACCATAAATCGTTGTATTGGTTTATGAACTATGTTAGCCTAGTTAGCTTGTTTGTTGCTAGTGCTAATGTTCGCTCACTATCTAGCTAATGCACTAGTGAGCCAATTTTGTTGACATTTGGGCGGGTAGCTTGATTAGTTAACATAACTGTTGATAAAGAGACTGATATTTTATGGCTATTTCAGTCAATTCTATCAGTGTGGTTATAAGTAACATGCATAGACAGCTAAATGGGACACGTGATCCCCATAGATGAACTTGAGTAGGTAGCAGTTTGATAACATTAGATGGTGTTAGTTTAGCGAGCTAAAGTTGGCTGGCTGGAAACCAGGTGTTGTGCACCCCACCTTGCATCTCATAGCAGAGTGGAAGAGGGAAAGTCACAGATGGAATTTTTTACTGCTTCTAACGTGCTTGTTTTGTAGTCATCTAACAAACATACATTATGTCTCTTATAAATTGTAGGTTAAGCCATGAATGTTGATTGTCTGACAGCCTTGGTATAGTTAAGCAGTAAAGCACAAGGAAAGGTTGAGGACTGTTCTTACGTAAGAGGCAACGCGGAGTGCCTGCCTGGTTACAGCCCTTAACCTTGGTATATTGGCCATATACCACAAACCCCCGAGGTGCCTTATTTCTTAAATATACCACAGTTTCAGCCAATCAACATCCAGGACCCAAACTACCCAGTTTATAATGTCTGCTTTATTCCACAGATTAAGGATTTGAGTTGGCCTGACGGAGAGATCTTCCAGGCGACTCCGGCCCATGGAGGATGCAGAGCATCACATCAGATCAAACATTGATAAACCAGTACTTTACCAGCGTTTTATCAATATCTTTAAAGGTAAGGTGAAGATTGAATATATTTCTGACAGTCCTAAATATGACAGCTATGAATTAGATGAATCAGATGTACATTTTAGAGGTTAGTGGGAAACAGTGAATTGGGATATATGGGCACAGTCACCCAGGAAAAAAGGTTTAAAGGAATAGCCATGTCTTTGTATTATGGTCATAGGATTCTTAAAGGTCCACTACAGTCACACGATGCTCCATCTGAAATCTCCTTCCACCTGAAAAGGCCCACCTTGAAAACCAATCATTGGTTTAGAAGACAAAGTAAGAGTGACAACTGAATCTAGCCTCTTGAAAGACAGAGCAGCGCATCCCCCTCCCTAAACCCCCTGCTGCACACCTGAACCTCATTTTGATTGGCAGTGATATGTGTGAGATCACTTTTAGACAGTGTGAGGTCATTTTATGAGAACAGTTGTTTTTGGAGAAGCTTGGCAAGTTGAATGGGGTGATCATGTGACCGGAGTGGACCTCCAGACAGTGATTATTCTCTGTAATAATTGACAAGCACAATGCAATATCTCCTAATGTTTGTATTTTGTGTCTGCTAAGGGCGGGGAGTTTTTGCCACTGAATTCATATCCAAAGGAGACTTTGTTGTGGAGTACCGAGGTGAACTGCTTACACAACAGGAGGGCGAGGTCCGAGCTGATCAGTACAATGATTCTGCAAAGGTGTTTCTTTTCCATTTCCAATGGAAAGGAAGAACATGGTGGTAAGTAGGATTGACGAGAACAAAATAAACATATTAATGCTTTTTGAGATCTAAAAAAAGCAACAACATTAAAATCGAGACAGACATCCGTCTTTCGGATGGGACGTTAAACGGGTGTCCTGACTCTCTGAGGTCATTAAAGATCCCATGACACTTATCGTAAGAGTAGGGGTGTAACCCCGGTGTCCTGGCTAAATTCCCAATCTGGCCCTCAAACCATCATGGTCACCTAATAATCCCCAGTTTACAATTGGCTCATTCATCCCCCTCCTCTCCCCTGTAACTATTCCCCAGGTCGTTGCTGCAAATGAGAACGTGTTCTCAGTCAACTTACCTGGTAAAATAACGGTAAAATAAAAAAATAAAAATTTAAATGGTTGGTGGCACAATATGCACTGTAGGCCTATCTCAGGCCCAGATACTAATTTGACCGTGTCCCTGACCTAAACAGTAAGGAACAATATTAGTCTTCAAACCAACTGGTTCGCTATCAGAGCATCTGCACTCCTTTTTTAAACAACGCGTTAGGGACTTTTCTGCCCCTTTTCTGAAATAGAAACCCTGTGCTGCAATATCTTCATTAAACTGTGACATGTTATGTTTCTATGCAGCATTGATGCATCTGAAGAAGACTCCTCCCTTGGGAGACTCGTTAATGATGATCACTAAAGACTCAATCTCAAAATGAAGGCCATACAAGCAAACGATGAGCCACACTTGTGCCTCTTCGCGACTCGAGATATTGCAGCTGGCGAAGAGTTGACTTATAGTTACGGTGATTCAGACTGGCCATGGAGAACACAGGTGAGGAACTATTTTATTAAGATTCTAGATGAAATTATCACCCATCTTCATTAAACACAGGAGAGGAACTCTCTTTATTAAGATGCTAGATGAAATTACCACCCATCTTCATTAAACACAGGAGAGGAACTCTCTTTATTAAGATGCTAGATGAAATTACCACCCATCTTGGAAGAGCCGGGAGGATGAGCAATTCACTACCCTGTCATGCAATATGTTGTGATGCAGACAGTGTCTCTTAACTACTAAGATGTAATTGATGTCTAATTGTTGTCTTGGTTCACTTATTTCAGGTCATCAAAACTGAATTGTCGTCCAGCCCAAAACCTGGTAAGAACTTTACTAAAGTCATAGATCAATATGAGTTTATTTTTCTTCTATTATCACATTTACTATTTCACTTTTACAAATACACATTTATAGTCTAACATCAATTGCACTGGAATGCAATGCACTTGTTACATACATCAAAAGTTAACTAAATATGCAATACATTCAAATATATGAAATAAAAACCTTATCAATAAGAACTCAGTAGTTAGGCTCTTGTGGGCTCATTTAGTAGCCCAACTCATGAGGGATTTGCTCTTCTCCTGAAAAGTTCAGTCCTGCATCTGACCAGAATAGGATGTTCAAAACTAAACGCTACACCAGGCATTTCCAGTGTGCTTTCTTATACAGTAGGTCCCCAGATGTATACAATGCATTAGATCACGTTTTTTGATTTGAGGGGATTTTTCAGTGTTTTAAAAATGTTGATTATGTTTCAGCATCCAGGGGTTTGTCAGTTTCTACAAAAACAGTCTCTTACTGCAGAGATGTCTGTGACTATTTTGGCTGTTGGTCACAGGCTGGGAGCAGAACAGGGGCTGTGGCAGAGCAGAGCACTTAGGGGGGAAGTCCCTTGCTCAAATGCAAAACAGCAGTAGGTAGTACACAGGGATACACCGGTAACCCACCGGGCTTCAATATCACCGTATACTACCTACTGCCGTTGTGCCCATCAGCAAGGCACTTTACAACACACACATCACAGGCTGATAGCAGGACAGGGTCTCCAAAAAATGATTGTTCTCTGTAATAATTGACTAGCACAATACAATAACTCCTAATGTTTGTATTTTTGTGTCTGCTAAGGACGACAAGTTGATTTACGGGGAGAGGTCGGGTAATGTAATTATGTGCCCAAGCACAAGACAACATACCGTAATTGCTGGACTATTAAGCGCACCTGAATATAAGCCGCACCCCCTTAATTTAATTTTTTATTTTATTTTGTACATAAATAAGCCGCACGTGTCTATAAGCCGCAGGTGCCTACCGGTACATTGAAACAAATGAACTTTACACAGCCTTTAAACGAAACACGGCTTGTAACAAAAATAAATAGGCTTTAACGAAACAGGCTTGTAACATTTTTTTTTTTTTAAATAGCAGTAAACAATACCAAGAAAGTCCTGACTAACGTAAAACTCACGGACAGGAACAGACTACATCAAAACGAACGAACAACCGAACAGTCCCGTATGGTGCAAAACATAACACAGATACGGAAGACAATCACCCACAAACAAACAGTGAGAACACCCTACCTAAATATGACTCTTAATTAGAGGAAAACGCAAACCACCTGCCTCTAATTAAGAGCCATACCAGGCAACCCAAAACCAACATAGAAACAGAAAACATAGACTGCCCACCCAAAACACACGCCCTGACCATAAACACATACAAAAACAACATAAAACAGGTCAGGACCGTTACACAGAATTGCTTCATCCGATGTTGGATCGTTTTCATTGCGCTCTCCTCACTTTCATCCGGAGGCAAACTCATCCAAGTCTCATTTTCTAGTTCGGGCCATCTGCTTTTCTTTCTTCTGAAAACTTTTGTTGTCTTTTTGCACTAAGTCAGTTTCTCACGCTGCTGTTTCCAACGTCTTATCATCGACTCATTAAGGCTCCCGTGCAGCAGCTCTATTTCCTTTTCCAACAGCCAGATCGATCGCCTTCAAATTGAAAGCTGCATCATATGCATTTCTCCGTGTCTTTGCCATGATGAGGGTGACAAAATGACTACCGTAATCAGAATGATGGAAAGTTTGAGCGCGCTCGATTTACGTCACATTATGTGACGGTGCTCAGTTTTTTGGCGGCATGAATTTGTGAAAGCGGGAAAAATCCATAAATTAGCCGCGTCATTGTATAAAGCGCAAGGTTCATAGCGTGGGAAAAAAGTAGCGGCTTATAGTCCGGAAATTACGGTATATGTAATTTTTGTCCTGTCTAAATCTGCCATGTCAGTCATTTTTAATTCCAACCAGAATAACCTAATGTTTTTTGGTCACCTGAAAGTACTAGTCCCGTGCGAATCAACATCAAGGTTTATTTGTCACATGCGCCGAATAAAACAGGTGCTTACTTACAAGCCCTTAACCAACAATGCAGTTCAAGAAATAGTTAAGAAAATATATACTAAATAAAATAAGTCAGCTTTTGCAGACACGTCTTCCCCCGCATCAGTATAGAAAGGGTCCCTAGCAAACTGCATCACCTTTGTGGGGAGACTAAAATCATCAAATCTTGTTGCAAAGTTACAATGTGTATATCATTGACCGCTAGCCAGAAATAGCTATTTTTTTCTTTCTTCCTCGTTATGCAGACATAAGCACACCTGGCACCATCGAGGTGCAGCTGTTTACTTTCTACACGGGTTGTTATTTTTCAGTTTCGTCCTAAGAACAGATTGTAGTGGTAAAATAAAAAGGGATACATTTTTTTGGTGCCATTTAGGTGAAATTGATCTCCAAGCTTCACTCCAGTCAAAACGGCCTTTGCGAGTGTTTGATTCCATTCATTTGCTATGGGCTGGCGCTAGTGCTCCAGCTTATTTGTATTTAAAACAACTTTTTAAACTTTTATTTAACTCGTCAAGTCAGTTAAGAACAAATTCTTATTTTCAATGACAGCCTAGGAACAGTGGCTGACTTTGCAATAAGAATGTGTGATGTGTGTGTTGTAAACTGCCTTGTTCAGGGGCAGAATGACAGATTTTTACCTTGTCAGCTCGGGGATTCAATCTTGCAACCTTTCGGTTACTAGTCCAACGCTCTAACCACTAGGCTACCTGCCTCCCCAGCTTAGCCAACGTTTGCTTGCCATTTTTCTTCCTTGACCTTTTCCATTGTCCAGCCTAGCCTTCTATAGTTACCCACTGTAGGGAAAAGGTTTTGGGGGGCTCATATCAGAGGAAAAAAGAAAAGCAGTCAATCATGTCAATAACTGTTTTATCCCTCCTCTGTAGTCCCAAATTAAGTCCAAGTGATTGATGCCACTCAATAAACAAACCTCAGCTACAAACTCCTCATCAAGCATTTACACCAGTATTGACAGGACCCGGTAATCATTTACACCAGTATTGACAGGACCCGGTAATCATTTACACCAGTATTGACAGGACCCGGTAATCATTTACACCAGTATTGACAGGACCCGGTAATCATTTACACCAGTATTGACAGGACCCGGTAATCATTTACACCAGTATTGACAGGACCCGGTAATCATTTACACCAGTATTGACAGGACCCGGTAATCATTTACACCAGTATTGACAGGACCCGGTAATCATTTACACCAGTATTGACAGGACCCGGTAATCATTTACACCAGTATTGACAGGACCCGGTAATCATTTACACCAGTATTGACAGGACGCGGTAATCATTTACACCAGTATTGACAGGACCCGGTAATCATTTACACCAGTATTGACAGGACCCGGTAATCATTTACACCAGTATTGACAGGACCCGGTAATCATTTACACCAGTATTGACAGGACCCGGTAATCATTTACACCAGTATTGACAGGACCCGGTAATCATTTACACCAGTATTGACAGGACCCGGTAATCATTTACACCAGTATGTGTTGGGTTTGTTGTGGCGGCAATTGCAGAGAAATGCAATTATCTCCTTCCTAAACTCTCATACTCTCTTCAGAGCATTAGTCCTACCCTTACTTAGCTACCTAACATCATTATGTAAAAGTAGATCATGATGCTCAGCAGACTACGAAACGAGCCATGTTGAAGGATAAATGTTGATCGGAACAAGTTTATGATAGTCAAAGCTGAGTCCATTGTTTTTTAAGTCACAGCTGAGTTTAGCCAAAGCATGTTCAGGCAGTGTGGTCTATCTGCGGCGAAAGAGCCAATAGGCGGGCAGACAGACCCTTGTACCCCTGTTAGCAGCTCCGATTGGCAGTAACTGGTATGTTACTGATATTGATTGACAGCACTTAATGGGCAGGGCTATAAGAAAAGAGATTCACCCATTGGATAATATTGAGCAAGGGCTCATTTTGTTACTAAATATCAGATTTATTTCTGCTGGGATTAAAAAATATAAAAAAAATTAGGCAAAATGATCTTTCAAAAAATTTATAAAACATCTCATGGCACATTAGGGACTGTGAAATGGCACACAGACACAGTCTATGACACTAACACACACAATCTACACCCACATTATTCTTTAGTTGTATTGTTTGTGTAAGTCATTGTATTCTAATGCTAATTCTAACCCTAAACCCCCTAGAAACAGCCTTATTCCTTGTCTGGACCTGCAAATGTCCCCAGTTGGTCCAATGTTTGTCAGTTTGCTATTCTTGCGTGGACTTCTGGTCCCCACAAGTATAGTTAAACATGTCCACTCTCACACTCGAACACACACAATCTACACACACATTATTCTTTAGGAATATTGTTGTATTTAATATTTGTGTGAATGTGTTTGGCTATTAGTGTGTCCGTGCTTGGTTACTTGTCGTGTTTTATGGTAATTTTTGTTGGATTGTACCTCAACTTTAAAGGAGCTAATAGTATTTAAGTATTTCTGTGCCACGTAGGTTTATTTTGTTTGCCTTGTTTGACTGATTTCAGCTCATTGACGTGTTGCAGAATGACAACTCCCAACCCTTTCAGAACAGCATGGACACGGATGGATCAGATTCCAACTTGAAAGAAGATGCGGAGACCGTGTCTGTGTCTTCCAGCCCCAAACCCACGGTAAGAGAACTTGAATGATGGCCACAGTCGATCGTTGATCCCCCTTTAAATTGTCTATCAGCCTAACTCCCCAGTTATTATAGCCCCTAGCGTATTCACCTAGATCGGCTATTCAACTATATTCTGCGACAGAGCCTGCTCGCCCAGGCTCTGTCGCAGCCGATCGCGACCGGGAGGTCCGTGGGGCGACGCACAATTGGCCTAGCGTCGTCCGGGTTAGGGAGGGTTTGGCCGGTAGGGATATCCTTGTCTCATCGCGCACCAGCGACTCCTGTGGCGGGCCGGGCGCAGTGGTAGCCAGGTGCACGGTACCTAACCAAGGTATCCAGGTGCACGGTGTTTCCTCCGACACATTGGTGCGGCTGGCTTCCGGGTTGGAGGCGCGCTGTGTTAAGAAGTGAATGTCCAAACTGCACCACTGTTAAGATATAAAATGGGAGAGAGCAGAGAGAGAGCATGCTGAGAGAGCAGAGAGTGTGAGAGCAGAGAGTGTGAGAGCAGAGAGTGTGAGAGCAGAGAGTGTGAGAGCAGAGAGTGTGGGAGCAGAGAGTGTGGGAGCAGAGAGTGTGGGAGCAGAGAGTGTGGGAGCAGAGAGTGTGGGAGCAGAGAGTGTGGGAGCAGAGAGTGTGGGAGCAGAGAGTGTGGGAGCAGAGAGTGTGAGAGCAGAGAGTGTGAGAGCAGAGAGAGAGAGTAGAAGAGAGAGAGCAGAGAACAGAGAGAGAGCAGAGGGAGTGAGAGAGCAGAGAAGAGAGAGCAGAGGGCAGAGAGAGCAGAGAACGAGAACAGAAAGAGAGAGAGCAGAAAGAGAGAGAGCAGAGAAAAGAGAAAGAGCAGCAGAGAGAGAGCGCAGAAAGAGAGAGAGTAGGGAGAGAGAAGAGAGAGCAGAGGGAGAGAGATGGAGCAGAGAGGGAGAGAGAGAGAGAGCGCAGAGAGAGAGAGTAGAAAGAGTGAGAGAGTAGAGAGAGAGGGAGAGAGTAGAGAGAGAGCAGAAAGCAGACAGAGAGAGCAGAGAGAGAGTAGAGAGCAGAGAGTAGGCTGAGAGCAGAAAGAGCAGAGAGTAGGCTGAGAGCAGAGAGAGAGTGAGAGAGCAGAGGGCAAAGAGAGAGAGCAGAGAGAGCAAGAGAGAAGAGAGCAGAGAAAAGAGAGAACAGCAGAGAGCAGAGAGATAGCAGGCTGAGAGAGAAGAGAGAGCAGAGAGTGAGAGAGCAGGGAGGGAGAGAGCGAGAGAGAGCAGACTGAGAAATCAAAGAGAGAGTGAGAGAGCAGAGAGAGAGCAGAGAAAACAGCAGAGAGCAGGCTGAGAGAGAAGAGAGAGCAGAGAGGGATAGAGAAGAGAGAGAGTCAGAGAGTGTGGGAGCAGAGAGTGTGGGAGCAGAGAGTGTGAGAGGGTGAGAGCAGAGAGAGAGAATGTAGAGAGAGCAGAGAACAGAGAAAAGAGAGAGAGTAGAAGAGAGAGAGCAGAGAACAGAGAGAGAGCAGAGAACAGAGAGAAGAGAGAGCAGAGGGCAGAGAGAGCAGAGAACGAGAACAGAAAGAGAGAGAGCAGAAAGAGAGAGAGCAGAGAAAAGAGAAAGAGCAGCAGAGAGAGAGCGCAGAGAGAGAGAGCAGAAAGAGAGAGTAGGGAGAGAGAAGAGAGAGCAGAGGGAGAGAGATGGAGCAGAGAGGGAGAGCGCAGAGAGAGAGAGTAGAAAGAGTGAGAGAGTAGAGAGAGAGGGAGAGAGTAGAGAGAGAGCAGAAAGCAGACAGAGAGAGAGTAGAGAGCAGAGAGTAGGCTGAGAGCAGAAAGAGCAGAAAGCAGGCTGAGAGCAAAGAGAGAGTGAGAGAGCAGAGAGAGAGCAGAGGGCAAAGAGAGAGAGCAGAGAGAGACCCGAGAGCAGAGAGAGCAAGAGAGAAGAGAGCAGAGAAAAGAGAGAACAGCAGAGAGCAGAGAGATAGCAGGCTGAGAGAGAAGAGAGAGCAGAGAGTGAGAGAGCAGGGAGGGAGAGAGCAAGAGAGAGCAGACTGAGAAATCAAAGAGAGCAGAGAGAGCAGAGAAAACAGCAGAGAGCAGGCTGAGAGAGAAGAGAGAGCAGAGAGGGATAGAGAGTGAGAGAGCAGAGAAAACAGCAGAGCAGAAAGCGAGCAGGGAGGGACAGCAGAGAGAGAGAGAGTAGAGAGGGAGAGCAGAGAGAGACAGCAGAGAGAGTAGAGAGAGCAGAGTGAGAGAGAACAGAGAGCGCTGGGAGAGCAGAGAGAGAGCAGAGAAAAGAGAGAACAGCATAGCAGAGAGAGCAGACAGCGAGAGAGCATGGAGGGAGAGAGAGAGCGCAGAGAGAGAGAGTAGAAAGAGTGAGAGAGTAGAGAGAGAGCAGAGAGAGAGCAGAAAGCAGGCAGAGGGCAAAGAGAGAGAGCAGAGAGAGAACCGAGAGCAGAGAGAGCAATAGAGAGAAGAGAGCAGAGAAAAGAGAGAACAGCAGAGAGCAGAGAGATAGCAGGCTGAGAGAGAAGAGAGAGCAGAGAGTGAGAGAGCAGGGAGAGCAGGGAGGGAGACAGCGAGAGAGAGCAGAGAGCGAACAGCAGAGCAGAGAGCTGACTGAGAAATCAAAGAGAGAGTGAGAGAGCAGAGAAAACAGCAGAGCAGAGCAAAAGAGAGAGCAGAAAGTGAGCAGGGAGGAATAGAGCAGAGAGAGAGAGCAGAGCGAGAGAGAACAGAGAGTGCTGGGAGAGCAGAGAGAGGAGAGAGAGAGCAGAGAAAAGAGAGAACAGCATAGCAGAGAGAGCAGACAGCGAGAGAGCATGGAGGGAGAGAGCAGAGAGAACAGAGAACAGAGCAGAGAACAGAGAGAGAGCAGAGGGAGTGAGAGAGCAGAGAGAAGAAAGAGAGCAGAGAACAGAGGGCAGAGAGAGCAGAGAACGAGAATAGAAAGAGAGAGAGCAGAAAGAGAGAGAGCAGAGAAAAGAGAAAGAGCAGCAGAGAGCGCAGAGAGAGAGAGAGAGCGAGAGCAGAGAGTGAACGCTGTTGCTATAGTAACCCTGCATCACAACACTATGTTGTACAATTTGTTTAATTCAATTCCACATATTTAATTGTTTTGTATTTCCTTTCATATTAGTTTCATGTTTCAACCAGTCGCAGGTTAACGTCAACCTGACAGAGGAAACGTAACATCAATAACCAAACTGTTTTCACAATTAACATGCTTTTCTTGTTTCAAGTATGTTTTATTATGAAAAGTACAATATATCCTTGTATACTTGTACAACTATGGAGCGTATGTCCATATATAATTATACAATTTGTTATTCAACATAAAAGACAACAAATGATCACATTGGTATTTTAACGGTGTTATTGTCACAATTATAGGAAGACACACATGTGTGTGTGTGTCCACTGTGTGTGTGTTTCTACAGTGTGTGTGTGTTTCTACAGTGTGTGTGTGTCAAGTGTGTGTGTGTATGTGTGTCCAGTGTGTGTGTGTGTATCTGTCTAGTGTGAGTGTGTGTGTGTGTGTCCAGTGTGAGTGTGTGTCCAGTGTGAGTGTGTGTCCAGTGTGTGTGTGTGTGTCCAGAGTGTGTCCAGTGTGAGTGTGTGTGTTTGTCCAGTGTGTGTGTGTGTCCAGTGTGTGTGTGTGTGTGTGTGTCCAGTGTGTCTGTTCAGTGTGAGTGTGTGTCCAGTGTGAGTGTGTGTGTCCAGTGTGAGTGTGTGTCCTGGGTGTGTGTGTGTGTGTGTGTCCAGTGTGTGTGTGTGTGTCCAGTGTGAGTGTGTGTCCAGTGTGTGTGTGTGTGTGTGTCCAGTGAGTGTGTGTGTCCAGTGTGTGTATCTATCCAGTGTGTGTGTGTGTGTGTCCAGTGAGTGTGTGTGTGTGTCCAGTGTGAGTGTGTGTGTGTCCAGTGTGAGTGTGTGTGTGTGACCAGTGTGTGTGTGTGTCCAGTGTGTGTATCTGTCCAGTGTGAGTGTGTGTGTGTCCAGTGTGAGTGTGTGTGTGTTTCCAGCGTGAGTGTGTGTGTGTGTCCAGCGTGAGTGTGTGTGTGTGTGTCCAGTGTGAGTGTGTGTGTGTCCAGTGTGAGTGTGTGTGTCCAGTGAGTGTGTGTGTCCAGTGCGTGTGTGTGTGTGTCTGTCCAGTGTGTGTGTGTGTGTGTGTCCAGTGAGTGTATCTATCCAGTGTGTGTGGGTGTGTGTCCAGTGAGTGTGTGTGTGTGTGTCCAGTGAGTGTGTGTGTGTGTGTCCAGTGTGTGTGTGTGTCCAGTGTGAGTGTGTTTCCAGTGTGTGTGTGTGTCCAGTGAGTGTGTGTGTCCAGTGTGTGTATCTATCCAGTGTGTGTGTGTGTGTGTGTCTGTCCAGTGTGTGTGTGTGTGTGTGTCCAGTGTGTGTATCTATCCAGTGTGTGTGGGTGTGTGTCCAGTGAGTGTGTGTGTGTCCAGTGTGTGTGTGTGTCCAGTGTGTGTGTGTCCAGTGTGAGTGTGTGTCCAGTGTGTGTGTGTGTCTGTGTGTCCAGTGTGTGTGTGTGTGTGTGTCCAGTGAGTGTGTGTGTCCAGTGTGTGTGGGTGTGTGTCCAGTGAGTGTGTGTGTGTGTGTGTCCAGTGTGTTTGTATTTGCCCAGTGTGTGTGAGTGTGTGACCAGTGTGTGTGTGTGTCCAGTGTGTGTGTGTGTGTGTCCAGTGTGTGTGTATCTGTCCAGTGTGAGTGTGTGTGTGTCCAGTGTGAGTGTGTGTGTGTGTCCAGCGTGAGTGTGTGTGTGTCCAGTGTGAGTGTGTGTGTGTGTCCAGTGTGAGTGTGTGTGTGTGTCCAGCGTGAGTGTGTGTGTGTGTCCAGTGTGAGTGTGTGTGTCCAGTCTGTGTGTGTGTCCAGTGAGTGTGTGTGTGTCCAGTGAGTGTGTGTATCAGGTTATTATTTCAGGGACACTGAGGACCCATCCCACCGAACCCTAAACCCTGGATAGAGGGGCTCAGTGAATGTGGAGGTGAATGTGTACAGGTGGGTCAGTGTGTCAGAGGAGGCTCTATAGAAGGACAGAGTGCCGGCTGGCCAGTCCAGATACACTCCTACTCTGTGGGAGCTGGAGGAGGGGACGTCTATGGTAGTGGGTTTATTATTGTGCCTGGCATAGTAACTGTTGTCAGAGCAGTTCAGACTCCAGGACTTGTCATTGTATCCAAGACAACAGTCATCACCCCTTCCTCTCCTGTTGATTCCTTTATATGTCACTCCTATATCAGCCCCCTTTATCCCACTCCACTCTACCTCCCAGTAACACCTCCCAGTCAGACCCTCTCTACACAGCACCTCTCTACACAGCACCTATACAACATGCTTTGGCTAAACTCAGCTGTGACTTAAAAAACAATGGACTCAGCTTTGACTATCATAAACTTTATCCGATCAACATTTATCCTTCAACATGGCTCGTTTCGTAGTCTGCTGAGCATCATGATCTACTTTTACATAATGATGTTAGGTAGCTAAGTAAGGGTAGGCCTAATGCTCTCAAGAGAGTATGAGAGTTTAGGGAGGAGATCATTGCATTTCTCTGCAATTGCCGCCACAACAAACCCAACACATACTGGTGTAAATGCTTGATGAGGAGTTTGTAGCTGAGGTTTGTTTATTGAGTGGCATCAATCACTTGGACTTAATTTGGGACTACAGAGGAGGGATAAAACAGTTATTGACATGATTGACTGCTTTTCTTTGTTCCTCTGATATGAGCCCCCCCAAAACCTTTTCCCTACAGTGGGTAACTATAGAAGGCTGGGCTGGACAATGGAAAAGGTCAAGGAAGAAAAATGGCAAGCAAACGTTGGCTAAGCTGGGGAGGCAGGTAGCCTAGTGGTTAGAGCGTTGGACTAGTAACCGAAAGGTTGCAAGATTGAATCCCCGAGCTGACAAGGTAAAAATCTGTCATTCTGCCCCTGAACAAGGCAATTAACCCACTGTTCCAAGGCTGTCATTGAAAATAAGAATTTGTTCTTAACTGACTTGACGAGTTAAATAAAAGTTTAAAAAGTTGTTTTAAATACAAATAAGCTGGAGCAGTAGCGCCAGCCCATAGCAAATGAATGGAATCAAACACTCGCAAAGCCCGTTTTGACTGGAGTGAAGCTTGGAGATCAATTTCACCTAAATGGCACCAAAAAAATGTATCCCTTTTTATTTTACCACTACAATCTGTTCTTAGGAGGAAACTGAAAAATAACAACCCGTGTAGAAAGTAAACAGCTGCACCTCGATGGTGCCAGGTGTGCTTATGTCTGCATAACGAGGAAGAAAGAAAAACATGGCTATTTCTGGCTAGCGGTCAATGATATACACATTGTAACTTTGCAACAAGATTTGATGATTTTAGTCTCCCCACAAAGGTGATGCAGTTTGCTAGGGACCCTTTCTATACTGATGCGGGGGGAGACGTGTCTGCAAAAGCTGACTTATTTTATTTAGTATATATTTTCTTAACTCTATTTCTTGAACTGCATTGTTGGTTAAGGGCTTGTAAGTCAGCACCTGTTTTATTCGGCGCATGTGACAAATAAAACTTGATGTTGATTCGCACGGGACTAGTACTTTCAGGTGACCAAAAAACATGAGGTTATTCTGGTTGGAATTAAAAATGACTGACATGGCAGATTTAGACAGGACAAAAATTACATATATGTTGTTTTGTGCTCGGGCACATAATTACATTACCCGACCTCTCCCCGTAAATCAACTTGTCGTCCTTAGCAGACACAATAATACAAACATTAGGAGTTATTGTATTGTGCTAGTCAATTATTACGTAGAACAATCATTTTTTGGAGACCCTGTCCTGCTATCAGCCTGTGATGTGTGTGTTGTAAAGTGCCTTGCTGATGGGCACAACGGCAGTAGGTAGTATACGGGGATATTGAAGCCCGGTGGGTTACCGGTGTATCCCTGTGTACTACCTACTGCTGTTTTGCCTTTGAGCAAGGGACTTCACCCCTAAGTGCTCTGCTCTGCCACAGCCCCTGTTCTGCTCCCAGCCTGTGACCAACAGGCAAAATAGTCACAGACATCTCTGCACTAAGAGACTGTTTTTGTAGAAACTGACAAACCCCTGGATGCTGAAACATAATCAACATTTTTAAAACACTGAAAAATCCCCTCAAATCAAAAAACGTGATCTAATGCATTGTATACATCTGGGGACCTACTGTATAAGAAAGCACACAGGAAATGGCATCGGTGTAGCGTTTAGTTTTGAACATCCTATTCTGGTCAGATGCAGGACTGAACTTTTCAGGAGAAGAGCAAATCCCTCATTAGTTGGGCTACTAAATGAGCCCACAAGAGCCTAACTACTGAGTTCTTATTGATAATGTTTTTATTTCATATATTTGAATGTATTGTATATTTGTATATTTGTATATTAACTTTTGATGTATGTAACAAGTGCACTGCATTCGAGTGCAATTGATGTTAGACTATAAATGTGTATTTGTGAAAGTGAAATAGTAAATGTGATAATAGAAGAAAAAAAAACTCATATTGATCTATGACTTTAGTAAAGTTCTTACCAGGTTTTGGGCTGGACGACAATTCAGTTTTGATGACCTGAATTAAGTGAACCAAGACAACAATTAGACATCAATTACATCTTAGTAGTTAAGAGACACTGTCTGCATCACAACATATTGCATGACAGGGTAGTGAATTGCTCATCCTCCCGGCTCTTCCAAGATGGGTGGTAATTTCATCTAGCATCTTAAAAAGTTCCTCACCTGTGTTCTCCATGGCCAGTCTGAATCACCGTAACTATAAGTCAACTCTTCGCCAGCTGCAATATCTCGAGTCGCGAAGAGGTACAAGTGTGGCTCATCGTTTGCTTGTATGGCCTTCATTTTGAGATTGAGTCTTTAGTGATCATCATTAACGAGTCTCCCGAGGGAGGAGTCTTCTTCAGATGCATCAATGCTGCATAGAAACATAACATGTCACAGTTTAATGAAGATATTGCAGCACAGGGTTTCTATTTCAGAAAAGGGGCAGAAAAGTCCCTAACTGTTGTTTAAAAAAGGAGTGCAGATGCTCTGATAGCGAACCAGTTGGTTTGAAGACTAATATTGTTCCTTACTGTTTAGGTCAGGGACAAGGTCAAATTAGTATCTGGGCCTGAGATAGGCCTACAGTGCATATTGTGCCACCAACCATTTAAATGTCTGTCTCCATTTGAATGTTGTTGCTTTTTTTAGATCTCAAAAGGCAGTAATATGTTTATTTTGTTCTCATCAATCCTACTTACCACCATGTTCTTCCTTTCCATTGGAAATCGAAAAGAAACACCTTTGCAGAATCATTGTACTGATCAGCTCGGACCTCGCCCTCCTGTTGTGTAAGCAGTTCACCTCGGTACTCCACAACAAAGTCTCCTTTGGATATGAATTCAGTGGCAAAAACTCCCCGTCCTTAGCAGACACAAAATACAAACATTAGGAGATATTGCATTGTGCTTGTCAATTATTACAGAGAATAATCACTGTCTGGAGGTCCACTCCGGTCACATGATCACCCCATTCAACTTGCCAAGCTTCTCCAAAAACAACTGTTCTCATAAAATGACCTCACACGGTCTAAAAGTGATCTCACACATATCACTGCCAATCAAAATGAGGTTCAGGTGTGCAGCAGGGGGTTTAGGGAGGGGGATGCGCTGCTCTGTCTTTCAAGAGGCTAGATTCAGTTGTCACTCTTACTTTGTCTTCTACACCAATGATTGGTTTTCAAGGTGGGCCTTTTGAGGTGGAAGGAGATTTCAGATGGAGCATCGTGTGACTGTAGTGGACCTTTAAGAATCCTATGACCATAACACGGCAAACTATTCCTTTAAACCTTTTTTCCTGGGTGACTGTGCCCATATATCCCAATTCACTGTTCCCCACTAACCTCTAAAATGTACATCTGATTCATCTAATTCATAGCTGTCATATTTAGGACTGTCAGAAATATATTCAATCTTCACCTTACCTTTAAAGATATTGATAAAACGCTGGTAAAGTACTGGTTTATCAATGTTTGATCTGATGTGATGCTCTGCATCCTCCATGGGCCGGAGCCGCCTGGAAGATCTCTCCGTCAGGCCAACTCAAATCCTTAATCTGTGGAATAAAGCAGACATTATAAACTGGGTAGTTTGGGTCCTGGATGTTGATTGGCTGAAACTGTGGTATATTTAAGAAATAAGGCACCTCGGGGGTTTGTGGTATATGGCCAATATACCAAGGTTAAGGGCTGTAACCAGGCAGGCACTCCGCGTTGCCTCTTACGTAAGAACAGTCCTCAACCTTTCCTTGTGCTTTACTGCTTAACTATATACCAAGGCTGTCAGACAATCAACATTCATGGCTTAACCTACAATTTATAAGAGACATAATGTATGTTTGTTAGATGACTACAAAACAAGCACGTTAGAAGCAGTAAAAAATTCCATCTGTGACTTTCCCTCTTCCACTCTGCTATGAGATGCAAGGTGGGGTGCACAACACCTGGTTTCCAGCCAGCCAACTTTAGCTCGCTAAACTAACACCATCTAATGTTATCAAACTGCTACCGTCTCAAGTTCATCTATGGGGATCACGTGTCCCATTTAGCTGTCTATGCATGTTACTTATAACCACACTGATAGAATTGACTGAAATAGCCATAAAATATCAGTCTCTTTATCAACAGTTATGTTAACTAATCAAGCTACCCGCCCAAATGTCAACAAAATTGGCTCACTAGTGCATTAGCTAGATAGTGAGCGAACATTAGCACTAGCAACAAACAAGCTAACTAGGCTAACATAGTTCATAAACCAATACAACGATTTATGGTGGTGGAATTGTACTACAGCATGAAAATAACTTTCCATATTTCAATTGTTGAAAATATGATATTGCTCACCTTTCTTTTAGGAACAGCGGGGACCTGCAGATGGGCCGCCCCGTGTTAACGGACGAGCTTCTCCAGATGAAAGTGATTTTCCCTCTCTGGCTCTGCGCGGTAAAGTGGAGTGGGGGAGGGGCAATTACAACGTGGGGACAGAGATAGTCATATAGGGGACGTGTCACCACAGTGGTGTGTGTGCATCTGTCAAGGCGCTGGAATCCTATACAATCGACATGACTGATGTTGATATTTCACTTGTGGAGTAAATATTCTATAGACCTGAGAAATAGGCTAATACATTGCAAAATGAATGCATTTCCCTCAGCTTATAGGTCATAGGAAACTTCAAGACACCAAAATGTACATTTTAAGGATTCAGAAATTGTACTGATTGATCCAGAAACACATAGGAATAAGGTCAATAGGCCTTGGCTATTTTCTGACATAGGAAGGGCTGGCTTACCTGGGCTATTGCCCCTGGGCCCCGGAGAAATAACAAAATACAGTATGTAGTATATATTTATTTTTTACTGCAACCGCCAACCACAGGGGGATTCAGGAGCCCACTCTCAATGAGTGTAGATGTCACGATCGTCATAATAAGCGGACCAAGGCGCAGCGGGATATGAGGACATCTTCTTTTATTAGAGATGACGAAACGAACACTTTTACAAAACAAAAGTGAAGCTACAAACGTTAGTGCATACACAAGCTACAAACGTTCAACATAAACAATTACCCACAAACACCTAAAGCCTATGGCTGCCTTAAATATGGCTCCCAATCAGAGACAACAATAAACAGCTGTCTCTGATTGAGAACCAAACCAGGCAACCATAGACTTTCCTAAACACCTACACTGAACACAAACCCATACATACTACAAAACCCCCTAAACAATACACACACCCTAAACTAGACAAAACACACAAACATCCCCCATGTCACACCCTGACATAACTAAACTAATAAAGAAAATCAATATAACAAAGGCCAGGGTGTGACAGTAGAGGTGTAACGGTGTTCCTCTCTCTCTTCATAAGAAGAGGTGGAGTAGTGATCGAGCCAAGGCGCAGCAGGTTGTGAATACATGATGATTTATTAAATAAACAAAACAGACCAAGACGAAAACGAACTATACTTGATATAACTAACAAAATAAGAAAACGACGTAGACAGACCTGAACAAACGAACTTACACATACACGAAGAACGCTGACACAGGAACAGACTACATAAACGCACGAACAAACCGAAACAATCCCGTATGGTGTAACATTGACACAAAAACAGGAGACAATCACCCACAAACAAACAGTGAGAACACCCTACCTAAATATGACTCTTAATTAGAGGAGAACGCAAAACACCTGCCTCTAATTAAGAGCCATACCAGGCAACCAAAACCAACATAGAAACAGATAACATAGACTGCCCACCCAAAACACATGCCCTGACCTAAACACATACAAAAACAACATAAAACAGGTCAGGACCGTTACAAGAGGCCTGCTGCTGCGGACACTTTGTTATTTGTCAGATGGAGAGGAGAGGAGGTAGGGGGGCCACTTGTTTAATTAATTGATTATTAAAAATATATAAACTGCATAATAAATAAATGTGACTAGTAAAATGTGTGATTCAGGAGCTGGGACCAAGCCCGTAGGGGGCCCAAGGGGCAAAACAAATACAAAATAAATACTTTTTACAATTATTATTATTTTTTTAATCCAACCACAGGAGCCCGCTCTCAATGTTTAAAATACAACAGAGCATAATTTAGCCAAAGAGGATCAATAGTTTCTACAAAAATAACTATCAAAAAGACATACAGTACATGTACTGTATCTGCCAAAATAAAAGAAACACCAACATAAAGTGTATTAAACGCATAGTTAAAATGAAATTAAATCAAATTGTATTTGTCAACTGCATCAAACACAACAGGTGTAGGCATTACCTTGAAATGCTTACTTACAAACCCTTACTTACGTAAGCCTAGGAGTTGACGTCCCGATGGATAGGGATCAACCCGTAACGCTCGTAGTCGACATTGTCACACTGAACCCTTTCACGATGACTAAGCTCACGTTTTCTGAAGATGTCTAATACGTAGGAGCTCCCTCTGTCTTCCAGAGCGGCTTCGGCAAGCTCCTTCTCGCAACGGAAAAGATGCTCTCTGGACCCGCTCGTAGTAGCTCTCGTCATCTCCCTGCACGGTCCTATCGGATAGCCCAAGGTGTCTGTACTATCAAGCGTTTGATGTCTGGTTCACGATACCAACGTGCTTTCCCGTATACTTACAAAGTGCGCAGCTTATGAGCCGAGCCTCCAGCATGGTCTGGATGCTGTTCAGAGCCTTATGTTGTCTGTGTAGCAACAGGCAGACCCTGAGCAACCTAAACCGAGGTGGTGGTTATTACCACTACTACCAGGACGACAGCGACGATGAGGACAGCGACGGCGACAGTGATACCAAGGTTCAGGCACGTGTGGTTAAGCTCTCCAATCTCAAACGCAAAGCCATCGACGTGACCACAGACGTGATTGTTGCGGAAACCCTTCTAAGACGACACGGTGACGATTCAAGTTTACTAATGTACCACGACAGCTCCAAAGAGATGTATAGAGCTCTCGGTAAGCTCCCCGTAACGTCACACGGAGCTCTGGTTAAGTGTCCTTACAAGAAGCTTCGCAAGGGCGTGTGGGACACTCGAGACATTGTCGTCTAACCAACAAAATAAACATCTTAACAATGGACTCTGTCGGTCTCAGAGGTTGCTATTGACATCAACTCTATCTCTACTATAGCAAGCACACAGCCAGGTCGCCTGTTAGTCCTTATAATTTAATTCAATCGACTAGAGCCCCAAGAGGTTGCCCGCATCATGAGTGTGGTAACCATGGACCCGAGCAGCTACACGCTGAAACCACTGGAGACCGTTGTGCGTTTGGTGAAAGCCCCAAACTTTCTGGCCTCTCCGAACAGCACATTCGCTGAGTACATGACGGATAACATAATCAGAGCCTCGGCCACCAACAGTTCAATCTCGGCCGACGCCACTGTCGTGATATCGCAGGCTCACATGGGAGTTACGCTGTTCAGACAACAGAGAGACACGAGTCGCCTACTCGTTGGCTTTGTGTACAAGATGCTGGTGCCGGACGAAGTGGTTCCCACAGGTACGAGGTTCTGCAGGCGCTACAGGATCACGGACCAGCACGAGGCGCAGCAGGGCACCTACGACACAATCAGCAACGGAGTGCAGACTAGAGAGTACAGCCAAGTGTTCCAACATAGGTCCAAGGTGGTCACGATGCAATTCGGAAGCCTCCTGAGCGTTACAGTGCCTTCGGTGGCCATGGATCTGATCAGAAGAGAGTTGCACAGGGTCAGCACTTCCTGGGAGCTAACTAGGACCATTGAGGTGCTCAGATATTGTTCAGCTCAACCCACCTTGACAGACAGAATCGCACAAAGGACAAAGAGCTCTAGTCGAGCTGAGAAATTGGACTCTGTATTGGTGATGGCTGAACTCATGTGCGGTATGATCAACATACAGCCCGACTCTTTCGTTTGCGCCCTAGAAAACGCTCGGAGGATACTAGGGAGCGATAAGCCCGAAGTCATGATTGTGGGTGACACGCTGTTCCGCGTCATCTCCCAGAGAAGCTCCAATGGCATAATATTGTCTCAGATCGTCAGCGAGGACACCAAGATCACCCCGGAGTTCTCTGTGTACACCATGGCCAACGAGACCGGTAGAGCCGGGGTAGGCTACGAGTTCACCATGAAACAGGTCACCCAGCACGCTCTCGGTGACAAGGACCTACCCTTCACCTATGAATCGTGCTTCCAGGACAGGTCAATCGACATGAAGGTAAACTACATTAGAGTCGGAGGAGGCCCCACTGATAAGATCCCCATCGTGCAGGTGGACGGAGTGCAGATGGAACACGGTAACAACAGAGACACGTCCACTGAACACAAGGCCTTCTGTAACTCCGAAGGATTCAAATGGGAATACTTCACGGTCGGCTGCATGGCGACCAGCCCTGTCCTCTCCACCACAGAGTCGGACGACATCAACTACAAGCGACTTGCTCAGCGATCACCCTGCGCCTCATACCTCCACCAGTATGACGGAGCGGTGGCCTACGTCACTCTCCGTAGCCTACACCCCGTGGGTAACCCGAAAGAGCTGTTCAATGAAGCACGTCGTACGAGACTGCAGAACGATGTCAACTCCTTGATGAGAGCCGACCCCCACGCCATTTCTGTAGAAAAACTGGCCAGTCTCGGGTACAGTAGAGACTGGTACAGTAAGATAGAAAACCAAGCGTCCATACTTGAGTTCGACGCCCGCAACAGGGTGGTACCTCGTCCACCTGACAATTGTGACAGGGACAGGGAAAACGTCGTGCCCGAGCGCTGGGTTGGTAGGCCTCTCGTGGCTCTGTTCAACTCGTCGCCGATGAACAGCATCGAAAACGAAATTGCTCAGATAGGCAGCGAGTTACTCACTCACTTCGGAGATACAGAGCACGCCAGACATGTGCGAGATAACTTGCTATTCCTTGAACGGGCGCTCCACCACGGACAAGGTTTAGAGTCAATGATTGCCTTGAGAAGGGCTATCCTGGAGGAAGGAGTCGTTACCCATTTCCAAAATGCAGACTGGACCAAGGGAAGACTTTTCTGGTCTTGGTTAACCGACCCGACCTGCGCAGTTTACATACGGGGTGTCCTCGCTGCAAAGGAGACCGCATCGACCATTACCAACGAGAAGCGTACCGTGTTGTTACAAATAGAGGGGCTGATGAACAGCCTAAGCGCACGGTTTAAGGGCATAGTTGGGAGCAGACACAACTCTGTGATAGCCTCCATGCCTGTGTTTTTCAATGACAATGTCACCCCAGAATATGGCTACCCAAGCTCCTTCACCTTGGATGATGTGGACTATTGTAATCTCATGTACTGGATCATCCTCCCAGTCCTAGGCGCTAGAGTGTACCGCTTTGGGGATGATGGCAAAGTTACTGACACTGTCCGCGTCCCTATCCAATACAGAGAGCACGACCTCAATCTAAGCAACGAGTTGAACCTGCCAAACGAGAGAGCTCTCACCGTGATGCGTTTGAAAGGACAATGCGCTTTCTCCAAGGTAGCACTGCAGGGCTGGTGTGATGTCAGTGAACAGTGTACATCCCCAACTTGTACATGAAGGACGTACGAGGAGGAGACGTGCACATAAACACGGGTGGTCCCTTCGACATGGTGGTCGCAGACGCATTCATCGGCTTTTGCCCAGAGTCGGACTGCGCGAGTGGCTACCGCAGACCTTACATCTTCACCACGGGCCGATCGGAAAGACTCAACGGGTCCGTTACGAGGGACACTATGACTACTACACTTGTATGCCAACCCTACTCCAGCCGTTCAGCTCAGCTCTCAGGATTAGAAACAAGCACGCCAGCAGGCACCGCAACCAAGAGGAGAGTAATCATAAGCTCTTCTGCAACACCCTTCACATGGTGGAGTTTGAGAAGGGTGTACTCGATCCCATAGGGGATCCTTTCAAGGATACAGTCGAGAGAGTGAGCGGTGATAAGCGTACCACAGACATAATCCAGCCAATGCTTGGGGTGGCCTTCTGCGGTACTTACAGTATAGGCCTGACGTCTGACGAGAAGCTCATGTGTGTTGGCGATGCAACCCGGGAAACACTGGTCGATAGGCTAGCGCCTAGCATCAGCGGAACGGGTATATTTGCCTGCAACCCCATCCATGCCACCACTCGCTTAATCGACCCCATCTTTAACAGGATATTCAAGAGCACCCGGTACTCTCGTCACTTCCAGTGTTGAATGGACCCTCGCAGTACCATGGGAAATGGTTGCTAGTAATGAACATAGCTTATTCATTACAACCATGGTTCATTGAGGCAAGGATGCGCAGTAGCGGTCTTTCACACAACATAGCCCGGGGAGTGTGCGCCTTGGCCGATTTCGTACTCTCCTGCGGAGTAAATTTCTTCACCTCTCTGTACATGGACCCCATGGAACAAGAGAATAAACCCTGATTAGGAAGAAAGAAGAGGCCTCTGTTGACAGATCAATAAACACAGTTTGGAGATCCATATCAAGCTTAGACGTCAACATAGACCTGCTCAAAGAATCTATGACTGCAGCGATAGGGGAACAGAAGGAGTACAACAAGTTCAAGAACGAACTGCTTTCCATCCAGATGGAGAGGGCAGACCTCCGTTATCTACTAGGAGCGCTCCGGGGAAGACTGGATGTACGGAGGTTAATTGGTGCAGTAAAGACTCTCTATGACAATGTGGGTCTGCAACTCAACGCCTCGGCCTACATCAACAGGCAGGTGTTAACCCTGGCTGTTCAAAGGGATCTGGACGATATGAGAGAACCAGTCACTAGATTGAGCGTTCAGGACGCATACCGCGAGTACAGTAGAACGAAAGCTATAACTGAAGGGGATGTAGTATAACAACATGTTGTCACCTTTTCACAGTTAAAAGTTCCCTATGTCTACTAAGTGTTTGATTACTTTGGATGTTTTGTATGTAATCTGTTAGATATATCAATGCCATTAAAGTTAAAAAAAAACATATCTGTGGCTATAGCACAATGTCTACATGGAATTGATGTGGAACTGTCACTAGCACATGGTTGGTAGTAAGACATCACACGGGCCATTGGCTAGACACCATATACCCCACTACCCTATCACATGGAAACACCAGCAGGATCACTGACATAGGGAGGCGAGTAGCACCTTCCTTTGTAAGTTCTAAATAGACAGTACACAGATAGATCCCTGTGCTGAATGAAATAGCTTCTGATTTCCTCTGGCGGTGATAACGGACCCTGGCCGTGTAGAACTAAGGCAGGGAATGCAACACAGAACCAGTGTCTACTGAGTAATCCACATAGATGTGCACCCGATCATAGGCAGCTCATTCTCAATTACTGTCACATCAATTGTCATATTTCAAATAAACACAACCAAGATATATGTATATGCATGTAACGGTATTCCTCTCTCTCTTCATACGAAGAGGAGGAGTAGTGATTGAACCAAGGCGCAGCAGGTTGTGAATACATAAATATTTATTAAATAAACAAAACAGACAAAGACGAAAACGAACTATACTTGATAGATACAAAATAACAAACACGATGTAGACAGACCTGAACGACGAACTTACATATAACACGAAGAACGCTCGGACAGGAAAAATGACTACATAAAACGAAACTCATAAACAAACCGACAACAGTCCCGTATGGTGTAAAATCGACACTGACACAGGAGACAACCACCCACAAACAAACAGTGTGAACAGCTAACCTATATATGGTTCTCAATCAGAAGACAACGTCAAACACCTGTCTCTGATTGAGAACCATACAAGGCTGATTACAAAAACCTAAACATAGAAACACAAAACATAGAAATGCCCACCCACACTCACGTCCTGACCGACTAACACATAAAACTAACAGAAAACAGGTCAGGAACGTGACAATGCAAGACATATTTTATTTCAAGGCAATAGATATATACAGTTGGCTGATACAAACGTAGAAAGGGGTAGGTACAAAGGGTATACACATTACCCAGGTGTAATATGGTCGATTAAAGTAAGGTATAAAATCGTACACACGTGAAATTGAGAACATGAAATTGGTAACAATATACAAACATCATTGCTCTACTTTAAAGGAAACTGTAATACTCTATGGTTGTATCACGCGAGTGAGACCAATACCATCATCGCCACTGTTGTGGTAGGAGCTAAACTCCTCAACAATATCGATGTAATTACCTCCTGAATTACCATCTGAGGGGCATGTGAACATGCTGTTGGCATTCCTGCCATTGAAACAGTAATTGCTATCATCTTTGGCCCGTTGCTGGGCCAGGTGAGGTGTTACTGTTTCCATCCCAATCCTGGAAGCCAACAAAGCTATGACATGGACCAAAGTAGCACCTTCACTGGGTTTACAATCTAACACAAGGTTAAGCCGCCTGTCTTGTGGTGACACATACTGAGCTGTAAACCACCTACAAAGATAGAATACCATTCTTCTAAACTCTATGCTCGAGGTGAGGTTTCTCAGTGTGTTGTCAACAACTGTGACGACCTTAGACTGCCCTCTCCTGGGCAATGAAGTGCACCACATAGTCAAAATGATCTGTTTCTTCAAGACAAAACAGCACCAATGAAACCTGTAGGACCCAAGTGACACATTGAACAATCTCGGTAAGGAGTCATCAGGTCCGATCAGCTTCTCCGTTCTGGGAAGGGAACGGGTTCCCACCACAACCTGATCCCAGAACCCAGGTACATGAGGGATACAGACATATCTGTAGGCCACCTCTTCTGGCATTGCTTTGCTTACCCAGTACCTGAAGGACATGGTGTCATTCACTGTGATGAGATGGTTGAACGCTGCGCGGGAAGAGAACACTGTCAGTCTAGCTACATTATCAGGGCTCGTCATTGTAGTATAACATAGACATAGACAGATATATCTATACATGGAAATATACATACCTCTTCGCAGGGTGTCAACTCCAGAGGATTGGTCCTCATTCATAATCAGCTGCACATGGACGTTGACCTCCTTGTCAGTCTTGAACTTATCATCTATGTTGAGTTCCAGATCCCAGTCTCCTACATTCTCCAGAGCAGGGAAAATGGCAAGGGTGTGGTGCTTAGAGTGGTATCTCTCTCTCTATTTATCTCTCTCTGTCTCTCTCTCTCTCTCTCCTCTATCCCCCCCCCCCCTCTCTCTGTCTCTCTCTCTCTCACTCTCTCTCTCTCTCTCCTCTATCTCCCCCCTCTCTCTCTCTATTTATCTCTCTCTCTCTCTCTGTCTCTCTCTCTCTCTCTCTCTGTCTCTCTCTCTCTCTCCTCTATCCCCCCCCCTCTCTCTGTCTCTCGCTGTCTCTCTCTCTCTCTCTCTCTCTCTCTCTCTCTCTCTCTCTCCTCTATCCCCCCCCCCTCTCTCTCTCTCTCTCTCCTCTATACCCCCCCCTCTCTGTCTCTCTCTCTCTCTCTCTCTCTCTCTGTCTCTCTCTCTCTCCTTGTGGACGATATATTGTGTAGGCGACAACCACTTTGTTCACTGTAACACAGTCTGCACAATACACAGCCCCAAGCACATTGCACGGGCCTGTTCAGCTGAATCAAGTAGTTGTTACAGATGAACGCTCTGTTGAACTTCTTTTTACACGTGGCGCATATAATCAACTGTTTCATCACAGGGATTATCATCGCAATGGACGACACGGTAGCCCCGTCGCTGTACAGGTTATATCGGCTGGGACCAGGCACGGATTCTTCATAGGTGACAGCTGCTTCGGATTGTGGTGGTGTGGGGAACAATGTCCTTTGCGACTGTAAAGATGTCACTGGCTTGGGTTTGCACACGTTGAACCCTCGTATATCAACAGTCTGCTGTGGAGTTTCAGGCACTTGAGATGCTGGTTGTTGGGGATGTAGGACCCGGGCCTCCTGCTGCGGCACTTGATGAAACGTTTCCAGATGCACCTCAACCTGCTGAGGCTCTAGAGGCTGTGCCGGCTGTTGTTGTTGAAAGACATATTCACCACAGACCCTCTCAAGAGCAGCCATGGAGTTCTCTGGGTACCCGAGAGGGGCCATGTCACCAATACAGCCGTTGAAGGTGTTGAGTTCCACATCTGTAAGCTGGGTTACCACATTAGAGATGGCGCTTGAAGGTGGTTTCATAGTGGGAAGGGGATCGGTTGTAGCAGAAAATATTGAACCTGGACAAGAGTCAAAGTTCCACTGTGGCCTACTGAAATGTGGCTCGGATGCTTGGGACACTTCACTCTCTTGAAAGGCGTTTGCATATTCCACATCGGTTAGCATATCATCCGGAGCTCTCTCGGTACCCCTGTAACACAAGGCAGAAACAAGTCACACCTCTACCCAAAGGCAATAGATTACTATTCAGTAATAACACAAGGCGGAAACAAGTCACCCCTCTACCCAAAGGCAATAGATTACTATTCAGTAATAACACAAGGCGGAAACAAGTCACCCCTCTACCCAAAGGCAATAGATTACTATTCACTAATAACACAAGGCAGAAACAAGTCACCCCTCTACCCAAAGGCAATAGATTACTATTCAGTAATAACACAAGGCAGAAACAAGTCACCCCTCTACCCAAAGGCAATACATTACTATTCAGTAATAACACAAGGCGGAAACAAGTCACCCCTCTACCCAAAGGCAATAGATTACTATTCAGTAATAACACAAGGCAGAAACAAGTCACCCCTCTACCCAAAGGCAATAGATTACTATTCAGTAATAACACAAGGCAGAAACAAGTCACCCCTCTCCCCAAAGGCAATAGATTACTATTCAGTAATAACACAAGGCAGAAACAAGTCACCCCTCTACCCAAAGGCAATAGATTACAATTCAGTAATAACACAAGGCAGAAACAAGTCACCCCTCTACCCAAAGGCAATACATTACTATTCAGTAATAACACAAGGCAGAAACAAGTCACCCCTCTACCCAAAGGCAATACATTACTATTCACTAATAACACAAGGCAGAAACAAGTCACCCCTCTACCCAAAGGCAATACATTACTATTCACTAATAACACAAGGCGGAAACAAGTCACCCCTCTACCCAAAGGCAATACATTACTATTCAGTAATAACACAAGGCAGAAACAAGTCACCCCTCTACCCAAAGGCAATAGATTACTATTCAGTAATAACACAAGGCAGAAACAAGTCACCCCTCTACCCAAAGGCAATACATTACTATTCAGTAATAACACAAGGCAGAAACAAGTCACCCCTCTACCCAAAGGCAATACATTACTATTCAGTAATAACACAAGGCAGAAACAAGTCACCCCTCTACCCAAAGGCAATACATTACTATTCAGTAATAACACAAGGCAGAAACAAGTCACCCCTCTACCCAAAGGCAATAGATTACTATTCAGTAATAACACAAGGCAGAAACAAGTCACCCCTCTACCCAAAGGCAATAGATTACTATTCAGTAATAACACAAGGCAGAAACAAGTCACCCCTCTACCCAAAGGCAATAGATTACTATTCAGTAATAACACAAGGCAGAAACAAGTCACCCCTCTACCCAAAGGCAATACATTACTATTCAGTAATAACACAAGGCAGAAACAAGTCACCCCTCTACCCAAAGGCAATACATTACTATTCAGTAATAACACAAGGCAGAAACAAGTCACCCCTCTACCCAAAGGCAATAGATTACTATTCACTAATAACACAAGGCGGAAACAAGTCACCCCTCTACCCAAAGGCAATACATTACTATTCACTAATAACACAAGGCAGAAACAAGTCACCCCTCTACCCAAAGGCAATAGATTACTATTCAGTAATAACACAATGTGTGTGATAGTTACACTTACGTGACACATGTCATGCTATCCAGGGCAGCAGTAACCTCCTCTGATGTATCACACCCAGACATGGCTGTGATGCTATCCACGGCAGCAGTGACCTCCTCTGATGTATCACACCCAGACATGGCTGTGATGCTATCCAGGGCAGCAGTAACCTCCTCTGATGTATCACACCCAGACATGGCTGTGATGCTATCCAGGGCAGCAGTAACCTCCTCTGATGTATCACACCCAGACATGGCTGTGATGCTATCCAGGGCAGCAGTAACCTCCTCTGATGTATCACACCCAGACATGGCTGTGATGCTATCCAGGGCAGCAGTAACCTCCTCTGATGTATCACACCCAGACATGGCTGTGATGCTATCCAGGGCAGCAGTAACCTCCTCTGATGTATCACACCCAGACATGGCTGTGATGCTATCCAGGGCAGCAGTAACCTCCTCTGATGTATCACACCCAGACATGGCTGTGATGCTATCCACGGCAGCAGTAACCTCCTCTGATGTATCACACCCAGACATGGCTGTGATGCTATCCAGGGCAGCAGTAACCTCCTCTGATGTATCACACCCAGACATGGCTGTGATGCTATCCAGGACAGCAGTAACCTCCTCTGATGTATCACACCCAGACATGGCTGTGATGCTATCCAGGACAGCAGTAACCTCCTCTGATGTATCACACCCAGACATGGCTGTGATGCTATCCAGGACAGCAGTAACCTCCTCCTCTCATCAGTCTGGCTCCTTGGTCTGAGTCTCATCAGAGTCTGGCTCCTTGGTCTGAGTCTCATCAGAGTCTGGCTCCTTGGTCTGAGTCTCATCAGAGTCTGGCTCCTTGGTCTGAGTCTCATCAGAGTCTGGCTCCTTGGTCTGAGTCTCATCAGAGTCTGGCTCCTTGGTCTGAGTCTCATCAGAGTCTGGCTCCTTGGTCTGAGTCTCATCAGAGTCTGGCTCCTTGGTCTGTGTCTCATCAGTCTGGCTCCTTGGTCTGAGTCTCATCAGTCTGGCTCCTTGGTCTGATTCTCTACCCTCCCTCTCTCTCTCTTTCCCTCTGTTCTGACTCTCTACCCTCCCTCTCTCTTATCTCTGTTCTGACTCTCTACCCTCCCTCTCTCTCTTTCCCTCTGTTCTGACTCTCTACCCTCCCTCTTTCTCTTTCCCTCTGTTCTGACTCTCTCCCCTCCCTCTCTCTCTTTCCCTCTGTTCTGACTCTACCCTCCCTCTCTCTCTCTTTCCCTCTGTTCTGACTCTCTCCCCTCCCTCTCTCTCTCTTTCCCTCTGTTCTGACTCTACCCTCCCTCTCTCTCTTTCCCTCTGTTCTGACTCTCTACCCTCCCTCTCTGTTCTGACTCGCTACCCTCTCTCTCTCTCTTTCCCTGTTATGACTCTCTACTCTCCTTCTCTCTCTCTTTCCCTCTGTTCTGACTCTCTACCCTCCCTCTCTCTTACCTCTGTTCTGACTCTCTACCCTCCCTCTCTCTCTTTCCCTCTGTTCTGACTCTCTACCCTCCCTCTCTCTCTTTCCCTCTGTTCTGACTCTCTCCCCTCCCTCTTTCCCTCTGTTCTGACTCTCTACCCTCCCTCTCTCTCTCTTTCCCTCTGTTCTGACTCTCTCCCCTCCCTCTCTCTCTCTCTTTCCCTCTGTTCTGACTCTACCCTCCCTCTCTCTCTTTCCCTCTGTTCTGACTCTCTACCCTCCCTCTCTGTTCTGACTCTCTACCCTCCCTCTCTCTCTTTCCCTCTGTTCTGACTCTCTCCCCTCCCTCTCTCTCTTTCCCTCTGTTCTGACTCTCTACCCTCCCTCTCTCTCTCTTTCCCTGTTATGACTCTCTACTCTCCTTCTCTCTCTCTCTCCCTCTGTTCTGACTCTCTCCCCTCCCTCTCTCTCTTCCCCTCTGTTCTGACTCTCTACCCTCCCTCTCTCTCTCTTTCCCTCTGTTCTGACTCTCTACCCTCCCTCTCCCTCTTTCCCTCTGTTCTGACTCTCTACCCTCCCTCTCTCTCTTTCCCTCTGTTCTGACTCACCCCCCTCCCTCTCTCCCTCTGTTCTGACTCTCTACCCTCCCTCTCTCTCTATTTCCCTCTGTTCTGACTTTCTCCCCTCCCTCTCTCTCTCTTTCCCTCTGTTCTGACTCTCTACCCTCCCCCTCTCTCTCTTTCCCTCTGTTCTGACTCTCTACCCTCCCTCTCTCTCTTTCCCTCTGTTCTGACTCTCCCCCCTCCCTCTCTCCCTCTGTTCTGACTCTCTACCCTCCCTCTCTCTCTTTCCCTCTGTTCTGAGTCTCTCCCCTCCCTCTCTCTCTCTTTCCCTCTGTTCTGACTCTCTACCCTCCATTCCCTCTCTCTCTCTTTCCCTCTGTTCTGACTCTCTACCCTCCCTCTCTCTCTTTCCCTCTGTTCTGACTCTCTACCCTCCCTCTCTCTTTCCCTCTGTTCTGACGCTCTCCCCTCCCTCTCTGTCTTTCCCTCTGTTCTGACTCTCTACCCTCCCTCTCTCTCTTTCCCTCTGTTCTGACTCTCCCCCTCCCTCTCTCCCTCTGTTCTGACTCTCCCCCTCCCTCTCTCCCCCTGTTCTGACTCTCTACCCTCCCTCTCTCTTTCCCTCTGTTCTGACTCTCTACCCTCCCTCTCTCTCTTTCCCTCTGTTCTGACTCTCCCCCCTCTCTCTTTCCCTCTGTTCTGACTCTCTCCCCTCCCTCTCTCTCTTTCCCTCTGTTATGACTCTCTACTCTCCTTCTCTCTCTCTTTCCCTCTGTTCTGACTCTCTCCCCTCCCTCTCTCTTTCCCTCTGTTCTGACTCTCTCCCCTCCCTCTCTCTCTCTTTCCCTCTGTTCTGACTCTCTCCCCTCCCTCTCTCTCTCTTTCCCTCTGTTCTGACTCTCTCCCCTCCCTCTCTCTCTTTCCCTCTGTTCTGACTCTCTCCCCTCCCTCTCTCTCTCTCTTTCCCTCTGTTCTGACTCTCTACCCTCCCTCTCTCTTCCCCTCTGTTCTGACTCTCTCCCCTCCCTCTCTCTCTTTCCCTCTGTTATGACTCTCTACTCTCCTTCTCTCTCTCTTTCCCTCTGTTCTGACTCTCTCCCCTCCCTCTCTCTTTCCCTCTGTTCTGACTCTCTACCCTCCCTCTCTCTCTCTTTCCCTCTGTTCTGACTCTCTACCCTCCCTCTCTCTCTTTCCCTCTGCTCTGACTCTCTACCCTCCCTCTCTCTCTCTCTTTCCCTCTGTTCTGACTCTCCCCCCTCCCTCTTTCCCTCTGTTCTGACTTTCTCACCTCCCTCTCTCTCTCTCTCTTTCCCTCTGTTCTGACTCTCTACCCTCCCACTCTCTCTCTTTCCCCCTGTTCTGACTCTCTACCCTCCCCCTCTCTCTCTTTCCCTCTGTTCTGACTCTCTACCCTCCCTCCCTCTCTCTCTCCCTCTGTTCTGACTTTCTCCCCTCCCTCTCTCTCTCTTTCCCTCTGTTCTGACTCTCTACCCTCCCCCTCCCTCTCTCCCTCTGTTCTGACTCTCTACCCTCCCTCTCTCTTTCCCTCTGTTCTGACTCTCTACCCTCCCTCTCTCTCTCTCTCTCTTTCCCTCTGTTCTGACTCTCTACCCTCCCTCTCTCTCTTTCCCTCTGTTCTGACTCTCTACCCTCCCTCTCTCTCTTTCCCTCTGTTCTGACTCTCCCCTCCCTCTCTCTCTTTCCCTCTGTTCTGACTCTCTACCCTCCCTCTCTCTCTTTCCCTCTGTTCTGACTCTCCCCTCCCTCTCTCTCTTTCCCTCTGTTCTGACTCTCTACCCTCCCTCTCTCTCTTTCCCTCTGTTCTGACTCTCTACCCTCCCTCTCTCTCTTTCCCTCTGTTCTGACTCTCTACCCTCCCTCTCTCTCTCTTTCCCTCTGTTCTGACTCTCTCCCGCCCCTCTCTCTCTCTCCCCCTCAGGGCTCCAGATCCTCTATCTGTTCTGACTCTCTACCCTCCCAGTATAGTATACACAGACTGGACAACAGGACAATGATCCTAAGCCCGGACTTGAACCCGATCGAACATCTCTGGAGAGACCTGAAAATAGCTGTGCAGCAACGCTCCCCATCCAACCTGACAGCTTGAGAGGATCTGCAGAGAAGAATGGGAGAAACTCCCCAAATACAGGTGTGCCAAGCTTGTAGCGTCATACCCAAGAAGACTCAAGGCTGTAATCACTGCCAAAGGTGCTTCAACAAAGTACTGAGTAAAGGATACTTATGTAAATGTGATATCTAAGTTTTTTTTAAATATACATTTGCACACATAAAATAAACAGTTTTTGCTTTGTAATTCTGGGTTATTGTGTGTAGATTGATGAGGGGGAAAAACTATGTAATCCATTTTAGAATAAGGCTGTAACGTGACAAAATGTGTAAAAAGTCAAGGGGTCTGAATACTTTCTGAATGCACTGTATATCAGTATATTAGACTCTCTCTCTCTCTGCAGTGATGTTGGTTTCATCACTTCTGGTTTAACACTGACATCAAGTGGTGATTGTCCAAACTGCACCCCTGTTAAGATATAAAGCGAGAGATGCAGAGAGAGAGAGAGAAGACCACAGAGAGAGAGAGCAGACAGCAGAGAGCAGAGAGAGAGAGCAGGCTGAGAGAGCAGAGAGAAGAGAGCAGAGCAGAGAGAGAGAGAGCAGACAGCAGAGAGAAGAGAGCAGAGCACAGAGAGAGAGCTGAGAGAGCAGACAGCAGAGAGAAGAGAGCAGAGAGAAGAGAGCAGAGAGAAGAGAGCAGAAAGAGGCAGAGAGAGAGAGAGCAGAGAGCAGGCTAAGAGAGCAGAGAGAAGAGCAGAGAGAAGAGCAGAGAGTAGGGAAAAGAGAAAGCAGAGAGCAGAGAGAGCAGAGAAAAGAGAGAAAGCAGAGAGGGTGAGAGCAGAGAGAGAGCAGGCTGAGAGAGCAGAGAGCATTAGAGAGGAGAGAGCAGAGAGCATTAGAGAGAGAGGGAGAGACCGGAGAGCAGGCTGAGAGAGCAGAGAGTGAGAGATCAGAGAGAGAGGGAGTGAGAGAGCAGAGAACAGAGAGCAGAGAGAGAGAGCAGAGGGAGAGAGAGAGCAGAGAAAGAGCAGCAGAGCAGAGAGAGAGAGCGCAGAGGGAGAGAGAGCAGAAAGAGAGAGAGTAGAGAGAGCAGGGAGAGAGAGAAGAGAGAGGGCAGAGAGAAGAGAGAGCAGATAGAGCAGAGAGGGAGAGAGAGCAGAGAGGGAGAGAGAACAGAGAGAGCAGAGAGGGCAGAGAGAGCAGAGAGCAGGCTGAGAGAGAGAGCAGAGAGAGCAGAGAGTGAGAGAGAGAAGAGAGAGCAGAGGGAGAGAGATAACAGAGAGAGAGTGAGCAGAGAGCAGGCTGAGAGAGCAGAGAGAGAGCGGAGAGCAGAGAGAGAGCAGAGAGAGAGAAAGCAGAGAGCAGAGAGGTCAGAGAGCGAGCAGAGAGCGAGCAGAGAAAAGAGAGCAGAGAGAGCAGAGGGAGAGATAGATCAGAGAACAGAGAGAGAGCAGAGAGAGAGCAGAGCAAGAAGAGTAGAGAAAAGAGAGAGAGCAGAGAACATATAGAGAGAGCAGAGTGAGAGAGAGAGAGCAGGGTGAGAGAGAGAGAGCAGAGAGAGCAGAGGGAGAGAGCTGAGAGCAGAGAGAGCTGAGCGAGCAGAGCACAGAGAGAGCATAGAGAGAGAGAGCAGAGAGTAGGCTGAGAGAGCAAAGAGAGAGAGCAGAGAGAGAGAGAGAGAGGAGAGGGCAGAGTGAGAGCAGAGGGAGAGAGAGAGCAGAGAGAGAGAGCAGAGAGAGCAGAGATAGAGCAGAGAGAGCAGAAGAGCAGAGGGAGAGAGAGAGCAGAGAGAGAGCAGGCTGAGAGAGCAGAGAGGGAGAGAGAGCAGAGAGAGAGAGAGCAGGCTGAGAGAGCAGAGAGAGAGAGAGCAGAGAGCAGGCTGAGAAAGCAAAGAGAGAGCAGAGAGAAGAGGGCAGAGAGAACAGAGCAGAAAGAGCAGAGAGAGCGAGAGCAGAGAGAGAGAGAGCAGAGAACAGAGAGAAGAGCGAGCAGAGAGAGAGAAAAGAGAGGGCAGAGAGAGCAGAGGATAGAGAGAGCAGAGATAGACAGCAGAGAGAGCAGAGAGAGAGAGAGAGCAGAGAGAGAGCAGAGTGAGAGAGAACAGAGAAGGCAGAGAGAGAGCAGAGAGCAGAGAGAGAACAGAGAGTGCTGAGAGTGCTGAGAGAGCAAGAGCAGAGAGAGAGAAAGCAGAGCATAGAGAAAAGAGAGCAGAGACTGAGATAGCAGAGAGAGATAGCAGGGAGAGCAGAGCAGAGAGAGCAGAGAACAGAGAGCAGAGAGAGAGCAGAAGGCAGAGAGAGCTGAGCGAGCTGAGCACAGAAAGAGCATAGAGAGAGAGCAGAGAGAGAGGGGAGAGGGCAGAGTGAGAGAGAGAGCAGAGGGAGAGAGAGAGCAGAGACCAGAGAGAGAGCAGAGAGCAGGCTGAGAAAGCAAAGAGAGTGAGAAAGCAGAGAGAGAGAGCAGAGAGAGAGCAGAGAGAGAAGAGGGCAGAGAGAGCAGAGGGAGAGAGAGAGAGCAGAGAGCAGAGAGAGCAGGCTGAGAAAGCAAAGAGAGAGTGAGAGAGCATAGAGTGAGAGCAGAGAGAGAGCAGAGAAAAGAGAGAGCAGAGAGAGCAGGCTGAGAGAGCAGAGGGAGAGAGAGCAGAGAGAGAGCAGGCTGAGAGAGCAGAGAACAGAGAGAGAGCAGGCTGAGAAAGCAAAGAGAGAGCAGAGAGAAGAGAGAGGGCAGAGAGAAGAGAGAGCAGAGAGAGAGAAAAGAGAGAGCAGAGAGAAAGAGCAGAGAGCAGAGATAGACAGCAGAGAGAGACAGCAGAGAGTGAGAGAGAACAGAGAGGGCAGAGAGAGAGCAGAGAGAGAACAGAGAGTGCTGAGAGAGAAGTGAGAGCTGAGCAGAGAAAGAGCATAGAGAGAGCAGAGAGAGAGGGGAGAAGGCAGAGTGAGAGAGAGAGCAGAGGGAGAGAGAGAGAGAGCAGAGACCAGAGAGAGAGCAGAGAGCAGGCTGAGAAAGCAAAGAGAGTGAGAAAGGAGAGAGAGAGAGCAGAGAAGGCAGAGAGAGAGCAGAGAGAGAAGAGGGCAGAGAGAGCAGAGGGAGAGAGAGAGCAGAGAGAGAGAGCAGGCTGAGAAAGCAAAGAGAGAGTGAGAGAGCAGAGAGAGAGCAGAGAAAAGAGAGAGCAGAGAGAGAGAGCAGAGAACAGAGAGAGAGCAGACTGAGAAAGCAAAGAGAGAGAAGAGAGAGCAGAGAGAGAGAAAAGAGAGAGCAGAGAGAAAGAGCAGAGAGAGCAGAGCGAGAGCAGAGATAGACAGCAGAGAGAGCAGAGAGAGACAGCAGAGAGTGAGAGAGGGCAGAGAGAGAGCAGAGAGAGAGAGCAGAGAGAGAACAGAGAGTGCTGAGAGAGAAGAGAGAACTCTGTTGCTATAGTGACCCTGCATCACAACACTCTGTTGTACAATTTGTTTAATTCTATTCCACATATTTAATTGTTTGTATTTCATTTCATATTAGTTTCATGTTTCAACCAGTCGCAGGTTAACGTCAACCTGACAGAGGAAACGTAACATCAATAACCAAACTGTTTTCACAATTAACAGGCTTTTCTTGTTTCAAGTGTGTTTTATTATGAAAAGTACAATATATCCTTGTATACTTGTACAACTATGGAGCGTATGTCCATATATAATTATACAATTTGTTATTCAACATAAAATACAACAAATGATCACATTGGTATTTTAACAGTGTTATTGTCACAATTATAGGAAGACACGCATGTGTGTGTGTCCTGTGTGTGTGTGTCCCGTGTGTGTGTGTGTGTGTCCAGTGTGAGTGTGTGTGTGTCCAGTGTGAGTGTGTGTGTCCAGTGTGTGTGTGTGTGTGTGTGTCCAGTGTGTGTGTGTGTGTCCACTGTGTGTGTGTGTGTGTGTGTTTCCAGTGTGTCTGTGTGTGTGTCCAGTGAGTGTGTGTGTGTCCAGTGAGTGTGTGTGTGTCCAGTGTGAGTGTGTGTGTGTGTCCAGTGTGAGTGTGTGTCCAGTGTGTCCAGTGTGTCCTGTGTGTGTGTCCAGTGTGAGTGTGTGTGTCCAGTGTGTCTGTGTGTCCAGTGTGTGTGTATGTGTGTGTTTCCAGTGTGTGTGTGTGTGTGTGTGTCCAGTGAGTGTGTGTGTGTGTCCAGTGTGAGTGTGTGTCCAGTGTGAGTGTGTGTGTGTGTCCAGTGTGTGTGTGTGTGTGTGTGTCCAGTGTGTGTCCAGTGTGTGTGTGTGTGTGTCCAGTGTGTGTGTGTGTCCAGTGTGTGTGTGTGTGTGTTTCCAGTGTGTGTGTGTGTGTGTCCAGTGTGTGCGTGTGTGTGTCCAGTGTGTGTCCTGTGTGTGTGTCCAGTGTGAGTGTGTGTGTCCAGTGTGTCTGTGTGTCCAGTGTGTGTGTGTGTGTGTGTGTGTCCAGTGTGTGTGTGTGTGTGTGTCCAGTGAGTGTGTGTGTGTGTCCAGTGTGAGTGTGTGTCCAGTGTGAGTGTGTGTGTGTGTTTCCAGTGTGTGTGTGTGTCCAGTGTGTGTGTGTGTGTCCAGTGTGTGTCCAGTGTGTGTGTGTGTGTGTCCAGTGTGTGTGTGTGTCCAGTGTGTGTGTGTGTGTATGTGTGTGTTTCCAGTGTGTGTGTGTGTGTGTCCAGTGTGTGTGTGTGTGTGTCCAGTGTGTGTGTGTGTGTCCAGTGTGTCTGTGTGTGTGTTCAGTGTGAGTGTGTGTGTCCAGTGTGAGTGTGTGTCCAGTGTGTGTGTGTGTGTCCAGTGTGAGTGTGTGTCCAGTGTGAGTGTGTGTCCAGTGTGTGTGTGTGTGTGTCCAGTGTGTGTGTATCTGTCCAGTGTGTGTGTGTGTGTGTGTGTGTGTGTCCAGTGAGTGTGTGTGTGTGTGTCCAGTGTTTGTGTGTGTGTCCAGTGTGTGTGTGTGTGTCCAGTGTGTGTGTATCTGTCCAGTGTGTGTGTGTGTGTGTGTGTCCAGTGTGTCTGTGTGTGTGTCCAGTGTGAGTGTGTGTGTGTGTCCAGTGTGAGTGTGTGTGTGTGTCCAGTGAGTGTGTGTGTCCAGTGTGTGTGTGTGTGTCCAGTGTGTGTGTGTGTCCAGTGTGTGTGTGTGTGTGTTTCCAGTGTGTGTGTGTGTCCAGTGTGTGTGTGTGTGTGTCCAGTGTGTGTCCAGTGTGTGTGTGTGTGTGTCCAGTGTGTATGTGTGTGTTTCCAGTGTGTGTGTGTGTGTGTCCAGTGTGTGTGTGTGTGTGTCCAGTGTGTGTGTGTGTGTCCAGTGTGTCTGTGTGTGTGTTCAGTGTGAGTGTGTGTGTCCAGTGTGAGTGTGTGTCCAGTGTGTGTGTGTGTGTCCAGTGTGAGTGTGTGTCCAGTGTGAGTGTGTGTCCAGTGTGTGTGTGTGTGTGTCCAGTGTGTGTGTATCTGTCCAGTGTGTGTGTGTGTGTGTGTGTGTGTGTCCAGTGAGTGTGTGTGTGTGTGTCCAGTGTTTGTGTGTGTGTCCAGTGTGTGTGTGTGTGTCCAGTGTGTGTGTATCTGTCCAGTGTGTGTGTGTGTGTGTGTGTCCAGTGTGTGTGTGTGTGTCCAGTGTGTGTGTATCTGTCCAGTGTGTGTGTGTGTGTGTGTGTCCAGTGTGTCTGTGTGTGTGTCCAGTGTGAGTGTGTGTGTGTGTCCAGTGTGAGTGTGTGTGTGTGTCCAGTGAGAGTGTGTGTCCAGTGTGTGTGTGTGTCCAGTGTGTGTGTGTGTCCAGTGTGTGTGTGTGTGTGTGTGTGTGTGTGTGTGTGTGTGTGTGTGTGTCCAGTGTGTGTGTGTGTGTCCAGTGTGTGTGTGTGTGTCCAGTGTGTGTGTGTGTGTCCAGTGTGAGTGTGTGTGTGTGTGTGTGTGTGTGTGTGTCCAGTGTGTGTGTGTGTCCAGTGTGTGTGTGTGTCCAGTGTGTGTGTGTGTGTCCAGTGTGTGTGTGTCCAGTGTGTGTGTGTGTCCAGTGTGTGTGTGTGTGTGTGTCCAGTGTGTGTGTATCTGTCCAGTGTGTGTGTGTCCAGTGTGAGTGTCCAGTGTGAGTGTGTGTGTGTGTGTGTGTGTGTGTGTCCAGTGAGAGTGTGTGTCCAGTGTGTGTGTGTGTCCAGTGTGTGTGTGTGTGTCCAGTGTGTGTGTGTCCAGTGTGTGTGTGTGTGTGTGTGTGTGTCCAGTGTGTGTGTGTGTGTGTGTCCAGTGTGTGTGTATCTGTCCAGTGTGTGTGTGTCCAGTGTGAGTGTCCAGTGTGTGTGTGTGTGTGTCAGGTTATTATTTCAGGGACACTGAGGAGTCAACATCCCAAACCCCAAACCCTGGATAGAGGGGCTCAGTGAATGTGGAGGTGAATGTGTACAGGTGGGTCAGTGTGTCAGAGGAGGCTCTATAGAAGGACAGAGTGCCGGCTGGCCAGTCCAGATACACTCCTACTCTGTGGGAGCTGGAGGAGGGGACGTCTATGGTAGTATGATTATTATTGTGCCAGGCAATGTAACGTTTGTCATGGCAGCACAGACTCCAGGACTTGTCATTAAATCCAAGCCAACAGTCATTAACCCCATCCTCTCCTGCTGATTCCTTTATATGTCACTCCTATATCAGCCCCACTCCCACTCCACTCTGCCTCCCAGTAACAGCGCCCAGTCAGACCCTCTCTACACAGCACCTGCTGCCAGTAATCAAATCTCTCTGGGTGATCAGGATACGGCTGCTCCTCTCTCCTACATGTCACCTTTCTGTTCTCCTCAGACAGAGAGAGGAGTCTGTTTACTGTGTTTAGGTCCAGTGTGAGATCACAGACATCTGATGGATGAAACCAGACACAATATTAGAAATCATCATCATTCACATTAGAATGTTAACTCACTTTTCACTAATTCATTTAATGTAGATGTTTCTAGGTATCAAAAGGAGAAGTGAAGGTAACTTGAGACTTGTTGAATGATCATATGTTATACTGTATGGTAATATAAAACACACTTATTCCCATTAATTACACACACACACACACACACACACACACACACACACACACACACACACACACACACACACACACACACACACACACACACACACACACACACACACACATCGTCAAAGCAACTCTTTGTAAACTTTGGTGTCCCTGATTTCTGCTTCTGTAGAACTACAGCTGATATTTAATATGACCAAGTAAGTAATGATGGTGGTCTTTGACTTTGACTTAACTTGAATTAAGACTTATTCTTAGTCATATTCTTCACAGCAGTCAACACTCACATTTTCTAAGCCCAGGTTTCATTGTGTTCTCTCCACCATGTTCCACACTGTAGCGGTAAGCAGAAGAACAGACAGTCATTGAGGGATACACCAGGACACACACACAGGACACACACACAGGACACACACACAGTCAGAATATAACTCTGTCCAAGCGGTGGTCAGAATGTTTATCTCAACTAGCCTGATAAGTCCAACATGTCTGATATGAACATTGACATAAACCCTCTACATACTTGAGTTTCTCCAGTCTGCAGTGTGGATCCTCCAGTCCAGCAGAGAGCAGTCTGACTCCTGAGTCTCCTGGGTGATTGTAGCTCAGGTCCAGCTCTCTCAGGTGTGAGGGGTTTGACCTCAGAGCTGAGACCAGAGAAGCACAGCCTTCCTCTGTGACTAGACAGCCTGACAGCCTGCAAAGAGTCAAATCATATTAAAATCACACTGTTATTCTTTGGTGGTGAAAATAGTGGCAGTATAACGTTATTTTTTTCTACATTTACAGACACATCAGTGTCCTGAAACCTGCCATATCTATTCATAAATTAATGTATCATTATTAGAAAATACAAAATTATCAAGTATTTCTTGTAGAAAAATGTGTATTATAAATAGACCAGTTTTAAAAGCAGTATCAGTCAAAAGACAGACAGTGAGGTATCAGATTTAGATTGTATTGAGTATACAGTCCACACCATATCTATTTTGACAGTGAAGCTAACATTTTAAATGTGTCTCTATACTCCAACATTTTGGATTTCAGATCAAATGTTTCATATGAGGTGACAGTATATAATATCACCTATTATTTGAGGATATTTTAATACATATTTGTTTCACCATTTAGAAAAATGAAAGCACTTTATGTATCTAGTCCCCCTATTTGAAGAAGTCATAAGTATTCTGACCAATTCACTCAGTGTATTAAAGTAGTCAAAAGTTGAGTATTTGGTCTGATATTCCTTTAACCCAATGACTACATCAAGCCTGTGACTCAAACTAGTTGATTGTACTTGCAGTTTGTTTTGGTTGTGTTTTGCCCAATATTAAAATGGTTGATGATGACTGGAGAAATTTTCTTTATAAGTGAGTAGATAACATGTTTCTAAACACTACTAGATTAATCCTGATGATGCCATGATTAAGACAAATCATGAAATAATCATGAATAATGATGAGTGAGAAAGTTAGAGGCTACATCAAAACATGCTAACCTCTCACCATTACCAATAACAGACGCTACAACAAAACATGCTAACCTCTCACCATTACCAATAACAGAGGATACAACAAAACATGCTAACCTCTCACCATTACCAATAACAGAGGCTACAACAAAACATGCTAACCTCTCACCATTACCAATAACAGAGGCTACAACAAAACACGCTAACCTCTCACCATTACCAATAACAGAGGCTACAACAAAACATGCTAACCTCTCACCATTACCAATAACAGGGGATACAACAAAACATGCTAACCTCTCACCATTACCAATAACAGGGAAGGTTAGCATTTATTCTGATCTTTGTGCCTCTTTAACTTTGTTATTCGTTATTATTCATCATGGTAGCATAAACATGAATGTATATGTGTTCAGAAACATGTGTTCAGCACATTGCGTCTCACGATGGAGCAGCGATGGTTGCCAGGGATTTCTGCTCCAGCTTGAGCTCTACCTGGCTACCGTGCGTCCGACTCCCTCGGGTGAGGAGAGTGTAAGCCTCCTTGTCTCCTGTTTGTCGGGTAGGGCCCTGGACTGGGCAGTCTGGAACAGCCCAGACTCAGCTCGGAGTTCACCCGCCGGTTTCGAGCGGTGTTCGACCACCCACCGGAGGGCCGAGCGGCGGGTGAGCGTCTGTTCCACCTCAGACAGGAGACGAGGAGCGCCCAGGATTTCGCTTTAGAGTTCCACCTCCCAGCCCTCCGATGGAGTTGGGAGGAGCTGCATCTAGATATGGATCGCGGACTCGCCCGTAAGTTGGGTATTCCGCTGGTGCAGATAGACCCACCTTTTCCCGTGCACCCATATTTTCAACTGATGAACGTACCCATATTTTAGAGTAGGAGTCTTCAACTGATGAACGTACCCATATTTTCAACTGATGAACGTACCCATATTTTAGAGTAGGAGTCTTCAACTGATGAACGTACCCATATTTTCAACTGATGAACGTACCCATATTTTCAACTGATGAATGTACCCATATTTTAGAGTAGGAGTCTTCAACTGATGAACGTACCCATATTTTAGAGTAGGAGTCTTCAACTGATGAACGTACCCATATTTTCAACTGATGAACGTACCCATATTTTAGAGTAGGAGTCTTCAACTGATGAACGTACCCATATTTTAGAGTAGGAGTCTTCAACTGATGAACGAACCCATATTTTCAACTGATGAACGTACCCATATTTTCAACTGATGAATGCACCCATATTTTAGAGTAGGAGTCTTCAACTGATGAACGTACCCATATTTTAGAGTAGGAGTCTTCAACCTTGTCTTGGTCAGGGACCCCGTCCCAGGCAAACCCAAAGCACCACCACAACTTTATATTTTACAGTGAAGGTTGAAGCAGAAACAAACTCCTTGTCTGCAACTCTTTCGTCTTGTGACTCCATGAGGAAACTCCTTTAAATTTTAAAAGGCTGTCATACATTGGTTCACTTATGCCCTAAAACAAATGTATTCATATGAGCAGGAATATTGAATATACATTTGTTCATATGGGCAGAATATTGGCGGCAAACCGGCAACCCATGGTCCTCATCATTTTTCCCCCCCTACTATGTTATTGACTTGTTTATTGTTTACTCCATGTGTAACTCTGTGTTGTTGTCTGTTACACTGCTATGCTTTAACTTGGCCAGGTCGCAGTTGCAAATGAGAACTTGTTCTCAACTAGCATACCTGGTTAAATAAAGGTGAAATAAATAAATAAAATAAAAAATACAGTATATTAGTAAAAATAAATAATTGCATGTCTTGTCTTGTCTTGTCATCAGGTGAATGATAATGGCAAGGAGAAATAATCAACATCAGTCTCCCCTTCTCCACCTCCTCCTCCCTGTCCCACACCTCCACCAGCCCTGTCCCACACCTCCTCCACCCATGTCCCACTCCTCCTACACCCCTGTCCCACACCTCCTCCATCCCTGTCCCACACCTCCTCCACCCCTGTCCCACACCTCCTCCACCCCTGTCCCACACCTCCTCCATCCCTGTCCCACACCTCCTCCATCCCTGTCCCACACCTCCTACACCCCTGTCCCACTCCTCCTCTACCCCTGTCCCATACCTCCTCCACCCTTGTCCCACTCCACCTCCGCCGACTCTGTCCCACTCCACCTCCTCCACCCCTGTCCCATACCTCCTCCACCCTGTCCCACTCCTACTCCTCCACCCCTGTCCCATACCTCCTCCACCCTGTCCCACTCCTACTCCTCCACCCCTGTCCCATACCTCCTCTTCCCTGTCCCACTCCTCCTCCTCCCTGTCCCACCCTTCCTTCACTCGTCTCTTCTCCTCCACCCTGTCCCACACCTCCTCCACCCCTGTCCCACTCCACCTCCTCCACCCTGTCCCACTCCACCTCCTCCACCCTGTCCCACTCCTCCACCCTGTCCCACTCCTCCACCCTGTCCCACTCCTCCACCCTGTCCCACTCCTACTCCTCCACCCTGTCCCACTCCACCCTGTCCCACTCCTACTCCTCCACCCTGTCCCACTCCTCCCTGTCCCACCCTTCCTTCACTCGTCTCTCCTCCTCCACCTCCTCCTCCCTGTCCCACCCCTCCTCCATCCATCTCTCCTCCCCCTCTCGTCCACCTCCCCCCTCCCTAGATAGCCGACCGTTAGGGTCAGGGCTGGTCAGGGAGGCCACGATTCCGCTGGACATGGTAACCCAGGGGGATCATAGGGAGCAGATCAGTTTTTACCTTATTGATTCACCTGGGTTTCCAGTAGTGTTGGGGGTTCCCTGGCTAGCCATTCACAATCCCCTCATTTCCTGGAGACAGGGAGCTCTTCAGGGGTGGTCAGATGAGTGTTCAGGTAGGTGTGTGGGAGTTTCCATCGGTGCCACGTCGGTGGAGAGTCCAGACCAGGTTTCCACTGTGCGCATTCACCCAGAATATGCCGATTTGGCTATCGCTTTTAGTAAGAAAGAAGCGACCAAATTACCACCTCATCGACGGTGGGATTGCGTGATAAACCTCCAGGAGAGCGCTGCACTTCCCAGGAGTCACGTGTACCCATTGTCACAGGAGGAGACGTTGGCTATGGAGACATATGTCACGGAAGCTCTGGGACAAGGGTTCATTTGGCCCTCCATGTCACCCGCCTCCTCGAGTTTCTTTTTTGTGAGAAAAAAGGAGGGAGGACTGCGTCCGTGCATTGATTATCGAGGTCTAAATTCAATCACAGTGGGATTTAGTTATCCACTACCTCTCATCGCTACGGCGATGGAATCATTCCACGGAGCGCGTTTTTTCACAAAACTGGACCTCAGGAGCGCGTATAATCTGGTGCGTATTCGGGGAGGAGACGAGTGGAAAACAGCGTTTAGTACCACATCAGGCCACTATGAGTACCTCGTCATGCCGTATGGGTTGAAGAATGCTCCAGCCGTCTTCCAATCCTTTGTAGATGAGATTCTCAGGGACTTGCAGGGGCAGGGTGTGGTAGTATATATTGATGACATCTTGATCTATTCTGCCACACGCGCCGCGCATGTCTCCCTGGTGCGCAGGGTGCTTGGGCGACTGCTGGAGCATGACCTATACGTCAAGGCTGAGAAATGTGTGTTCTCCAAACCAGCCGTTTCCTTCCTGGGTTATCGCATTTCCACCTCGGGGGTGGTGATGGCGTGTGACCGCGTTAACGCCGTGCGTAATTGGCCGACTCCGACCACGGTAACGGAGGTGCAGCGGTTTTTAGGGTTTGCCAATTACTACCGGAGGTTTATCCGGGGTTTTGGCCAAGTGGCGGCGCCCAATACCTCACTGCTGAAGGGGGGGCCGGTGCGTCTACGGTGGTCGGCCGAGGCAGAGGGAGCCTTCAACCAGTTGAAGGCAAAGTTTACTGAGGCTCCCGTGTTGGCGCATCCGGACCCTTCGTTAGCGTTCATAGTGGAGGTGGATGCGTCCGAGGCTGGTGTTGGAGCCGTGCTATCACAGCGCTCGGGCACGTCACCGAAGCTCCGTTCCTGTGCTTTCTTTTCTAAGAAGCTGGGTCCGGCGGAGCGGAACTATGATGTGGGGGACCGGGAGTTACTAGCTATGGTAAAAGCCCTGAAGGTGTGGAGACACTGGCTTGAGGGGGCTAAATACCCTTTCCTCATCTGGGCTGACCACCGCAATCTGGAGTATATCCGAGAGGCGAAGAGACCGAATCCGCGTCAAGCTAGGTGGGCCATGTTCTTTACTCGTTTTAGATTTACGATCTCTTACCGACCAGGTTCCCTCAACACTAAGGCCGACGCGCTGTCTCGTCTCTATGACACGGATGACCGGCCCATCGATCCGACTCCCATCCTTCCAGCCTCTTGTCTGGTGGCCCCGGTGGTATGGGAGGTGGACGCGGACATCGAGCGGGCGTTGAGGGTAGAACCTGTGCCGTCCCAGTGTCCGACTGGCCTTAGGTACGTACCGCTTGGTGTTCGTGATCGATTGATTCGGTGGGCTCATACACTACCTTCTTCGGGTCATCCGGGGATTGAGAGGACAGTGCGGGGTCTTAGGGGAAAATACTGGTGGCCCACCTTGGCTAAGGACGTGAGACTCTATGTCTCCTCCTGCTCGGTATGCGCACAGAGTAAGGCTCCTAGGCACCTGCCGAGAGGGAAGTTACAACCCCTCCCGGTTCCACAACGGCCATGGTCTCATCTATCGGTAGATTTCCTGACTGATCTTCCCCCGTCTCAGGGGAACACTACCGTTCTGGTCGTTGTGGATCGGTTTTCTAAGTCCTGTCGTCTCCTTCCATTGCCTGGTCTCCTACGGCCCTACAGACTGCGGAGGCTCTATTTACCCACGTCTTCCGGCACTACGGGGTGCCGGAGGACATCGTGTGGCTCAGTTGGTAGAGCATGGCGCTTGTAACGCCAGGGTTGTGGGTTCGATTCCCACGGGGGGCCAGTACAAAAAAACTATGAATGTATGTACTTGTAAGTCGCTCTGGATAAGAGCGTCTGCTAAATGACTTAAATGTAATGTAAATGTATCTGATCGAGGGCCCCAGTTCACGTCCCGGGTGTGGAGGGCGTTTATGGAGCGTCTGGGGGTCTCGGTCAGCCTTACCTCTGGGTATCACCCCGAAAGTAATGGGCAGGTGGTAATAGTGAACCATGAAGTGGGTAGGTTTCTGTGTTCGTATTGCCAGGACCGGCCAGGAGAATGGGCGAGGTACGTCCCGTGGGCAGAGTTGGTCCAGAACTCACTCCGCCACTCCTCAACTAACATGTCGCCATGCCGCAATGCGTACTGGGGTACCAGCCGGTCCTGGCTCCGTGGCATCAGAGCCAGACCGAAGCTCCTGCGGTGGAGGAGTGGGTACAGCGCTCTAGGGAGACCTGGCGGGCAGTCCAGGACTCTCTCAGGCAGGCCAGTGAACGGCAGAAGAAGAGCGCTGACCGCCACCGCAGTGAGGCCCCTGTGTTCGCACCAGGGGACAGGGTCTGGCTCTCGACCCGAAACCTGCCCCTCCGCCTGCCCTGCCGGAAGCTGGGGCCGCAGTGTGTGGGGCCATTTAAAGTCCTGAGGAGGATAAACGAGGTGTGTTGTAGATTGCAACTCCCTTCTTACTATCGCATTAACCCCTCGTTTCATGTGTCTCTCCTCAGGCCGGTAGTAGCTGGTCCCCTTCAGGAAGGTGAGGTACCAGAGGTCCCTCCGCCCCCTCTGGATATCGAGGGGTCCCCGGCGTACACAGTACGAGCTATTCTGGACTCGAGACGCCGGGTGAGGGGCCTGCAGTACCTCGTTGACTGGGAGGGGTACGGTCCGGAGGAGAGGTGCTGGGTACCGGGGAGAGACATTTTAGATCCTTCCCTCTTGGTTGATTTCCACTGTCGCCACCCGGATTGTCCTGCGCCTCGCCCTCCGGGTCGTCCTCGAGGCCGGGGTCGGCGCGCTAGAGGGGGGGTACTGTCACAAATCCCGCCGAAGATGGTGCCTCTTCCTGTTCGGGCGGCGCTCGGCGGTCGTCGTCACCGGCCTACTAGCTGCCATCGATTCTTTTCTTTTTGTTTCTGTTAGTTTGGGCTGATTGGGTGCACCTGTTTTGAGTTTAGTTTTGTGGGTAGGCTATTTAAGGGCAGTAAGCCCGCTGGCTTTTGTGCGGGCTTGTTTCTCTGTTATTTGGTGTTGGATTGGTATGTGGATTTATTATTTTTTCTGGACAGTTTAGTCCTGTGTTTTTGGACTCGTTTTTTCATTCGCCCGTGTGTTTAGGGCATGATCGTTTTTCCCTGTCAACTGGAAAATAAATCCACTTTCTTGAATCCCTGCTCTCTGCGCTTGACTCCTCCACCAAGTACTCCTAGCAGCTCTGACAAGGAGACGCGTTCTGTCCCCTAGAGATGAACGTACTTTGATGAGAAAAGTGCAAATCAATCCCAGAACAACAGCAAAGGACCTCGTGAAGATGCTGGAGGAAACAGGTACAAAAGTATCTATGTCCACAGTAAAACGACTGCTATATCGACATAACCTGAATGGCCACTCAGCAAGGAAGAAGCCACTGCTCCAGAACCGCCAGAAAAAAGCCAGACTACGGTTTGCAACTGCACATGGGGAGAAAGATCATACTTTTTGGAGAAATGTCCTCTGGTCTGACGAAACAAATGTCCTCTGGTCTGAGGAAACAAATATAGAACTGTTTGGCCATAACGGCCATCGTTATGTTTGGAGGATAAAGGGGGAGGTTTGCAAGCCGAAGAACACCATCCCAACCTTGAAGCACGGGGATGGCAACATCATGTTGTGGGGGTGCTTTGCTGCAGGAGGGACTGGTGCACTTAACAAAATAGATGGCTTCATGAGGGAGGAACATTTTGTGGATATACAGTGGGGCAAAAAAGTATTTAGTCAACCACCAATTGTGCAAGTTCCCCCACTTAAAATGATGAGAGGCCTGTAATTTTCATCATAGGTACACTTCAACTATGACAGACAAAATGAGAAAAGAAATCCAGAAAATCACATTGTAGGATTTTTTATGAATTTATTTGCAAATTATGGTGGAAAATAAGTATTTGGTCACCTACAAACAAGCAAGATTTCTGGCTCTCACAGACCTGTAACTTCTTCTTTAAGAGGCTCCTCTGTCCTCCACTCATTACCTGTATTAATGGCACCTGTTTGAACTTGTTATCAGTATAAAAGACACCTGTCCACAACCTCAAACAGTCACACTCCAAACTCCACTATGGCCAAGACCAAAGAGCTGTCAAAGGACACCAGAAACAAAATTGTAGACCTGCACCAGGCTGGGAAGACTGAATCTGCAATAGGTAAGCAGCTTGGTTTGAAGAAATCAACTGTGGGAGCAATTATTAGGAAATGGAAGACATACAAGACCACTGATAATCTCCCTCGATCTGGGGCTCCACGCAAGATCTCACCCCGTGGGGTCAAAATGATCACAAGAACGGTGAGCAAAAATCCCAGAACCACACGGGGGGACCTAGTGAATGACCTGCAGAGAGCTGGGACCAAAGTAACAAAGCCTACCATCAGTAACACACTACGCTGCCAGGGACTCAAATCCTGCAGAGAGCTGGGACCAAAGTAACAAAGCCTACCATCAGTAACACACTACGCTGCCAGGGACTCAAATCCTTTTACCACCTTAGTTTGTGGGATCTTGATTTTGTATAGTTACTGTGTAGTCTGCAGAACTTGACGTTCGTTTTGTATTTTGGTGTTCATTTTAATAAAATAAGATGTTTGCCTACCACGCTGCACCTTGGTTTCCTCATTCAAACGACGGGCGTAACATTGTTGAAATTCTCGATTATCGTGGATTTATTGGTGGTGGCAGTGTTTCCTAGCCTCAGTGCAGTGGGAAGCTGGGAGGAGGTGCTCTTATTCTCCATGGACTTTACAGTGTCCCAAAACCTTTTGGAATTAGTGCTCCAGGATGCACATTTCTGATTAAAATAGCTAGCCTTAGCTTTCCTAACTGACTGTTTATATTAGTTCCTAACTTCCCTGAAAAGTTGCAAATCTTTTTTTGTACATTTAACAGCGGACCCATAACGGAAGCAGGCAATGAGGCAGTGATCGCTGAGATCCTGGTTGAAAAAGGTAACATTCTGTACTGTCACCTAATATGAAACGTTCTATCTCAAATCCAAAATGCTGGAGCATAGCCCCAAATTTAAAACTGTAAGCTTCACTGTCCAAACACATATGGTGTGGACTATGTGTGTCTGGTAAACACATGTGGATCTGGTGAACAGTTATCACTTGTTGACCAACTACAGGAATACTGACCTCAGAGTCTCCAGTTTACAGTGGGGATTCCCCAGTCCAGCAGAGAGCAGCTTCACTCCTGAATCCTTCAGGTCATTGTTACTCAGGTCCAGCTCTCTCAGGTGTGAGGGGTTGGAACTGAGAACTGAGGCCAACACTTTACAGGATGTGTCTGTGAGTTTACAGCCAGTGAGTCTGCCAACACAGAAGAAATACAATGACAGACAGGTTGTATTAAAATGTTACGCTTAGCTTTCCCTGCTTACACTGTAACCTGTGCACTAATAATGTGTTGGGTTTGACCTCAGAGCTGAGACCAGAGAAGCACAGCCTTCCTCTGTGACTAGACAGCGTGACAGCCTGCAAAGAGTCACATCATATTAAAATCACACTGCTATTCTTTGGTGGTGAAAATAGTGGCAGTATATTTTTTCAACATGTTCAGATACAACATTGTCCTGAAACCTGCCATATCTATTCATAAATGAATGAATGTATCATTATTAGAAATGACAAATTATCAAACTATTGCTTGTAGATAGAAAAATGTATAGTACAAATATTTGAGTAGACTGACCAGACCAGTTTAAAAAGCAGTATCAGTCAAAAGACAGACAGTGAGGTATCAGATTTAGATTGTATTGAGTATACAGTCCACACCATATCTATTTTGACAGTGAAGCTAACATTTTAAATGTGGCTCTATAATCCAGCATTTTGGATTTCAGATCAAATGTTTCATATGAGGTGACAGTATATAATGTCACATTTTATTTGAGGGTATTTCAATACAAATCTGTTTCACCATTTAGAAATGAAAGCACTTTATGTATCTAGTCCCTCTATTTGAAGAAGTCATAAGTATTCTGACCAATTAGCTCATAGTGTATTTGTAACGGTTTCTCTCCTCCTCTTCGTCTGAAGAGGGGGAGACACTCTAGACCCAAACAGCTGTACACTGAAGAGGGATCAGACCAAAATGCAGCGGGTTGTGAAGACATAATGAATATTTATTAACAGAAACGACGAAACACGAAAACTCTTTAACAAACTACAAAACAAATAAACGACGTAGACTGACCTAAAACATGAGAACTTACAAATACACGAAGAGCGCACGAACAGGTACAGACTACAAACCAACGCTACAGTCCCGTGTGGTACGAACATACATACAGACACGGAAGACAAACACCCACAAAACACACGTGAATCCCAGGCTGCCTAAGTATGATTCTCAATCAGGGACAACGATTGACAGCTGTCTCTGATTGAGAATCATACCCGGCCGAACACAGAAAATAACACATCGACAACCCACCCTGACCAACTAAATAAATACAAGAAAAAGGAAAAACAGGTCAGGAACGTGACAGTATTAAAGTAGTCAAAAGTTTAGTATTTGGTCCTATATTCCTTGAACGCAATGACAACATCAAGCTTGTGACTCAAACTTGTTCAGTTTGTTTTGGTTGTGTTTTGCCCAATATTAAAATGGTGGATGATGACTGGAGAATTTTTCTTTATAAGTGAGTAGATAACATGTTTCTAAACACCACTAGATTAATCCTGATGATGCCATGATTAAGAAAAACCATGAAATAATCATGAATAATAATGAGTGAGAAAGTTAGAGGCTACAACAAAACATACTAACCTCTCACCATTACCAATAACAGAGGCTACAACAAAACATGCTAACCTCTCACCATTACCAATAACAGAGGCTACAACAAAACATGCTAACCTCTCACCATTACCACTAACAGAGGCTACAACAAAACATGCTAACCTCTCACCATTACCAATACCAGAGGCTACAACAAAACATGCTAACCTCTCACCATTACCAATACCAGAGGCTACAACAAAACATGCTAACCTCTCACCATTACCAATAACAGAGGCTACAACAAAACATGCTAACCTCTCACCATTACCAATAACAGAGGCTACAACAAAACATGCTAACCTCTCACCATTACCAATAACAGAGACTACAACAAAACATGCTAACCTCTCACCATTACCAATAACAGAGGCCACAACAAAACATGCTAACCTCTCACCATTACCAATAACAGGGGAGATTAGCATTTATACTGATATTTGTGCCTCTATAACTTTGTTATTCATCATTATTCACTATTCATATCTAAACGGTAAAATGTATGTATGAATTCCCTCAAATAGAAGGTGACATTCTGTACTGTCACCTAATATGAAACATTCTATCTCAAATCCAAAATGCTGGAGCATAGCACCAAATTTAAAACTGTAAGCTTCACTGTCCAAACACATATGGTGTGGACTATGTGTGTCTGGTAAACACATGTGGATCTGCTGAACAGTTATCACTTGTTGACCAACTACAGGAATACTGACCTCAGAGTCTCCAGTTTACAGTGGGGATTCCCCAGTCCAGCAGAGAGCAGCTTCACTCCTGAATCCTTCAGGTCATTGTTACTCAGATCCAGCTCTCTCAGGTGTGAGGGGTTTGACCTCAGAGCTGAGACCAGAGAAGCACAGCCTTCCTCTGTGACTAGACAGCCTGACAGCCTGCAAAGAGTCAAATCATATTAAAATCACACTGTTATTCTTTGGTGGTGAAAATAGTGGCAGTATATTTTTTCAACATGTTCAGATACAACATTGTCCTGAAACCTGCCATATCTATTCATAAATGAATGAATGTATCATTATTAGAAATGACAAATTATCAAAGTGTTGCTTGTAGATAGAAACATGTATAGTACAAATATTTGAGTAGACTGACCAGACCAGTTTAAAAAGCAGTATCAGTCAAAAGACAGACAGTGAGGTATCAGATTTAGATTGTATTGAGTATACAGTCCACACCATATCTATTTTGACAGTGAAGCTAACATTTTAAATGTGGCTCTATACTCCAACATTTTGGATTTCAGATCAAATGTTTTATATGAGGTGACAGTGACACATTTGCAGTTTGTTTTGGTTATGTTTTGCCCAATAGAAACTCAATGGTGGATGATAACTGGAGTCATTTTCTTTATAAGTGAGTAGATACCATGTTTCTAAACACTACTAAATTAATCCTGATGATGCCTTGATTAATACAAATCATGAATAATTCATGAATAATAATGAGTGAGAAAGTTACATAGGCTACAACAAAACATGCTAACCTCTCACCATTACCAATAACAGAGACTACAACAAAACATGCTAACCTCTCACCATTACCAATATCAGAGACTACAACAAAACATGCTAACCTCTCACCATTACCAATAACAGAGACTACAACAAAACATGCTAACCTCTCAACATTACCAATAACAGAGACTACAACAAAACATGCTAACCTCTCACCATTACCAATAACAGAGGCTACAACAAAACATGCTAACCTCTCACCATTACCAATATCAGAGGCTACAACAAAACATGCTAACCTCTCACCATTACCAATATCAGAGGCTACAACAAAACATGCTAACCTCTCACCATTACCAATAACAGAGGCTACAACAAAACATGCTAACCTCTCACCATTACCAATATCAGAGGCTACAACAAAACATGCTAACCTCTCACCATTACCAATACCAGAGACTTCAACAAAACATGCTAACCTCTCACCATTACCAATAACAGAGGCTACAACAAAACATGCTAACCTCTCACCATTACCAATAACAGAGGCTACAACAAAACATGCTAACCTCTCACCATTACCAATAACAGAGGCTACAACAAAACATGCTAACCTCTCACCATTACCAATAACAGAGGCTACAACAAAACATGCTAACATCTCACCATTACCAATAACAGAGGCTACAACAAAACATGCTAACCTCTCACCATTACCAATAACAGAGGCTACAACAAAACATGCTAACCTCTCACCATTACCAATAACAGAGGCTACAACAAAACATGCTAACCTCTCACCATTACCAATAACAGAGGCTACAACAAACATGCTAACCTCTCACCATTACCAATAACAGAGGCTACAACAAAACATGCTAACCTCTCACCATTACCAATAACAGAGGCTAAAACAAAACATGCTAACCTCTGAACCATTACCAATAACAGAGGCTACAACAAAACATGCTAACCTCTCACCAATACCAATATATGTGAATATGTCCAAATAATGAAGACTTCTTCAAATGGGAGACTACGGTGCCTTGCAGAGGTATTCATCCCCCTTGGTGTTGTTCCTATTTTGTTTCATTACAACATGTCATTTAAATAGATTATATTTGGATTTCATGTAATGGACAAACACAAAATAGTCCAAATTGGTCAAGAGAAATTTAAAAAAATTAAATTAAAAACAGAAAAGTGGTGCGTTCATATGTATTCACCCCCTTTGCTATGAAGCCCCTAAATAATATCTGATGCAACCAATTACCTTCAGAAGTCACATAATTAGTTAAATAAAGTCCACCTGTGTGCAATCTAAGTGTGACATGATCTGTCACATGATCTCAGTATATATACACCTGTTCTGCAAGGCCCCAGAGTCTACAACACCACTAAGCAAGGGACACCACCAAGCAAGCGGCACCATGAAGATCAAGGAGCTCTCCAAACAGGTCAGGGACAAAGTTGAGGAGAAGTACAGATCAGGGTTGGGTTATAAAAAAATATCTGAAACTTTGAAAATCCCATGGAGCACCATTAAATCAATTATTAAAAAAATTGAAAGAATATGGCACCACAACAAACCTGCCAAGAGAGGGAAAACTCATGAACCAGGCAAGGAGGGCATTAATCAGAGAGGCAACAAAGAGACCAAAGCTCCACAGCAGAGATTGGAGTATCTGTCCATAGGACCACTTTAAGCCGTACACTCCACAGAGCTGGGCTTTACGGAAGAGTGTCCAGAAAAAAATACATTGCTTTAAAGAAAAAAATAAGCAAACACGTTTGGCGTTCGCCAAAAGGCATGTGGGAGACTCCCCAAACATATGGAAGAAGGTACTCTGGTCAGATGAGACTAAAATTGAGCTTTATGGCCATCAAGGAAAACGCTATGTCTGGCGCAGACCCAAAACCTCTCATCACCCCGAGAAGATCATCCCCACAGTGAAGCATGGTGGTGGCAGCATCATGCTGTGGGGATGTTTTTCATCGGCAGGGACTGGGAAACTGGTCAGAATTGAAGGAATGATGGATGGCGCTAAATACAGGGAAATTCTTGAGGGAAACCTGTTTCAGTCTTCCAGAGATTTTGAGACTGCTAAAGCAACACTCGAGTGGTTTAAGGGGAAAAATGTAAATGTCTTGGAATGGTCAAAGCATAGACCTCAATCCAATTGAGAATCTGTGGAATGACTTTCAGATTGCGGTACACCAGCGGAGCCCATCCAACTTGAAGGAGCTGGAGCAGTTTTGCCTTGAAAAATGGTCAAACATCCCAGTGGCTAAATGTGCCAAGCTTATAGAGACAAACCCCAAAAGACTTGCAGCTGTAATTGCTACAAAAGGTGGTTCTACAAAGTATTGACTTTGGGGGGTGAATAGTTATGTACAAGTTCTCTGTTCTTATTATTTATCGGTTGTTTAACAAGAAAACATATTTAGCATCTTCAAAGTGGTAGGAATGTTGTGTACATCAACTGATACAAACCCCCAAAACATCTATTTTAATTATAGGTTGTAAGGCAATTTTTGGGGCGAAAGTGCCAAGGGGGGTGAATACTTTTGCAAGCCACTGTACATACATAAAGTGGTTTCATTTCTAAAAGGTAAAACATATATGAATCATCTCAAATAAAAGGTGACATTCTGTACTGTCACCTAATACGAAACAGTCTACCTAAAATCCAAAATGCTGGAGCATAGCACCAAATGTAAAACTGTAAGCTTCACTTTCCAAACACATATGGTGTGGACTATGTGTGTCTGGTAAACACATGTGGATCTGGTGAACAGTTATCACTTGTTGACCAACTACAGGAATACTGACCTCAGAGTCTCCAGTTTATAGTGGGGATTCCCCAGTCCAGCAGAGAGCAGCTTCACTCCTGAATCCTTCAGGTCATTGTTACTCAGATCCAGCTCTCTCAGGTGTGAGGGGTTTGACTCCAGAGCTGAGACCAGCGAAGCACAGCCTTCCTCTGTGACTCCACAGCCTGTCAGCCTGACAAAGAGATCATCATGACTTCACAAACAGTTAATTTAACACCAGTAGTGTAGAAGGACAATGGCAGATGCATTTGGTTTATTCTCTCAAAGCACATATAGATTCATCTTCCGTCTCCTAGAATTGAATGGTCAAAATGTTATACTACAGTGAACATCAATGCATTTATTCAATATGTTTTTCAATATAATATTATACACATATTATTATGCATATTTTTCTCTAAACTGAATATTTCTTCCTGATGATTAGTTTAGTTCTTATATGTCATTTTATGTACTCACAGAGCAGCTCTTGAGGCTTTGACCACTGGCAGCAGCCTCAGAAGACCTTCCTCTGATCTGGAGTATTTCTTCAAGTCAAACAGATCCAGCTCCTTTTCTGAAGTCAGCAACACAAAGACCAGAGCTGACCACTGTGCAGGTGACAGGTTGGGTTTTGAGAGACTTCCTGAGCTCAGGAAGCTTTGGATCTCCTCCACTAGAGAATGGTCATTCAGTTCATTCAGACAGTGGAACAGATTGATGCACCTCTCTGGAGAGGGATTCTCACTGATCTTCTCCTTGATGTACTTGACTGTTTCTTCATGGCTCTGTGAGCTGCTTCTTGTCTTTGTCAGTAGACCTCGTAAGTGCTTCTGATTGGACTCCAGTGAGAGGCCCAGAAGGAAGCGGAGGAAAAGGTCCAGGTTTCCCGTCTCACTTTGTAAGGCTTTATCCACAGCATTCTTGTAGACAGTAACTTTAGGCTTGTCTCTGAACAGCGCAGAAAGGTTCCTGGACGTTGATTGCGGTTCATCCATTAGATTCTCTTTGTTGTTGATGAATGAGAGGAACACATATACAGCAGCCAGAAACTCCTGAATGCTCAGATGAACAAAGCAGTACACCTTGTCCTGGTACAGCCCACATTCCTCTTTAAAGAGCTGTGTGCACAATCCTGAGTACAAGGAGGCTTCATTGACATCAATGCCAGCCTCTTTCAGGTCTTCTTCATAGAAAATCAGATTGCCATTCACAAGCTGTTGAAAAGCCAGTTTTCCCAGTGACAGAATGCTCTCTTTATTCCAGTGTGGACCTGTCTCTTCTTTCCCAAGATACTTTTCATTCTTCTGTTTGGTATGAAACACCACAAGGTGTGTGTACATCTCAGTCAGAGTCTTGGGCATCTCTTCTCTCTTATGTTTCAGCATGTGTTCAAGGACTATTGCAGAAATCCAACAGAAGACTGGAATGTGGCACATGATGTGGAGGCTCCTTGATGTCTTTATGTGTGAGATGATTCTGCTGGCCAGGTCCTCATCACTGAATCTCTTCCTGAAGTACTCCTCCTTCTGTGGGTCATTGAACCCTCGTACCTCTGTCACCTGGTCAACACACCCTGAAGGGATCTTATTGGCTGCTGCAGGTCGGGTAGTTATCCAGAGGAGAGCAGAGGGAAGCAGATTTCCCTTGATGAGATTTGTCAGCAGAACATCCACTGAGGTTGACTTTGTGACGTCACAACAGATCTTGTTCTTCTGGAAGTCTAGGGGCAGTCGGCACTCATCCAGACCATCAAAGATGAACAGAACTTTGTACTTGTCGTAGTTGGAGATTCCTGATTGTTTGGTTTCCATTGAGAAGTGATTGAGAAGTTCAATGAAAGTGTGTTTGTCCTCTTTCATCAAATTCAGCTCCCGGAAAGGGAATGAAAATACAAATTGAACATCCTGATTTGCTTTTCCTTCAGCCCAGTCCAGAATGAACTTCTGCACAGAGACTGTTTTTCCAATGCCAGCGACTCCCTTTGTCAGCACAGTTCTCATACGTTTGTCTTGTCCAGTTAAGGGTTTGAAGATGTCGTTACATTTGATTGCAGTCTCTGGTCTTGCTTGTTTCCTGGTTGTTGTCTCAATCTGTCTCAGCTCATGTTCATTATTGACCTCTCCTGTTCCACCCTCTGTGATGTAGAGCTCTGTGTAGATCTTATTGAGAAGTGTTGGGTTTCCTTGTTTAGCGATCCCCTCAAATACACATTGAAACTTCTTCTTTAGATTAGATTTGAGTTCACGTTGGCAAATCACAGCAAGCTCATCTGAA